>NC_088643.1:8639659-8941403 GCF_964019385.1 Sycon ciliatum
CCTGAAAATGGGGCTGCGACTTATAATCGAGTGCGACTTATAATCGGGGAAATACGGTACAACGATTGTTACCAAATGTTCACCCAGGAGGGTATCCCCGATGATGCCCTCCTGGGTGACGATTTGGAAACAATCATTGTACGTGGTGTAGGCGAGGACTTTGTGCGTTGCGAGTTGGAGGTGTAGTGCATATTTAAAAAAAATTGTTTAAGAAATGTCTTGTGCTTGCATAATTGGCAATATTGATTGTTTAAACAATTGGAAACTTTCCATTTTCTGCTGGGCTGGGTAATGATGGTCCAGCTACTTCCTCCGGAAACAAAAAACTTCGTGACTTTTTGACATGACTTTTCAAGGAGTTACTGTGCTCAACAAAAGTGTTCTATTGGAAGAGACACACTTCAACACATTCAAACGACATATCTATAATATCCACAGAATCGATTAGTGGGAGTAGAGTCTCAGTCCGGGTCACCAGCGCTCGACTCATCACCGCTGAAACCATTCCAAGTGGCAGGTCGATAGACGCGATGTCGTATGTCACGGAGAAGCTTCTCCGGGTCCCTGATCGTCTTCGCTGTTACCTAAATGCCTTTTCCAACATCTCGGCAGAGACCACGGTAGCCGTCAGGCGAAATTACTGGTCAGTCGGCGTCACGCATTTTTCACAAAAATTTGCGTTTCACCTGCTGGGAGAGTATGCGTGTACTCGAGTCTCATCCTGAGCACGTTTTTTTCTTCTTTTTTTCAGCTCCAGTATAGCTGTATTTTTCATTGCAAAGCCGTCCTCGATTGTTGTGTTCGTTGTTCAAACGAAGTGGACATTCAATCATGAAGGCAAAGGACATAGGAGCCTGATTGGAGTTTCTCGTGGCATAGGACGCCCACACAGAGACACTTTAGGATTTTCTGAATATAAAATACCGTACGCACGATGCTGAGATCAATTTGTGCGATATCAAATTGTTTGTGATCTACCACATCGAGCAGAACGGGATCCAAACACAAGCTTACCGACGGTTAGGCTGCCGACCTGACTGGACAAATGATCCCTGGCTTCACCAGACGCCAGACGTCGGACACCATGTCCTTTGCCGCGACGTCCATCTCCAAAAAGAACTCCATCTTCGTCGTGAAAAGGCTTGAAATACTCAATATTCAACCGAGATTCGCGGTCTCACCCTTTCTCAGATCGAATCATTTTTTGTTGTAGCAGTTGCAGGGCAGATCCCCGCCACTACTTCAACAGAAGATGGCTCCAAAGCATGCCTGGAACAAGCCATATCGAGGTTGCAAGCCACCCCTCTCAGCACTTTTTTTGAAGAAATTCGAAATTTCAATGGTGGAAGATATACTATGAAGAGAATTTCAAAAAGTATATTTCGCGGAGCGATCGCTCAACCTATGTCATTCAAACTTTGCAGGATGGTTCAGACGTACATGCTAGGCATGGAACCACAGAAGATGATATCATAGCTGACACACAGAGTCACACACACAGCAGATTCGTGTGCACAGATACTAAATTAGTGGACGTCGTCATCTTCTTCCCGCTGATCTCAAATGTACGATGACGTGCTATTTCGCCTGACGGCTGCAGCACTGGTACTCATTACCGCCTCCGCTCTCGCTCGAGGATGACCCGGAACAACAAACACAGGCAACGCCAAACATATCAAATTTCCTCCGAGGGATATCATAGTCGTACCAGCACTTCCCGACTGCCACGATCAGATCTCGCCTTCTCCTTTGTAACCAAGGACACATCGTCGATAGGGGTGAAACGATTAGTTCGAATATTTGAGTATTCGTTCGAAAATTTCAAACGAGCGAGTATTCGAAATTTTGCACTCAATCGTTTTTGTTTTTTTGTTTTTTTTTTGTTTTTTTAGTATTGGCATTCTATTTTTCAAAAACTCCGGTTGTACCGCTCGTCCACTGGTACGCATGTATAACCATGCATGCCTTTGAGTCAGTATTTTATGACTTGGACGATGCGATCACCACGGCAAGTAACGTTAGTTAAAGTTCTGAGATATGAAAGTACTGATGAAAATCGTTACTTTACACTCTGTACAAGACGTTGGAGACTTTTGTTCTATGTTCACAGATAATTTCTTCCCGAATTGGTCGAGGACTCACAAATCTAGCGCTATTGAATTTTGATAAAATACTCGAAATAATCGGATACTCGATCGAATATTATGAATGACTGATCGATTGGTCAAAATAGATACTCGTTTCACCCCTAATCGTCGATGTTGCTGGAAAAGGCGAGATCATCCACGTTGGGGTCTGGACTCTGCAGTGGCTGAACGACTTCTATTTTGAGCTTACTCATCTTGCTCTGCTGCACGAAGTGGCGGTTGTCACATCTCTACTTTCTGGAGCTTTGACATCTTGCCGACCTGTTCGCATGCAGACAGGTGTTTCGGGGATGGCGAAGATTTCAAAACGCTAGCTGCTATTGCCATTCATTTTCCACTTTTCTTGCTCCTCGTTGCCATTGTCCTGCCCTGTCAAGTTCTGAACTAAAAAATAGCTACGACGAGCAGTGAGCGCAGTGCTTTTCTTCTCATTGCGCCTGATGGACGAAAAATGAAAAAAAAACATGTTAGCTTTGCTTTATTTGCAACGTCGACACCCTTGCTCTGCGACGACTGTCGGCTCTCCAAAATATGAATCATGCTTTCCCACGATTCCGAAATGTCATGACATTGTTTCAGGCTGACAGAACCAGAGAGAGAGCGAAATAACAGCAGCGAAAAGTATTGAAAAAAAGTCACGAAGGTTTTGTTTCCGGAGGAAGTAGTTTACAGACTTGATGGCGTTGCTGATAGGTGGATAGTGTTTTATGAATGCAATTTATTGAGGACTGGTATATTGTACAACTTTCCTTTCACCTTTTTCTAATGTGCTTCTGCAGGGGACGTGGAGTTGTGTGCTCATATGGTGAGCGTCTGTTAACTGACACAATGGATGCCGTTCACATTTACACAAGTAGGACCCGCGGCTGAGCGAACTTCGAGGCAACTACTGCACACCTAGTGTGCCGGTGGTGGTGCATCATGGCGTCGGCTAGCGGTGGCTCTTGTGGGATGGCCATGTCAGTGACGGTGGCACTTATTGATGTGATCAAGAAGATCTTGAATGACTACCCTGATGGTGGGCAAATTCTGAAGGTAATTCCTGCGTATTGAAAGACAGTTATTGAACAGATTCTTGGCTGGAGGAAAGCAAATCAGCACACGAAGCACAGCAGCCATGTAGTTTCGACTAGGCCTTTCGTATCATTACTTTTCAAGTCGAATGCAATGGTGATTAACAACTAAGGCTATCTTTTAAAGTGCTATTTGGTCAATGCTCTGACCGCCAAATACAGTGCGTATCGGTTATAACGTGGTCGTGTAAAAGAATATAATGCCTAAAGGAATGAACTCTCATGTTTTCATAATCATAACATGGATTTCAAGTGCACATTTTATTCTTACAAGCAATTTTATTGTACAGTAGAATATATCGGTCCTAAGAATGGATATTGTGTAGCGAAACATTCCAGATTAGTACAAAGTATATCGCCTGTAGTAATAATATCTGTCCAATGCAAATCTGATTCGACTTGCGTTGGGTTCGTAGTGCTGCAGGTTCAACTGTTGTGGTCATGTAACTCATGTTGCATAGCCACATGGTAAGCCTATGTGACGATGACCAGCCGCATACACAGTAGCACTACATTGCATGTACGATGATCTTCCTACCTCTGCGCACATGCACATGATATGTCACACTTGATTTATCGTGTGTAAGAAATATTGGCAATAAGAATAGAAAGTCGTTTTTCAAACACCCACGCTATAACCGATACCTACTGTATGCAGTTGGCGCCACTAGCACTATCTTTAGAAGTACTATTTTGTCAATGCTCTGACCGCCAAAGTGCCGGTTATAAGGACTTCCTTGCTACCTTGTTAATAACCATTGTATTCGACTTGAAGAGTAATGATACGAAAGGCCTACTCGAATCTATATGGCTTCTGTGCTTTGTGTACTGACAAATATTGAAAGAAACACAACCAATCCACAACCAACGGACACTGATTAGTTTAGAGTTTTGACAGAAACGTTTTTCTCCGGAATTCATCAGTGACTACTCCAGGTAGATGTTAAGAGAATGAGTGAAGCCACTCATGGTAGCAGAAGATAAAGCTGCTGTATGTGCAAAAGGAGCCGCTAGGCGGGAGCCAACGAAATGGTGCAAAGAGCAGCACGGGACCAAGCGTATACTGGGAGATGTGTGCCTGACCTACATCAGGAGTGTTGCTCATCAACGCACAGTCCACATTGCCTTGACCTTAAAACAAAAAAACAAAAAGTTTTCTGCACCCGTAGGAACACCACCACCCTCAACGATCAGCGAGCAGTTGCAGCTCCAAAAGAGGTGTGTTGAAAGAGAGCAATGAATTTTCATTAAACCTTGCCGACATCATAATAATTATGGAGGTGTAGCATTCTTTATTCCCTCACACCGAGGTTGAACTCGCAGGGGCGTCGCACACGGTAAGGTCACTACGGTATTGACCGTACCACTATTTGCCCCACGTACTAGTACCCCATGGATCAATGAAATGCACTGATTTGAGCTCTAAATTCCCAAAATTTTCCGCTCAGCCATCCCTTCCCCACGAGTTAAATTGTACAGTCCAGATGGCTGACCGTACCACACTAAAATACCTTCCGACACCCCTGACTCGAGCGACAGAAACTCGCCCAAACATGCTGTAAGTTGTAGCCTGCAAGCACGGTGACCAGGTGACTGGTGTACCCATGAGCACGTGACCGCTTACTCAACCGCGTTTGATTGGGAATACGGGCCGAACGCTGTATAGCAGCCTTTTCAGACCGAAACCAGTCGACTCAGCATCCAAAAGACTACAACATGGACCAATCGCGGTCATCCTTGCTTCTATAGGAACGAAATGACGCTTTTAGTGACATTTTGCATACAAATCCCCATCTAGTAGGGCGCAGTCATCCAGTTTCGGTGGAAGTGCGGGAGTTCGTTTGGGAATAAAGGAGGAAGGGAGCGTCTCAGCTTCCTCGGACCAAGACCACTCGACTCAGCACCCCGAAGACTACACCTGGTGAACATTTGATTTTAGGGTATACTCCCCCTCCAACTGATTTTAGGGTATACTTCCCCTCCAACTGTTTGATGGTGGTGTTCCACATGTTTCTTGGTTTTAAAAGTCTGATGTATGTACAGTTGCGCTCGGTGAAATCCGATCCAAAGTGCAAAGCTGGTGCCCTGGACCAGTTCCAATTACATCGTTGTGTTTGTACACGTGTGCATCCAGCCACATTTGTGCCACTTCCAGGGCATCGAGGGCCGTGCAAGTTGAGGGCACGAAATAGGCACTTTGGGTCGGATTTCACCGAGCGCAACTTGTACACAAGACTTGCAGAAGCAGCAAGTGAACTCAACAGCTCTATGTTCGCTTCTATTCCTCTCTGTCTGTGTCCATAGGAACTGCTTCAGAATGCAAATGACGCCGGTGCGACACGTGTTCAGTTTCTACTGAACTGCAAACAGTACAGTACTGGTGGTGGTGGTCTGATTCACGCCAACATGGCATCGCTGCAAGGTCCTGCACTCTACGAGTACAACGACGGCGTGTTCCACGAGAGCGACTGGAAAGGAATCTGTCGCCCGTCGCGCAGCAAGAAGAAAAAGGATGTGATGAAAGTCGGACGCTTTGGCATCGGCTTCAACTCAGTTTACCATCTGACCGGTAAGAGTTAAAGGCTTTTAAACTAGCTGGGAATTACCTACAGATTTAGAACCTATCCAGGCATAGTGGGATGGTCTAAGACCATCATTAAAAGAAACAGAGGGTACCAGGTTCAAGTCCTGCTTGGAAGTGGAAGGGTTTTTTCCAGCCGTTCCGCGACCCACAGTTAATTGGGAGCTCGTGGCCTGGCACAAGGGAAACATGGATGCAGTGAATGGGATTTTCAGTCTTTGACCACTTTGTGGTGGGTCTGGTCTACTCACCTCCAACCGCTTTAGGAGCTGCATCTGTGCCTTGATCCTAGAGGGTGGTGGAGTTCCTGCGGATGCGGAAAATTTACGAGTCTCACGCGAACCGTGATTTTTTAAGAATTTATCGAGCTCTGGGGATTTTCACACCGGATTTTCGCAGAATTTAGGCCCAAACCCCAGTTAAAAGATATTTTTGGGGGTTCGGACCTGCAATCCTGCCCATTGGATCTTGTTAGACACAGTCAAATTTGATGAAACCTGGCTGGACTTCTATCTTCCCTACGGCCCACACCACAATGTCAGGAACCAGAAGAGTTCAATCCAAGCACATACCCGGAGAACCCGTGCGGAAACATGGCGATATTTTCAGATTCTTTCTGGTTTATCTGCCATCTTCCACTGGGATATTCCGGGCATCGTGAGTTCCCTCGGGAACGCAGACGAAAAGTCACTTTTCTCTGGTTTATAGCCAAAAATGGAAAAAACCCACTTGTACCGTATTTTACGGAATATAAATCACACTCTAAGGACTAGAAATTCACCCAAAAATGTCGGTGCGGCTTATACTACGATAGTCAAATAATAATTTAATGAACAGTAGTAACTGAGGTACCGTACTCCCGCGATCAGTACCTTTGGGGCACTATTTTTTCACTGTCCACCACAACTGGAGCACTCTTCAAGAGAGGGCACTATTCAAAAGAGGGAACTTTTTTTCAATGCTGGTACACTTGAGTCATCAAGCATAAAAACAAAGAAAAGCGGAGCCCCAAGTTTGCTGTGAACGATCATGACTCAGTAGAAACGGCAACAAGAACTGCGATTTTGATTCTGAAACCAATAGCATGGACAAGACTATTAGCAAAACAACACCAAACCTGCACAAGCGCTTGGTTATGAGCCTGGGGGGGGGGGGGGGGCTATTCAAGAGAGGGCTTTATTTTTCACTGGCTCAGTATCGGCTTGGAGACTGGGGCTTTAGCTGAAGAATGGAAGCGGGGAAGGGGGGGGGGAAACATGAAGAAGAAATATTACTACAGGCATGTGCATGACGGAATGCAAGACATATCAGAGGGGGAAGTGTGGGGGGGGGGGGGGGCAAGAACTAGGGTGCCCAAGGGTGTTCATGAACGGGCAGCTTGAAAACCGTCAGGCTGGGATTTGCGTTATGGCCCAGAAACAAAGGACAAGATCATGACAAACTAGGTTAGATTGCATGTGTGCAATGTATGAGATTACGGTGCACTTTGTGATATCAAGTGAAAATAGTGTGCTTCAAAGTAGTTGTAATGTTCACTGACCGAGGATATAAATAAACAAGAGAGCAGAATAAGTTTACAAGTTATCCGGTTTGTCCAACGCTAACGATTATAAGCAGGATAGTGGCGAGTCAAAATGTGCAACAAATAGCACGAAACCGCCTGATATGATGGCATTCAACGGCCTGAGTGCTAATTGTTGCACATTTTTGACTCATCATTATCCTGCTTATAATCACTAGTATTGGACAAAACGGATAACTTGTAAACCACTGGTTGTCTCTCTTTTTAATTCTAATCCTTGGCTCTCCATCCGAGTTTAGACCGAGGATATCATCCTTCTTTCTTGTGTGTTTGTGTGTGTTTCATGTTTCGTTGTACAGACGTACCTAGTATCATGAGTGATGGGCACATTGGCTTCTTTGATCCAATGCTGTGCCACATCACTGATGGCAATGGCGACGAAGACGACGACAATGTTGGCAGGCAGTTCACGGTGGAGGAGCTTACAGATGGCTTCCCAGACCAATACCAGACGTATAATGTGCTTGAGCATCAGATCACTCCCGGTCAAAAGCGCTTCAATGGAACATTGTTCCGGTTTCCGCTGCGACAGGCACTGAAAGAAGGAAGGGATCCAGACTCCCTTCTTTCCAAGACCATCTACAAAGAAGAGGACGTGGAGAGGAAGCTGTTTGCTTCTTTCCAGAAAGAGGCTGACATAATGCTACTGTTCTTGTCGAATATTCGCAGCCTGGAGTTGTTCAAGCAGCCACACGCCAGTGCTGCCGAGCGTATCCTGTGTGTCACCTACACCAGCATCGGCAATACAGACTCCGATGCAGCACTCAGCCAGAGGCTGTGCAAGGCAATGGAGTCACGGGCCCTTGCAACATTCGAAACACGCATCCGCGTTGCCGTTCAAACCACGGACTCTACTGCATCCGCTCAGAATTGGATGGTGCGCCATACGGTGGGCTCTGGTGACAAGAAGATCCTCGACACTGCGGCAAAGGAGAACCTTCACCCTTGGGTGGGTGTTGCGGCGCCAATCAAGGATGATGCTGATTGGACCAAGCACTGGCTGACAACGAGATACGAGAGCAACTGCGGGGGCAAAGTGTTCTGTTTCCTGCCGATCACGCCAATCGAGACTGGTCTGCCCGTTCATGTACATGGCTATTTTGCAGTTACCAGCGACCGACGCTCTGTCAAGTGGCCGTGCGCAGACGACAATTCATCGGAACCAAAGTGGAACGAGCAGCTAGTGCAGTCCTGCCTCAGCTCAGCGTACGTCGACACACTGAAGCGCCTGACAGAAGGCTGTCGATTTGAGATGCCGGAGACGAGCCGCTCTGGTACAGCTGATGCCCATGGGAACATGGTCTGCCGTGCGTACTATGCATGGCCTGATATGGAGCGGGTCAAGCATGGTGAGAACTCACCTTGGGCCTACCTGGTGCAATGTATGCTGCCTCTCCTTTTTGAAGAGAAGCTCCTGTGGTCATGGGCAAGAGGTGGCTGCTGGCTGGCAGTCAAGGATGCCTGGATCATGGAAGCCACGTGCAATCAGGCCATGCAAGCAGCTGCTGTGCAAACTGAACACAACAGAATCATCACGGACAGTGTTACCCAAGCTGTATACGCCTTTCTCCTGGCCATGAACGAACCAGTAGTTCTTCTGCCACCAAGCGTCATGGCAACGCTAAGCAGCACCTCCGACGACGCTTCGAAGCAGACACTGGCAAGGCGCACTATCCGACCCGGTTCTCTTCGGCAAATCATCCGCACCCTGCAGGAATCTAGCCCAGCATGCCAACAGTACATGCAAGGCAAGCGAGATGTTGCCAGTGCTATCACTAGCTTCATCCTGGCCGACTACAAAGTGGATGCTAAGCTGTCACAGCAGGAGGCCGCCAGGATAATGAAGGACGTTGAGCTGCTAGCCGTCTTTCCCACACTGCACAAGACAACGGTGCGGTCTCTTAATGACGGCTCGCCAATATATGCAACAGATACTGCCAAGCTTGTCCAGATTCTACCCGGCCTGGATGGTGCAATGCTGGACACAGTATCATTGGCAAAAGTTGATCATGGCACTGCGGCTACTATTGTCCACCTTGCTAAATCCCTAGGCAGCAGCCATCCAACGTTTCAGATGCTGCGCGATGACCATGTGCCGCAACTTCTCGTGCAGTCCATTCAGACATGGAGTCCGGCATTCCAACGTGGCCACACGACGAGTATAGCTTGGTCCGCCGATGGTGCAGCAAACTACCCACCACTAGCATGGTTGGAGAATGTGTGGAGTTGGTGCAGGGATCCCAGCCTGACGAAGAATTACCTTGACCAGCTTGAAGGCTTGCCTCTCATACCGGCAATTGATGGTCCAGACTCTGACCGCCTGCTCTGTCTTTGCAAGCAGTCAACAATAGTCAGTGCCGAAGACAGAATGGAGGACACCGTCAAGGAGCTGCTAGCTGTGGCAGGGTGCACTGTCATCCCCAAACCACGGGAGTTTGTCCACCGCACTGGAATCATTGGACAGTACATTCTACCTTTCCAACCCACTGCTGTCATAACTGCCCTTTTCAACGTGGTGAGGTCTTCATCTGTGGAGGCGGTGAATTGCCGTGTAGCCTCACTGTCTATCCATGCCTCGCAAGATCTACTTGCATTCCTGGCAACAGCTTCGCCTAATGAATTCACTTTAGAACAGAAGGAATTGCTACGGAAATTGCAGGTCTACGTATGTCACTCATCTGGTCTCACCATGGATCTTGCTAGCAGTGGTAAGCAGCACTATCTTCTGCCAAGAAACCTGCCACAAGATGTGCTAAGTCTAAAGTTGCCAGTGGAGTTTGTGCGGCCTACACCAGACGGCAAAGAAGAGAGCCTGCTGGAGTCACTTTCATGTCCCCAGCTTACCTGTGACGAGTTACTGGTTACATGGCTTCTTCCAACAGTTACCTGGCCAGTGAATATCACCATCCTCAACTTTGCCCTGGAACTGATTGTGATGTCAAAACTGAAGAAGGAATCTCTGCAGAGGATCAGAACAATGGCATTTGTTCCCTGCTCACCGTCTCGCTACTCACTGGCAAGACCAACAGATCTTGTTGATCCGGATGACGTCCTGGCACATCTGTATGACGATAGTGAACACTTCTTTCCACACGTACCCGAGGGCATCAATGAAGACAACTGGCTTCCTGGACTGAGAATGGTTGGTCTCAGGAAGGAGGCTGAGCTTATAGCTGAAACCAAGGTGGAAGTTCTGAAGGACAGGGTATCCAGTGTATCTCGCATCATGACTGGGTCAGCGGATCAAGAAGCTGCCAAGAAGAGAACAGTGAATCTCATCAAGTTCATCTCGAGACTGGATTTGGTGGCATCGTGCGGGCGATACATACAAGAAGAAGCACGCTGCTTTATGGCACAGCAACGTCCTCCATCCCATGACTACCCGACTATGCTCCCGTGGTGTGGGGAAGACAACAAGCAGCTGTATACACCCAAGCAGCTAGTCGCCATGCCTGATAGTAAGAAAGCCGCTCTCCTGGTTGGAAGCAGTGCTTTGCTGCTTGATGATGATCTAGTCCAAGCCATTGGCAGGGACGAGAAAGAGCTAAGAAGGTTCGGCTTGCAAACGGTTTCAGATCTACACAATGTTGCTGCTCAGCATCTGCTAGGGCTGGTTGAAACATTGGAATCGCAGCCCCAGGAAAGTGTGCCGAGTGAGAGCACACGGCGCTACTATGATCAGAGCTGTTTTGAAGTGTACCGCTACTTGAAGGCACTTCACGACAGAGATGAAAGCAAGAGTAAGAGCATCGTGGGACAATTCTTGACTGGCCGTGACTGGGTGTGGCTGAGTACACAGCAGCAGTGCAGGTTTGCGTCACCGAAAAGCCTGTTGTATTCGCTACCCGAGGGCATACGGCCAGAGTGCCTACAGCCATACCGCTACCAGATGAGCGACGAGTGCAAGGTACTGTTCCAGCCATTCTTCAAGGCATTTGGAAGCTCCAGTCGCCTGGATGAGAAAGATTTGGTGGATATTCTGCATGAAGTGCGCGATGATATTCCTGCTGGTGGACGAATGTCTGAGTGTCAACTTCAACTGGTGCTGGACATCATCAAAAGCAAAGCTTTGATGAATGGTGATCGGTATGTTGAGAGAGAATTGCTACTGCCCACGGCCAGTGCTGCTCTGGTCGATGCCAAACTCTGCAGGTTTTGCGATTGCGAATTCTTGCGCGCTTCGTCCGGAAGCCACTGCAATGCTGTCTCCCGTTTCAGCGTGCTCCATCCAGCCCTGGATCAACGCATTGCCACCAGGTACCAGGTTGCAGCCCTTAGTCCCGAGATTCTACCATCAAAGTCGTTAAGTTGCACGGCGAGCGAAGAGCACCGGGTGTATTTCGACGAACTGGCTAGTCTTCAAAGACAAGGTCCTTGGAATAGGCCTAATGAAGAGCTGCTCTTCAACAAGATGCTGGAGAATGCCGATGATGCGGGCGCACGCAAAGTGAAATTCATCCTGGATCGTCGTTGCAGTTCAGACAGCAATGGCCGAACGATGCTGGCCGAAGAGTTGCGCGAATGGCAAGGCTCCACACTCTGGGTGTGTAATGATGCCGAGTTCTCCGCACAGGATCTGGAAAACATCCGACAGCTCAGGACACGTGCAAAGCAGTCTAATCCATCCCTGATCGGTCACGAAGGACTTGGCTTCGGCAGTGCCTATCACCTTACAGATGTGCCTAGCCTTGTCAGCCAAGAGCGTATTATCTTCTTTGATCCTGCGGGCAAGAACTTTGGTGTAAGATCTAGTCGTGAAGAGCCAGTAGTGCTGGTCGATTTCATCAAGCATCAGGAAGGCGTCAGCATATTCTCTGACCAGTTCTCCACGTATCATGGAATTTGTGAATGCCAGGTGCTCTCTCCGACTGCATGCAAGTACCCTGGCACGCTGTTCCGGTTTCCTCTGCGCAGCAAACCAAGTGATATTTCCGCCCACTGTCCGTCCCCAGGCGAACTGAGTAAAAAGCTCGCCCAGCTTGCTCAAGGCGCAGATCAGCTGCTTGTCTTTCTGCAACATGTCCGAGAAATCAGCGTGGAGCTGATCGAACAGAGTGGCAAGCGGGAGCTGCTGTGTCACTGGCAAGCTGAGGTCAGTAAGCACATTGCCGGTGACCCACTGGTGGACAGGTTGCTCTTCAACACAACACAGAGATACAGCAGCTGGAGCGGCCTGAGCAAGGCGCTGGTGACTATCAGCAGGAATACTGCCGAGCCACTGCACACCGTGTACAAGCTGAGCACGAGGAACGAGCCGCGGGACCTCACTAGCAGCTGGCTGGTGGTCGGAATGTTCGGCGGTGCGGCGAGTGTGAAGTCAGCGGACAAGTTGAAGTCAAGAACCGGTGGCAGTGCTCTTGCGCCGTGGATTGCGATTGCCGCAAAGTTGAACGATGCTTCACTCCGCATTGAGCCGGTCGCAGGAGAACTCCATAGGTTTCTCCCAACAACGATCAGCACAGATCTTCCTGTGCACATCAGCGCATTCTTTGTGTTGTCTGGAGTAGGTCTGAGCCTGGCGGCTCAGGACGAAGCTGGCCAGTGGAACTCCAGCCTCATCGAGAACGATGCTCCTAGGGCTTATGCCATATTGGTGTCTGGCCTGAAGGCAATGATTGAGCAAGGCGATGAGCGGATGACCGATGATATGGCAAGCACTGTGTACTCGGTGCTCCCGCTTGATTCTCCTAAAGAGAGCCGTTGGGAAAGTCTCCAGTGTAATGTGCTGGAAGAGGTCACCTCCACCGTCCCGTTCCTGTGGACAAGCGCTGGGCGCGGCCAGTGGGTTAAATTGACTTCTGCTACCATCCTAGATCGGCAGTCGTTCAACGATCAACGCTTAGCAGGCTTTGCGAAGGATGTTTTGGTGACCATTGGTGACAGTCACGTGGGCCACAACACCGGTGGTGCTAATGAAGACCTGCTCAGCAGAATATTAGATCTATCTGGTCGAAATAGTTGTGCACTCACGTGTCAGAGCTTCTTCCGTGACAAGTTCATGAGTAACCTGCCTAGTCTGACTGATGAGCAAGCTGACAACGGGCTCAAGATGCTTGTTAGACTTGGACGAGACCAGCCAGACACATGCAGTTGGAGTGTACCACTTCTGAGAGTCAATAAATGTGTTCGATCTCAAGCTGGTCAGCTTTGCCTCCCAGAGGAATTGATTGTCCCGCACACCAAAGACGAACGCATCAGGTACCTCTTTAAAAATCGTCCCAGCATATGGCCATCGGACACGTTACGGGACATGAGCGGATTTCTAAGCGAGAAGAATCTTCTGCTTTCAGCGGTCGAAAACCTACCCATCAGCTTACTACTGCAAGAAGCAGAGCACCTTGCAGAGTCCTCTACTGATGGTGTGGATAAGCAAGCTGTATCCTGTCTGTGCTGCATAATAGCTGAAAAGGTCGAGAACGATCCACTTGGCAGCGAACCGTTTTTAAGCAAGTTACGCACTGTGCCATTTCTACCAGTGATGGCGAAGCCCAGTGACTGGTACTTTCCCTGGAAGGCTGAAGATCTTTCGGTCTCCTTGGCCTGCCTTGACGATCTGCTGCCGACGCGTCACACGGCAGTTGGTTCAGTGTCGCTTCTGCTGGACATCGATCCTGATCAAGAATGCCACAAGTTCTTCAGTAGGTTCTCGCTGGGGACAGACTCTCCGCCATCGCTGCATCAAATGGAACAGCAGATTGGAGTGCTGACGGACATTGTGGGAAATATGCCTGACGGTGTGAGCCAGCAAAAGCAACCTGACGAACTGCAACGGCAGCTGAATGTACATGTAGACACATGCATGGGCCACATCTATGGTTTCATGAAGCAGCATATGGACAGCAATACCCATCAGTTTGATGCATCTGGATTTGGTGACGTGACTTGCATTTGGAGTGGTCTACACGGTATGTTCAAGCTTCCTTGCGAAGCTGCAATGTCTGCACCTGAGGGTTACCCCGACCTCATGCCATTCCGACTAGTTGTTCAACAGCGCCACAGGGAAAACTTCTCGGAGGTCTTCAGGCACCTGGGTGTCAAGGATGAGCTGGGTGTGAATGATCTTCAGGAAGTTCTGTCCAATATCCATGCGAAGTATCTGGATGAGAATGGACAGAGAACATCATTATCTGAAGAGCATCGTGATCTTGCTATCAAGTTGATCGAGGTGCTTCATAAATCCACAGACCTTCTGTCCGATCGCAACCTTCTTCTTCCCACCATGAAGGGACTGATGCTGCCTGCAAACCAGTGTACCTACATTGACAGAGACGAACTTTCCGATTTGCTGAATGGCAGTGGTGAATGGGCAGACCTAATGGGTAATGTTGTTCACAAGTCACTGGCCTCTATCGCCCACAAGTTGGGTGCGGAATCTCTCAGTCAAAGACTGCTTCCTTCGGACAGTATAGAGTTTGAGGAGGAAAGTGTTGAATATGGTGAGAAGCTGACCGACCGCCTTGCTCATATCTTGGACGACTACCCCGCTGATGAAACGATTGTGAAAGAACTCGTACAGAATGCTGATGATGCTGGTGCCGAGAGCGTGAAGTTTGTTCTTGATTGGCGCGATTGGAGACAAGGGACTGGCGCTTTGCTGAACAAGGAGATGAGAGAATGGCAAGGACCAGCCTTGTTAGTATACAATGATGCCGCGTTCACTGAAAAAGATTTCCGTAACATCATGAAACTTGGCGGGGCAACGAAGAAGAAAGAGCTTGGCAAAATTGGACGATTCGGCCTGGGTTTCAGCTCTGTATATCATTTAACAGACCTTCCTAGCTTTGTAAGCGGAAACTATATCGTGTTCTTTGATCCACATGCCAGGTATCTGGGTTCACACCGTGTGAGCCAGCGTTCACCAGCAATGAAGGTCAATTTTGTGGACAATGCCAAAGGTCTGGAACCGTTCTCTGAACAGTTCAAGCCCTACCAGAACATATTTGGTTGCAACATGAACGACGCGTACGAAGGCACACTGTTCCGTCTGCCACTGCGCAGTCCGAACACGACAAGCGAAATCTGCAAAACACCCGTAAGCATCCGGGACGTGTTCAAGAAATGCTGGAGCAAGCTGTCTGACATGATGCTATACTTGCAGTGCGTGCGACAGATACAGGTCTACGAGATCCGCTCAGATGACTGTGAGCCGGAGCTTCTCTTTGCCGGCCAGTCCACAACTTGCGGCGGTGAGCAGGCAGCTATTTGTGAGTCCAGGCAAGGTCTGCGCAGACTGCATGAAAGGTTTGGTACCAGTATTTATGACCACATCGCTGCTCAACACACTGACAAGCCAACCTGGTCCACTGCAAGAATTCAAGTGAGCACAACAATGACATCACGTGGGACTAAGAGCTTCAACAACTTACCAGCTTCTACTTCCAATGGCATAGAAACAACACAAGACTGGTTGATGTGTGCAGGACTTGGCACATTACAGTCAAAGGTGAGACACCCACGGCTAGCAGTCAGCTAGATATTTGCAGTGGTACCTGCTCTGATTGGCATGTCATGGTATCCTGTGGTGTGTGTGTGTGTATGTAAAAAAATGAAAAAATAAAAAATAGGGATTCGCTGACCAGAAAAGCCTTTTCAATCAGCTGTGTAGTGTAGACCAGGCTAAAATCAGTGGCGGTCAATTCATCAGCCATGCAAGCTGTTGAATGGTGTAATCTCAGCATAAGTTGCTATGTTGAACATAGCTGTTCGCTATCGTCACTTCCGCGATGGGCATGTCTCTGAGTGTGTGTGTGTGTGTGTGTGAGTGTGTGTGTGTGTGTGTGTGTGTGTGTGTGTATGTGTGTGAGTGGGAGATGTACACGCATGCATGCGTGCATGTATGTGATGTCCTGTGTACGTGTTCGTGTGTTTGTGCCAATGCGTGTGTGCTTGTGGAAATCCACTTGATGCCAAGGAATGTTTTTGGCTTCGGCACAGGATGCTGATGGCCTCTGCTGAGTCACTGGTCAGTTTTGGGCGAGGTTTTGTTCGCTTTTTCAGTAAGAAATGTGACCAGAAAGGATGATGTACATGATTGCAGGGCCGGCGCCACTGGTACAGCCGGTACGGCCATGGCCGTACCAACTTCCCAAAAAGTCGGTCCACGTGGAACGTCCAAAACCGGGGAGAAAAAGTTTCGATGTATGATTTTGTACAGGGAGTGCAAGATTTGCCGTCTAAATTCCAAATATTTTCGGGGGAGGACCGCAAGACCCCCCTTAAAGATGGCACTTCGGCCACACCGCTCCATGGAAGCTGCCTCCGGCCCTGGATTGTGTAGGCTGTTTCTTGTGTCAGCATTGCCGTCATGTTGCATTTATAATGGGAAGACTCTCCGTTGCTCAGCGTGATGTGTTTTCTGCTCTTCCTCTGCAGGAGCTGGCCATGGGTGAACTGGGCAAAGAAAACGGTTTTGTGCCATGGGGTGGCTGTGCAATCAAGTGGAACGCTGCCAGTGACATTGCTGAACCTGACCTTGCAGGGATTGCCTATTCGTTCTTGCCACTGCCAATTGCCACAGGACTGCCATTCCATCTGAACGCTTGCCTATCCATGGCCACAGACCGCCGGAGCTTGGAGCATACGAATGATGACAGTCTGAAGACACAGTGGAACGAAGCTGTATTGACGGATGTCATTCCACAAACTTATCTACACCTGCTGGAAAGTATTGCCACACAATGCTTGCAGGAAGAACAGCGCAGAGTATTTGGACTCCTGTTTCCTAAACTTCACGACTCCTCAACGTTCTCCTATCGTGCGTGCATCGTGGAAAGCTTCTATGACAAAGTGCTGAGTGACGGCAACTTTGCAGTATTCTGGTGTGCTTCTCAGAAGCGATGGATTACAGGGAAAGAAGCGCTGTTCCTGGTGGACTATGATATGTTTGGGGATTACTACCCGGATGCTGTGCAGCTTCTAGATAGTCTCAACAAACCTGTTGTCGAGCAGCCGCCACATGTACGTCAAGCACTGAGGGAGATGCCCGCAGATGTCAGCGACAGCCATGCCAGCCATGCAATGACCTATCGGCAGTTCTACGAAGATGTACTGGCCGAATGTGCGACTGCTGCCAACACTAGCAGACCGGACGTTTTGAAGGCGTACACACGTTTGCTTCAATGCCTAATTGACAGTTACACGGCAACGCACGATGACTGGTGTCTGGAGCTGCTGTGCAGCAAGCTCAAGATTCCGACAAGCCATGGCTCACTGAGGATGGCAAGGCAACTGATAGACAGCGATAACCCAGTCCTGAAAGACCTGTACAGTGCGGCAGATGATGACTACTTCCCTGACGCGTCACTGCTAGCCAGCAAGAACAGAGATACTCTTCTTCAAGCCGGGTTAATACACGGACAGCTACCGATCGAGTATGTCAAGGAGCGGGCTGAGTCTGTACCCCACTTGGAGCGTGCTGCAGCCCTCCAGCGGTGCATTTCCATCCTGCAGTATTTGAAGTACCTGAAGGACATCTCCAAGGGAAAGGACAGCAGTGCACTGGTGAACACAGCACGGCTGCTCATCGCCTGCCCAATTCTGCCTGTATCGCAAGGCCTGCCTACCTATACGTTTGACTGCACAGGAAGCCGCATGCCAGGGATGTACTCCGCTAAGAGCATGTATCGTCAGCAACACATTCACATCTGCGGCTCACAGGAGTTGCTTCTTGACGAAGCCTTGCTCAAAAAGGACCTGGCCATGACAGATAGTCAGTTCAATGAAATCATGGCCCTTTTGGAGCTGAAAGACAAGGTGCCGTCAACTGCTTCCATTGTGAGGCAGTTCACTCACATTGTAGCAGCAACGACGAGTGACGACAACGTGCGAACAGACAAAAGCATCTCAACAACGGTCATGAAAGTGTGCAGTGAACTGGGTGCCAGGTTAAAGCAGCTAACTAGGGATGATTTGCCAGAGAATTCTGTGTGGATCAAGGATCGGCACCGCTTTGTTGAGCCGTGCAAAGCAGTTCATGTCCTCACCAAGGAGAATAGGTGGTACAACAAGCTGCTTCCTTACTGCTACGTTGTCGACGACCTAAGCACGGGCAATCAGCCACTGCCAGTGAAAGCACGGGATTTCTTTGAATGGCTAGGTGTCCGGGACAAGCTTGGCGCCGATGATCTGGTGGCAATAGTTCGGCGCATACGTGCAGAACTACACCAAGAGCTCAGCGTCGAGCAGATTGAAATATGCCAGTGCCTACTGCGGCACCTTGCAGACATGGTACGCAAGGAACCAGGCACGTGCACTGCTGTTAGTGACATCCTCCTGCCTACAATGTCAAAGCACTTGATCGAGCCTAGATCTTGCACGTACCTCGACTCGGATTTCCTTGACTCAGAATTACTGAGCAATAGTGGACAGATGCACAACTTGGCACGGCTGCCTGCAGAGGTAGCGCGAACTCTAGGAGCTGAGCCTATGACCAAGCACCTGCTCAACCGCAAACCACTGGGCTTCACATACAACAGAAAGGGACAGGCAGAGCCACTGACAATACGCCTGCGCAACCTGCTGCGTGAGTACCCAATGGGCATAACCGTGCTGAAGGAGCTCGTGCAGAACGCAGATGACGCCGGAGCAAGCCGAATCACGTTCCTGCTCGACGCCAGGCACCACGGCACAGAGACTCTCTTCAATCCCGGCATGGCTGAGTGGCAAGGTCCTGCACTGCTGTGCTTCAATGATGCCAAGTTTGCGGAGAGAGATTTCCGGAACATACTGCGCTTGGGCGGTGCAACGAAGCTGGACAGTCGAGAGAAGATAGGCCAGTTTGGATTAGGTTTCTCATCCGTTTACAACCTCACTGACGTTCCTAGCTTCATCAGTGATCGCTACCTGGTCTTGCTGGACCCTCATGCTGAAAACCTGGGGGAGCTCGTCGACATCGGAAATCCCGGCATGACAGTGGACTTTGTCACTCAGCAATCTCAGCTACAGAGCTTCAAGGACCAGCTGGCGCCATACGACAACATCATGGGATGCCGTGTGCTGGGTGACAACCTGCAACCATATGAGCATACCTTGTTCAGATTCCCCCTCCGAACGGAGGCAACGGCGAAACTCAGTGACATTCGGGAAGGTCATTCCACCACCGTGGAGGAGATCAAGGCGGTTCTCCTAAATAAACTTTGCAACGAAGCAGAGAGGTTCCTGCTCTTCCTACAGAGTGTTCGTGAGATATCCGTGCACATTATCGATGACAACTGTAAGCTATCTGCAGACCAAGTAGACGCTACTCAGGTTTTCTCATGCAGAGTTACAGAGATTGATCCCATCAACGATAACGATGGGTGCTGCCGGACCGCTCTCGAATGTCGCCGAGCGATGAAGACATGGGTTGAAGGCTGCAGCTCGAAAACCGAAGCAGCTTGTGCATACACCAAGCATCAGACGCAGCACCTGCTAACGATGGAAGCCGAGTACATGCAGACACGTGATCATGCCAGGCGAAAGTCCCAGTGGCTAATCAGTTGTGGCAGTGGACACGGTCGTGCCATTGCTGGTGCTTCCACAGCAGAAGGCAGGGAAAAGCGAGTCGTACCTTGGGGAGGTGTTGCCATCAAATTGAATGGCGACAAAACAATGCAGCGCCCGGATCCTGGCAAGGTCTTCTGCTTTCTACCGTTGCCCCAATCACAACCGTTTCCAGTTCACATCAACGCGTTCTTTGCAGTGGCCAGCAGTAGGCGAGACATCGAACACGCTGATGATGGGAAGTTTGGAAGCCAGTGGAACAAGAGTCTTCTTGAAGACCCAGTGGCAAGCTCTTACTTGCAAGCCCTGTTCCAGTGGACTCGTCTGGCTGGACTAGACCGGCTACAACGAAACGATATGTTGCTGAGTTCCATGCCTCACCCCCAGGAGAGCACCTTCTGGCAAACCTTGCCGACATCATTCTTGCATCTTTTATTGGACACAAAAGCACCAGCCTTGTTTTGGCTACAGACAGATGGTGGCGGCGAGTGGATGAATGCTGCTTCGATTAAGTGGGTGGATTGCAAGAAGTTTCGTGCACATTCATCGTCTGCAATAACTCTACTCCAGGCACTAGGGATACCAGCGCTGGCCTTGCCAGACATGTACCGGAAGCATAAGAAGGAGTTTGATGTGGTCGACTTTCAGACATTCTACAGAGACTACTTCTTCTGCGAGGGCGAGCGAATACCGGACGAGAGTCATGCACTGTTCCTCAAACTTCTTCTTGATGAAAAGAAGGAGGACTGGAGTAGAGAGCTGCTCAAATCTGAGAAGTGTATCCGCTCAAGCTCAGGAGATATGGTTGCATGCAAACAGCTTGTTGACCGAGAGTCACATTTGGCGAAACTGTACACGGAGGACGATGGGAAATTTGCTGCAAAATGCTATGGATTTGAGCGAGAGCATCTTCTTGTCCTTCAACAATGTGGCATGATTCACGAGACACTGCCGAACGAGGAGATCATTGGGCGTGCAAAGTCAGTTTCGGATGCAAGTCCTGACTGTGGCAAGGCTCGAGCGTGTCTGTTGCTGGAGTTGCTATCAACACCAGGATATATTGAGCAAATCAGCACGATTAAATCTGAACTGCAACACATTGAGTTTCTCCCGGTGGCGCCGAAACCTAGCACATACCACATGTCTTGGGCTGGTGATGGTCAATCATTCGTCAGTGCCGCCGAGTCACAGACTATGGAGTTCGTAAACCTGGCAGGATCAGTCAAACCACTGGTTGATTTGAATGCCGGTAAACATCATTCACACATGGCCAAATGTTTGGGCTACTCCACACCTACACTGAATACAGTCCTCGAGCAGCTGGACATAATGTTGTCAGAGAACAAAGAACTCCAGGAGCGTATTGAAGATGAAGAAGTGGTCTTGCAACAGCTGTGCAACCAACGGGCTACAGTGCAGGAGCACAAGCTAGCGTTTCTCCAGGACGCATCCACTGCCATCTATACGTACATCAACACTGCAGCAGAAAAATCAGATGCGTCACAGTCCACTGAACCAACCGCACAAGCAAGCGCAATAAAAGGGTTCTTATGCTCAAGAGCCTGGTTTTTGCACCTTGGACATTTTGTTCGTGCTGAAACGCTAAGCTTCTGGTCAATAGGAATGACGGGACCCCAACTGAACTACCCTCCCTTCTTCAACTCCGTCAGTGTCAGCCACAGGTCGCCCTGGAATCTTTGGCAGTTACTTGACATCACGGATAAATATAGTCCTGAATATGTGCTGAGGGTCATGTCCATAATCTATGAAGTGTACAACACAACATCAGCTGCAGCAGACACCAACGGGTCTGCGCAGTACAAGAATCTGTGCAAACTGCTGTGTCAACTAGCCGAGTTGCTGGTGGACGAACAAGAATTCCGAAAGGAGTTTCCATACAAGATTGTCCTGCCGGCAGAAGATGGACGCTTGTATTACCTAGAAAAGCTGTCCTTCGATGACACACCCTGGCTGGATGGAACTGAGGAGCAGCTAACTTCCGATGGCTCACCTCTTGTCCTTGCTCATCCCTCTATCTCATGGCATCTGTCTCAGGCGTTGGGCATGGACCGGGCTGCAAGTAGGCTGGTCAAATCTGAAGGTCTAGATTTTGGCTTGGAGTTTGGTCAGCAGGAAAGGCTGTGCGATCGTCTCACCGGCATTCTGGATAAGTACCCAGCGGATGTTAGCATATTCAAGGAGTTGATCCAGAATGCTGACGACGCAGGTGCAACTGCCATGCACTTCATTCTGGATAAACGTGCAGACTATCCCAATAAGAAGCTGCTAAACCCTAACACGGAGTCTTGGAAACAACTTCAGCGCTGCCCATCACTCTGTGTGTATAACAACCGGTCCTTCACGGACAAGGACATCGCGGGCATTTCCAAACTTGGGAGTGGCAGCAAAAGGGATGACAGTGCATCGACAGGAAGATTTGGAATAGGGTTTAATGCAGTGTACCATCTCACTGACTGCCCTAGCTTCTTGTCTCGTGGAGACAATGGTACAAACCTTTGTTTCTTTGATCCATTGCTGGAATTTGAGCCTTGTGCCACACGCTCCAAACCCGGCCGACGCTTCAATGTGACCCCAGAAAGAGAGGAACAGTTCTGTGACCAGTTCTCACCCTACCTGGGAGGAGTACTAGAGGATGCAGGGGCAACCGTCAGTGAGTCCACAGTGTTCCGTCTTCCACTGCGAGGCCATTACGAGACTAAATGCAAGATCGGAAAGGAGCCGAAGGAAGGGACTGTACTCATGATTGAACGTTTGTTCAATCAGCTGGGTGTGCACGGCGTTGAGCTGCTACTTTTCTTGAAAAATATTGTTTCAATTAAAGTTTCCGTTCTCACAACGACTGCAGGTAATGTGGACTTTGAGACACTGTACCACATTAGCCGAACGAACATGCGTGATGAGCTATCGGGTCTAGCACGGCACGCGTCTGGGGAAGATTGGCGTCAACAGACGTTTGTTCGTTCTCAGCAAGAAACATGTCTGCAAACACGTGGTCCAAGTGTCCAGAAAGAACAGTGGCTGATGATGCGATGTTCTGGTGTGGACCTCACGCAGCCTCCACTTACCAAGGTGCAAGAAAACCACAGCACGGATGAAGCCATCAAGGAAGGTCTCCGTCATGGACTGTCACCACAGGCAGGTGTTGCTGTAAGGCTCTCCGTGCCGTCATCCCAAGCCAGCCGGGCGAAATGTGGCGACGGCAAAGTGTTTACAACGCTTCCCACACAAATTCAATCAGGATTTCCAGTTCACGTCAATGGTAACTTTCTTCTGGATGACTCACGCAAGCACCTGGACAATGTGCGCTCTGGTGCTGGAGGAATTCGTGCATGGTGGAACGATTGGCTAATTGCCAGTGTAGTGTTGCCTGCCTATCTCCAGCTACTGTCCGAAGCTCGTCAATTTGTCACCTCGTGTCACAATCAAACCAGTGAAACTGGAGATTCCAGGACAGGTGCTGGGCCAACAACAACGAATGTACGTACATTCATCGGACACCGTGGAGACGTCTTCCAGACACCTGCACCGCGCCAAACTATGGTATCTGCGTCCCTGGACTGGTATTACTCTCTATTCCCACGGGCTGGGGGTGCAAAGGGAGACCAGTGGAAACTGCTCTGTCATCTTCTGTATGAGGAGCTCGCTAAGCCAGAGTGGAGAGTTTTGGCCAGTCACCATGCCGACCCAGCCGTATGGGAACCGTGGAGACCCTGCACCGGACCGGAGTTAGGCGTGTTTCATAGTCAGATGCATAGAAAAGAAGCAAAGCAGGAGCTATTCCTGCTTGTTGTTGGTATTGATGTTCCATTGACACAGGCACCATATTGGCTGTTGGAGGAGTTCAATGCAAGCACTGGGCATAAGGACAGCACCAGTGGAGGTCAGCCCATGAGTACACACGGCTATGCGTATCATGGTGCCCACGCCGGTCCTTCTGGAGCATCACTTCAGCAAGCACATCCGCTCGACTCCCTAAAGCAATCCAATGGAAGCTCACAGAAGACACGGGAGGATGTCGCCACCAAGATGTCACGAAAATACCTGCGAGCATTTCTCCGTCACAACGCAGCCAAGTTTATTCAGGACCAGGTCCTTGGAAGAAACGAGGCCAATCCTGTCAATATCAGCTGGATTCTAACCTACTGCCTTTCATTGGCCCCTGGAATTGCAGCTCAGCCAGATGAACACCGGGCTGAGTTTGATAAAATAGCAACAGGCCTCCCACTGCTCCTTACGCAGTCCAACAAACTGAGAATATTCAGCAAGGCTGAGCCAGCGATACTGACCAAGTTTCCTTCACTGATTGCTGACCGCTTGAACACTGTGGTGAACATTGAACTTCTATCACTGTGCAAAGTCCTGCAACAACTGCTGTCTCTGGAAAAATCTGGATGTACAAGACTATTATCTCTGGGTGACATAGCAAGCAGTGTGCCCACATTGCACAGTTGTCTAATCCGAGGAGTAGCAGTGTGTCATCAGCCTGAAGAATCGTTAATGGAGTGGCTATCCAGTTTATGGCAGTACATCGTAGCCAATCAGCAGCAATGCACGTGGGATGCCCTTGCTGCGGCACTACCCAACGTGTGCTTCATCTCGGCAGTCAGCGTTCGAGGAGACGAACATGTTGAACTGCTTGTGTCGCCGCAGAAAGCTGCACGGATCCTGAAGTGCGGCGGCGACAGCAGTATCCGACCCAACACTCTGCTCTCGGGCCTAGCCAAGCTAGGCATGTACTTGCCATCAACCCATCACATATCACTGAAAGAGCAAGCCGAAGTGAGCAAAATCTTCAGCATGATTGCGCCTGGCTGCACTGCGAAAGATGACATGGACAGGTTGATGAAGGAGCTGGCGCAAGTAGACTTCTCAGCCCTGGGTAACAAACTTACAGCTGGTGAAGCTGACAAAGTGCTGAGGCACTTTATTGACCTGTGCCAGGAACATAAATCTGGAATTCCAATGACACCTAGTCGCTATAGAGTTGTGTCAGACTCGCAGCGTAAGATTCTCTGCCGTCTTCCAATCTATCCTGCAGTTGGCGGCGAGAGAGTGCAACTTGCAGGAGTTCAGGAGTTTTTTCAGCTGGATGGCCAATTGCCCACCGCCGGATATGACAAGTGGTGTCAAGATCTGGAGAAGTCTGTGCAAGTTCTTGAGCGACTAGACTCCAACACTGAGTCTTTCCTGACGGAGTGCCTTGGTCTTCGGAAACTTAGTCAAGTGGATGTTCTCACCAAGTTGATCATCCCGGCACTGATGCTAATGACTGAAGACGACCGTGTTGAACACTTGCGATGCATACAGGATATGATACTTCCTATCCAAGATGAGACTGGGAAGACCACCATTCTGACAAGACTGAAGCCAGTTCCATTTGTGACTGCAGCAGATGGTCAGCAGAGAGTAGCCAGTGAACTCTTCAAACATGACACAGTGTTTGATGCATTCGTAGATCCTGGTTTCTTCGCCAACAAGTTTTGGCATGGTAACGAGTGGTGGCGCTATGACCGCTTTAACAGCGTGAAGCTTCTGCAAGAGCTTGGATTAGCTGCTACAGTCAACTACAGCCGGTTCATTGACCTGGCCAAGAGCATCGAGTACACCTGGTGTGGTGGGCAACTAGCACGCGGTTTGAAGAGTTTGTCGGTGGAGGAGGGTGTCGCAGCCGGCAAGTTGCTAATCACCACATTCAATAGCCTTGCCAGGCACAGTCTATCGACTATCCAAACTCAACCTCCACACCACGATAAGGATCGCAAAGCCCAGCAGGAGAAAAAAATCCGGCTTGCAAAGAACTTCATGAGAAATGTCTCCAGTATCAAGTTCGTCTTCCCAGTGGTGAAGCAGGATTTCTTACCGAATCTGCTAAGTGACTCAGTTCAGCACCTGGAACAGTATAGCAGAACTGCCCCAGTCAAACTGAGCGAAGCAGTACCGTACAAGTGCTACGACATTGCCTGGACTGTGCAACCAGTCTGCAGCATGAATCTCGAGCTCGACAGAGAAACCTGTGCGCATCTGGAAATCAGCCATGAACCAGATCTACGTGTTGTTCTGGCACATTTCTGCCACTTGATGCAGGCATTCACAGCTAGAACATTCACTCTGAGCCGTATTGCCAATGGCTGTGAGCAGGATCGAGAACACCTCAAGAACATTATCACGCAACTGTATACGTACCTAAATGCCAAGTGTCAACAGGCGGATACGTACGCGATTAAGATACGAGAGATCTTGCAGGACAAGCCATGTATACTCGCTGATGACAACAAGCTACTCTTGCCACCTGGGCAAGTAACCAAAGACAGCTTGCAAGGCATTCGGACAGAGCCGTACCTTTCAACGCTGCCCAGATGCTGGGAGGCTTTCCCGCACTTGATGTCCAAGACGTGTCTCCACATTTCAGATACTCTCACAGCTGAGCAATGTGCTCTTGCTCTCCGGCTTATCAAGCAAGCATATCCATCTGAGAAGAGCACGTTCCATGTAACACATAATGCCGATGTCTATCAGCTAATTCGTTACTGCTTCCGGGAACTAGTCAGATGCATCCGAAGCAACAAAATCCCATCCATACCATCAGCTCCTAGCGTGGCCGTAACAAATGCTCCCCAACTTCCAAGTCTTGGTGAAATATTCCTCCCAGCAGTGATCCTCCAGGCAATGAAAGACGACAACTATGCCACAATCAGCCTTCTCAAAGCGGCCGATATTGTGATGAATAACAGACGGTACTACTTTCGAAGAATGACTGCTTTCAACGAGCTGCAGTTTCTTCTGGCCACCAATGTGCAAAAGGAACTAGAAGTAGATGCTGAAATGGCCAGGGACATCGGTGTACAACTACTGTCGGAGGTGGTATCGGAGGAATTTGACGATGACGAGATTGACCGTACTGAAAACGTGATCTATGAGGACAACGATGGTGTGGTAGGGCAAAGACCAGACGAGTTGCACGCTGATCTGTGGAACATGCTTGACCTGCTGAAATCGCCGGAATTCAGCCACGGCATTAGACGTCTGCTGAAAGACGAAGGACACAATCCCAGGAGTTGTGATGACAATTTGGAACAGCTCTGGGGCGCGCGAGTTGTGGTTGTGCGTATGATTCAGACCATTCTCAAGTACAACGGACGCACCATTGAAGGCAGTGAGCAAAACCAGTCATGTCACTACAAGATCCATCCCCGACTTGCCATCTTCATCCGTAACGAGATCACACAGGATCGCGCCGATCAATACTTCTTCATGAAGCAGCTTGCAGAGAAGATCAGTGATGTGTTGTGTGACAAGAAGCCACTTCTGGAAATTAAACATCTCGCAACAATACTGTTCTGTGCCAGTCCAAGTGACATCGAAGATGCCCTGACGAGAGAGGATATAGCTGACTACAGAGATGATTCGATGGCAGGTGTTGACTACTCATCACCACCTCTTGGTGAAGAGGTTCCGACTGACCTTGATTTGTTTGATCCGTCTGAGAATCCAGAAGAGCTGTACTTTGGACAATCTGAGCTGGTGGTCTTCCACAATGACCAGGAAGATGTTTACATACTTGCGAAAATCATCAGAGAAACAACTCCACCTGGTACCAGTAACCTTCTTGCCCGAACATTCCTGATCGATATCGGTGCAGGCAGCGAGAAGATGGTCAGCGTGAATGACTTGTATCGCTTCACAAGTGCACTAGACCGCCAGCACACGGCTGCCACTCAGATGGCAATATTCACCGGAGTACCTTCAGCCAGGGTCCGAGGGACCTCCACACGTGCTGACCAATCCAGCCAGGCTAGCCAGGACAGTGAACTGAGCATGGACGAGGCACGGGCCAAGATCAAAGAAGAGCTGCGTGCGGTGTTTTCCGTCAAAGAAGCAGCAGAGAGAAAGAAGGTGTTCCGTCGCATGCAGATGAGGTGGCATCCTGACAAGCATCCAGGACAGGAACCTGTGTATACCGAGGCATTCCAATACTTGATGAATCTGCATGAGCACGTGTCCAAAGGTGGATCCATTGACAGCTTTGACTGCAGGATGTCCAGCGGGGCATCCAGCAGCGGCCATGACTGGGACACTGGCGATTTGTTCGGGCGCTTCCGTGGAGGCTGGCATTCCTCCCCACACTACTCCGGATACACTGGATCATCATCATCATCGCATCGATGGCGAGGCTCAAGAGGAGGGCATGGTTATCACTCATTCTTCCGGCATGCGTCATCACACTACGCTGGCTCATCACGTCCGGGCTGTAGAAGCAGGTAAGGAGTTATGAGCAACTGTCCACCGCTGTAAAGTGAAAATGTAACCACAAGCAGATAATATACAGTCAGAAAGTGAGATAGCTAGGCACCCAACAAGAGAGTACTAGTACACACACACACACACACACACACACATACACACAAATACACACAAGCACATACATACATACATACATACATACATACTCGGAGGGAGTTGTGGTTGCTCGTGAGAGTGCTCAATACACCAAGGTGCAGAGCCTACATGTGTACATACATACATACATACATACATACATACATGTAGGACTCAGTATAGAGTCCATGCACTATATGATGTCCAGCACCCTATATAGAGTCCATTGGTCCAAAATCCACTATACACGCCGATTAGGCCCAACCCTGACCGTTTCCTGGCACTAACGGGGTCAAATTGTATAGGCGTATGTGAGCTGTTCTGCACTGGCTGTCGCTATTAATCTTGGTGGGACAATCAACAATCGTGACCTGTTCCTGCATTATGGAATTTCTCATGTTTGTCTGCCATCTATCGATTGTCTACTGAGTTCCAGGCAGCCACTTGGTGGCGAATGTGAATGTGTTGTGTGCCCCATTGTCATTGATGTTGCTCCCATTGCTGTTGTTTGTTTATGATATCGTAGAGTGGATGCCAGGCGCTACCTCAAGCAAGCAGAGTCGGATGTGATACTACTGCAAGAGCAGATTCTAAGTGACATGCCGAAGAACAATGCACACGCCTGCTTCGTTGCCCAACAGGTCGTGGAGAAGGCACTGAAGGCAGCTCTGTACGTTGCCGAGTGTGGATTGACAGAGGAGAACCGGCGCGGTCATGATGTTCTGACCCTCGCTTTGCATCTTCGCCAAACAGCAGGCTGTGAGGGATTACTTGAGCACGCAAAAGTCGTTTCGCCGTACTACATGCCAACCCGCTACCCAGACGCAGCTCATGCCCAATGTCCGTGTGAGAGCTTCTCCGCCGATGAAGCACAAAGGGCTCTGCAAGCTGCCGAGCAGACTATTGCCATCGTCAACAGATTCGTACAGCCTCGGCTCTGAATGCACTCACGACCAACCAAGAAAGAGCTTCACTTCAAAAGACTGTTGCGAGAATGCTCCCACTAGCGATCTGGTACAGAAGCAGCGAGTGATGCTGTACTGTCTTGCAGTCGATGTGAGCTCCACACTGCTCCAGGTGTTGTAACTGTACTGCATGCTACTTCATGGTTCGCTTTGCTATGCATCTAGTTTTTTCTTACTTTGCATGTACTTCTTGTTCTGCATTATTCCAGTCTATCACATTATTCCAGTCTATCGCATTATTCCAGTCTATCGCATTATTCCAGTCTATCGCATTATTCCATGCACACTGTGATGACCTGCATGCATGGTTCCTGTATTAACAATTCCCCTTGCGACCGCACTCTACATACACAGGGATGCAGGACTGAAGCTGAGTTTTTTTTTCCATCGACTGGTTTTGCATCTGCCGCTTGGTTATTCCGCGCGTTCCCTCGGGAACAGAGGCGAAAATTATATTTCCAATTACTATTAGTTTTGCGTGTGTCTGCTTTTCTGCCGCGGTTTTTCCGCTACCATAGTGTGATGATAATGTCTATACCGTTATGTACATGCATGTTGCAGGCACGTACATTTCTACATGTACTGCTTTTTTCAGTTCTTTTCCAGTGTTCAGCTAGTACCGGTCAGTGCGCAGTCAATGGCACAATTTCCCTGCTTTATTTCACAGAGCTGTTTCAAGTACCAGCCACGTGGACGCAGTGGGCAAAACGGAACATTTTGCTGGCCCGGTGACTACTGAGTGTCCACTTTTCTGCCTTCTGTCATTTATTAATTTTTTCTGTACCATGGTGCGTATAGTTTGTGCACACTGCACTGTGTGATGCATATGTGTAATTCGGTATAATACCATTTATTTTACATGACGATTGTAGTTTGTTCACATATTTACATGTTTTTGTTTGTTTTCAGCCTGCCCACTTTTGCAGGTAATTGTACATGCCACTAGCACAGCTTGTTGCTTTTTTCCTTTTTCTTTCTTTACTTTTCTCTGCAGTGAAGTGTACATGGGTGTCATGCATATAATTGCACTGGCACCATTGCCTCTGTATTTCCGCATACGCGTGTTGTTCCGCGACACGCGCCCTTAGAGTGATCTATGTATTCCTGCTACGCTGCATCCTTTTCGAGTGATCTGTATTATCTTTTTTTCCTATTAGTATAAACGAGTGATCTGCTGCGCTCTCGCGACTCCAACACAACTAGACTCAGAACCAATACAGTCATGTACTGGCAATAGCATTACATGTACTGGCAACACCAATGCATTGTATTGTATGCATGTGATTGTATGCTTTGCTCCAGCTGCTGCCGTCAAATGTTTTAGTGCACTTGCTTTTTTCCCCGCATTTATCCATGTATGGGTGATCATTGTTGTCACCAGTCTGCTTTCGCACTTTCATTATAATAATAATACTCTTTCTAATTCTTTCATTATAACCTTTCTACTTCTTTCATATACTCAAGGCTCGTTTCGCAGCATTTCAGTGTTTCCTTGCTTTCTTTTTTGTTATTGTTTCTTGATAGTTTGTGATTGACTTTCTCTTCAATACTGAAGTACACTGTAGTTTAAAACAAATCACTTTTCCTGGTGCGCTGATTTCCCCGATTGGTGTATAGAAGTGACATACACATGTACACTCATAGAGTCATATACCTCGGTTATCCGGACCCTGAGCTAGCTTCTTACGGGCACTTCGGTCTACCGCGTACCCCTTGGGCGAGTTTCAGTGGTACATGTATTACTACTATTACTACTACTCTTTTGTCACTTTTCGCGGAAATAGTGACGTCATAATTATGCCATATCTATGGCCTTTCCCCATCAAAATGTATGTGAAGGGACTCGGATGGAGAGCCAAGGTTTAATTTATACAAACGAGAAAGGACCATGGAACTACAAGTTGCGCTATACTGTCCAGCCAGTTAGTTGTAGCACGTCAGTACCGTCGGTCAGTGTCATGCAATGTTATTGCAAGAGCTGATTGTTTAGTAACTGGTGGTGTTAGTGGACAGTAACTTGTAGTTCCTTGGTCCTTTCTCTTTTGTATAAAATGATTTGGAGTTAGGGACATTTCAAAGTAATTTAGTTACGGGCGGTACTCGGTCCCGGACCGCCCGGAAAAACGCTGTATGAGTGTAGATGTGCAATAGTAACATTCACCGAGTTAAGCATCAAGAGCTCATTGACGAGTTGAAGATGCTTGGCATTGCTGACACTGCACTTGCTTGGTTTGCAAGCTACCTGACCAGACGCGTCCAGCGAGTAAGAGTAGGACAAGAGCTAGGTGGGGCCCGCCCTTGCACAAGAGGCGTCCCACAAGGCTCCGTGCTCGGCCCACTGCTATTTTGCATTTACACCCGTGATGCACCACAGTGCTTCCAACATGCATTGAATCAACTTTATGCCGATGATATCACACTCTATATCAGGCACAAGTCCATCCAGATCATCACAACCCAGCTGAGTGCTGACCTTGCCGCTCTGGATCGCTACCTAGATCAGAAGGGACTGGTGTTAAACCCGTCCAAGACTCAGTTTGTCCTGCTCAGGCGACCGGGCAAGGAGCTGCCACCTGGCACCGCAGTCAACTGCCGGGGCACTTCCATAGCCCCATCTGCTTACGCTCGGTACTTAGGAATACTGGTTGACGAACATCTGTCTTTCTCAACCCAAGTGGATGCAGTATGTGCAACTGTCAATAGGAAGGTCGGAGCATTTGTCCATGCAAAGCAGAATATCAGCATTTTTGGCAAACGACTTTTCTATTTATCGATCATTCAGTCCACATTTGAGTTTGGCAGCACTGCATATATTCATTGCTTATCACAAACCCTATATGACAAGCTTCTTACTGCCAGCCGCGTAGCATTAAAGAGAATATTTTCGTTGGATAGAATGACTCCCATGGCCCACCACTCTTCTATACAGTCATACTAACTTGTACGCCCTTGAGAAACGCCTCAACTTCAAAACCTATGTATTTGTTTACCGCTGCCTGAATGGACTTGCTAGTCCTCTTCTGCGAGACCGCTTTACCTTGCGCGCCCATGGTGCTCGCACTGCAGCCACCACCCGTGGCCAAGTCTCTGCTGCTCTTGTTCTGCCCCCCGCTAACACCCGATATGGCTTTAGTGCAATTTCTTATTTGGGCGCTGCCAGGTGGAATACACTTCCACCGGCTTGCCGCATGTCTAGTTCACCAGCTGAATTTCGCTCATCCATCAAATTATACCTAGGGTTCCCTGTAAAAAGGCGCTGACGCCTGTTGGGAATTCCCTAGTAAAAGAAGAATAAATAATAATATATAATATAATATTAACTGGTTTTGAGGGAAAGAGACAAACGGGAAAAGTCTGAAGAAAAAATTGACTGTCACCACCAGGACTCGAACCAGGGACCCTCGCTTGTAGCCAGCGACGCTCTAACCACTGAGCTATGGTGTAGTCGTCATCCCAGAATAATAATAATAATAATATTCAGGATAGAGTTTGGTAGACCCCTTTACTTGTAAATAATACAGCACAAAACAGCATATCAAAAACATGGTCTTACCTGGTGCACTCTAAATTTTGCTTTGCCTGCTGCCATGCCGGCACAGATCTCCTCGCTGCCCGGTTCATGGACTCTCTGTGTGCTACTGTGCGTGCATGCGTGCGTGCGTGCGTGCGTGTGTGTGTTGAATGTTGCAATCCCAGCAGGGGTGTAGTCGAAGGGCTTCATTGCAAAACGAGATAAATCCATTTTGACCAATTTTCAGGAGGAGCGATTTTCTGTGATCAACAACTGGGTGGGTTTGGGTCAAATCTAACTTAGCAGATGAGAAGAGTAGGGTGATGTATGCAAATACAGGCTTTCTCAAAAATCAGGAGCCATCCATTTTCTCAAGCAAGGTGATTCTTCATTATTTTCGGGCAAAACCAGACCACGTCGCCGGACTAATCAGTATTATGAGATTAGAAAATGCAAGTGCAACGACTTCACTGAGTTGGGAACTCTGAAGGAGCTCACCAGCAACAGCACTGCCAGCAGCAGCGTCGTCCCTCCCTGACGCCTCCAGCATACTGCCCTTTTCAGTTTCGAAAGCGAAAAAACAACAGCTACGAAGAAGATGATACAAAAAGAACGAAATGACAACGTAGATGCAGCTGCTACAAAGCAACAACACGAAAACACTGTACTTTGAACTCTGACATCGACATTTTGCACAGACTCAGTTTGTAGTCGCGATGTTTGCCACGTGCTGCGCCAGCACTCGCTGGCTTGTCACAGGTCACGCTGGCCCGCGCGACAGGATATGTCGCACTTTGCTCGAAAACATCGGTGGTGTTTATCGCGTTTTGCAGTAGAACGTCAACTTCAACGTTGATTTTCAGTGGGATATGTCTCGTTTTGGAGAATTCTTTTTGGCCACCAGATGCAGTGATCCCTACTGATTCGATTGACACCAAAAACGCCATATGCATGAGATTGGCGTTTAGCGCGTTTTGCAATGAAGCCATTCACTGTTGCTAACGGTAACTGTTACTTATGCCGCCCATGCCTTCTGCTGTGCATCGCTTCCGGCGAAGGGGTTCAAAGGTCAAAGCACACCTGCCAACCTTTGCCAATCCCAGGTCGGGACAGCCAGTGACCAGTACAGTGGACTAAAGTACAGTAACAGTTTGGGGGAAAGGGAGCACACGTGTGTAGATCTACGTGTGAAAAGGCTGGCAACTACTTACTTCGCCGCGGATTTCGCTATCCGTTATTATTTTCTTGATGTGTTGAGAAGTTCGCTGGAATCCTCCATAATTATGTTAGGTTGATTGTTCTGATCAATGCATGGTTGTTTGCAGTAGATTGCAGCAATGACAGGGAATGGGACATGAGTAATCTGGTACTTCAAAGTAGTTGTCTCTGCTTATGATTCAGAAGAAGTGTGTCCTCCAATTCCGGAAAGGATTTTGACCCAGATGAAACTTAAAACGTGAAGCACAATGCATCACACACCTCAGCAACACACAGCAGCTGATCCACACAGATGGTCAATTTCTAGGACGAAATCAGGACCAAACACGACATTTTGGTTGATGGGCGGGACGTCGCCGGGGTTAGCACCTCGATATCCGGGGACGGTTGGCAGGTAAGTCAAATGTGTGTGTGTGTGCGCGCGCGTGCGTGCGTGCGTGCGTGCGTGCGTGTGTTTGTGTGATGATGTGCATGGCACTGCATGCCCCCCCCCCCACACACACACAAATCGAACAATCTGTTCACAGTGGCCTGACGGATGCTGCTAGTGAAGTGCTGGGCCGCCGCCGGGAGCAACTGCAAACAGAGTGGTTCACTGATATTATGAGAACCTGACTGAGCTCCACCGTGGCGCCTCTGCTCAGTGCATCCTTGAATCGCCAGGCCGTCATGCCAATCCACAATCCAGTTCGCCCTACTACATCAGTACAGCATGTGTTCAGTCTAGTCTGTCCACATCCGCATGATTTCCAGGCTGTCCAGGATTGAATCGGACTGATGATTACTTCAGCAGACTCCGGACTGATCTCCTCAGCAACACCTAACAAATACTTCGAGTTCGTGAGCTCCGAGTCCGAGGCTGAGAAGATCTTAGTAGCTCAGCATGTACATGTAGATCTATATCGTCGTCCGACTCTTTGCTCCATTGACATTTGTTTGCTCCTCCGATCAGGATAGTAAAGTGGGCCACGGGGAAAACCTCGAACTGCATTCACACAGAGTCCTGATGGAGACATTTCCAAGAGCAAACGCCACCTATGGCACTGGGCATGTACGACTCGTACATGCACTACGAGCAGTCCCACGGCATGAGATGTATGTATGTACTGAAGTATGTATTGTATTCTTTTAAAAATTATTTTACTTCGCAAAGTCAAACGGGATCGTTGCCCAATACTAGTAATATGATAGCGAAGGGTGGGGGTGGGGGGAGCGACATTACAACCATAATAGTGTCGTAATCAAAAATAATACGTCAGTACTCAGAAAGGCTAGGGAGAGATAAAAGAGCAGAAGAACGGCAGAAGGCTAAGTAGGCAAGGTGTATCACTGTTGTATAAGCATGCACTCTAATTATTTGGTAAGGACTGGTATAAAAGCACTAGTGGTATCACACTATGGGCGGCGAGACGCTATTAGTAGATGGTCACTGCATACCTCTGATCGAGTCTGTCACGCAATCATAGTATTCCTGGGCCTCCTCATCGTGGAGTTAGCATTCCAATATGCCTACTCCGTTCTTCAGGACTTTCGCAGTAGTGCCGGGATGCCGCCCACTGTCAGTCAGTCAGTCAACTGAGGAAGTCACTCCTAAAGAATACGAGGTGAGAGAGGTGGGCTAGGGCAGTAAATGTCATGACTGACTTTTTGATTTTTTTTGTCGGCCTCTCGCGCCATATTTCAGCGTCTCTACATGTCATGGGTTATACCAGGGAGTCGTACTATGAAAGGGCCGCTTTTACGACTGTAAAGACAATTCACAATACTGTACAACTTTTTGCAACGCGACGCGACACACACTTTCCGACAGTTGCGACAAGAAAATGCCTGTCGCGAGCTGTCGCATACAGTCGCGACTCGCAACGCTCCCGTCGTCGCAGAAGTTGAAGAAAGTTCAACTTTTGAGACATGCGGCGAGCAACATACACAAAATTAATGGAGTATGATGGGCACGTGCAGTGCAGGGCACTGGCACATAGTACTACTAGTGCATAGGGATGTCGCAAACACCAAAAAGATTGTGAGCCGTGCGTCGCTGTCGCAGCTCGTCGCAGGTGTCGCAAGTCGCATGTCGCGTCGCGAAAGTTGTATTGTGAACACTTGAACTACACAGTGAAACCACCAGTACGCAGCATAACATCACACAGCTGCGGCGATATGTGTAGACGTCGGTTTTAAGGCTGACGGTTATGGGAATATGCCGATTACGAGTACTTCAAAGTACTGGTGCAAACATCAAAAATCAAAAGTACCTTTCTCACTCTTTTAAAATTTAATGTTTTCTGCATGGCTGGATGTAGGGAGAGAGTGCAACAGTTTTTTTTTCCACTCAAAATATATTCGAGCAGTTGCTCTTGTTCTGCGCAACTCCGTCAATTTTGCCACTGTGACAAAATCGACTTTCCAGCGCAACTCTGTCGATTTTGCCATTGTGCCAAAAATCGACGGAGTTGCGCAGTACAAGAGCGATTGCTCGAAAATATTTTGTGAGTGAAAAACAACTTTTTCACTCTCTCCTTACAATTGTAGTTTCAGCCATGAAGAAAACATTTGAGTGAGAAACAGGTACTTTTGATTCAAGTGTTTTGTTTTCTCCAGCAGTAACCTGTGGTCTTTGTGTCCCTCCTGGTAGTTGATGTTGCCTGCCCATCCAGCCAGGTTGAGTGTCACGCGATGTCTTCCGATGTTCTTCTTGATACTACAAGGCTATAATCATGGCTCATAATGTTTGACTTTTCTTGCACATGGTTTCTTGCAGTCTCTATTCTTGGGTCTGGCAGACAGCTGGGCAGGGAGTGATGCAATAGAGTTTTTTTTGGCTGCAATGTATGTTTGTTTTAAATCTAGCCTGTTAGAGCTGTAGTGGCTAGGAATGTACATGTAACTCGTCATTGTGTTTCAGGCGATCCACCGTGCTGCCCAGTCACCCATGCTCACCACTGACCACACTGCTTCTGTGGCTGTTACAGCCGGCCCTTTCCCCTGCGTGCTGGCAGTCCTTTGGTAGATTTCCATGTTGTCCGCTCTTTTAACAATTATGTGGTTGCGGGTGTGGTTTTCTTCTACCCGTTTCTGGAAAACCGCTACGGTGATTAATGTCACTGCTCTGGTAGACCACTACCCTATGACGGAAAAGCTACTCTGCGAGTGAAACATTTTCCTCTCTTCCATGCGCTCACCGTTCGTTGTTGGAATTTATGTTGTGTGAAATGGCTACTGAGTGTAGCAGGTAGTCGGATAAAGAGGGCGTGCCATGGAGCAGAGGACCAGGGGACTACTGTAAAGATACAAAATTTCGGCAGCTATTTAATTTCGGCGATATCCGGCACTGACCCAAAGTGCTGATATAAAAAACTCTGCTAAACATTTTTACATCGGCTTTTGTGATTTTTGACTCCGTGCGAAAAATCGCCGAAAAAATCGCTGCTGAAATGTCGAAAATCGTGAAATGCCAGAATGTTGCAGCGCCGAAATTTCACAGTATTGTATTACCAATCAAATTCTCGCTTCAAAACAAATCATTTCATGTTTAGGATTGTTTATACTGTACTTCAGTAGGAATTGATTGTAGATGAACCTACAGGAGACTGTGGAACACTCAGATCATGTGTATTCTATGTGCTACCATTGGATCATGAAGGGGGTTGTAGCCCATTGTTGTCGCACGTTTACTCGTGTATGGTGTGATATTTATATTTTCAAAGTCATAAAGTTATTACTTGCATACTACCAGGTTCAATCGCATGTTGTGATAATCGTGTACAGTGCAGTGATCAAAGCAAAGACCAACCGAATATAACAATGCACAAGCTAAACGGATAATAGGAGAATGGACATGTTTTTGGCTGCACGGATTACAACATAGTTCAATGTGCGCCCAACAAGTGCACCTTGTCCTTGACGCAGCGGACGGAGGCAAGCATCCGTGCCCAAAACACACGCACTGTGGCATAGTCAAGTGTTCATCCGCAGATCGATCCAAGTATGCAGCGTAGAAGAAATACTAGTACACGGGCGCATATGATTTTCACATAACAACAAGATGCGTACCATAATGTAGAAAGTTACTAGAAGAAAACAAGACACTGACAAAGTGCATGACTGTACTACAATGTATAGCGGCCCAGCCGCTATACAAAAATAACTTATTCCAGCTGCACGTACAATGCTACCAGCATAGTTATGTGCATGCCATCTATGTACACTGCACTGCACTGTCATCATCAATTTCATCATCATCATCATCATAAGCCCGTCGGGGCGTCACAGAGCAAGTATGAACAAGCGAGCGCCATAAAAATCAATCGCGTGCAGCAGCGAGCAGGGACTGCACGTCAAGTGCACTGTGGTGAAAACGAAAGAAAGAAAAGGGAAAAAAGCAGCAAGCTGTGCTGGTAACACGCACCCTGAAAAGTGCCTAGACTGAAAAGAAACTACATTCATACGAGCATAATGTCTTTGTATACACAGAATCACACATGTGCATACAGTATGCACATAATTATCGTGTGCACCGCGGTGCAGAAAATATGGCGGAAGGCAGAAAAGTGGACACTCCGTCGTCAACAAGCCCGCGAAAACTGTTCTGTTCTGTCCTATTCCGTGTACAGGTACTGTTAGGCTTATACTTCTACTCGACGCAGCACTGTGAAATACAACAGGGAAATTGTGCCGTTTACCGAGCGCTGATCCGTAGATGAGTAAGACTGAAAACGAACCAAAACAAGCCACTGGATAGATGTAGCTGTGTCACGTGCCTGTGATACGCATTTATAGTAATTGTCACGCCATGGCAGTGGAGAAACTGTGGCAGTAGCCAGAAATGCATACCCATGCAAAACCAAAATTAATAATCCGCATGGAGACAGTAGTTTAATTAGAGCTATGAAAAGTGAAATAACTACACAGAAACTTCTTACAAGTTGATATGCAAAACCAGTAGATGAATAATTCAGCCGCGCAGTTCAGTCCTGCGTCCATGTGTCCGTAGAGTGCCATGGCGGGGAAAATAAGTTTAAAAGTTGATCATTGAGTACGGAATGCGATAGACTGGGACAATGCAAAACAAGAAGCACAAGCAAAGTAGCAAGAGTATTCATTGGTAACAAGTATCAAGTAGACGATAAACCATGGAAGCCATGCGGTATAATCAATTACAATACCTGGACCGATGTGGAGTTCACATCGACTGCAAGACAGTACAGCATCACTTGCTGTTTTCTGTACGAGATCACTAGTGGGAGCATTCTCGCAACAGTCTTTGAAGTGAAGATCTTACTATGTTGGTGCTGAGTGAATTCAGAGCCGAGGCTGTACGAATCTGTTGACGATGGCAACAGTCTGCTCGGCAGCTTGCAGAGCCCTTTGTGCATCATCGGCAGAGAAGTTCTCACACGGACATTGGGCATGAGCTGCGTCTGGGTAGCGGGTTGGTATATAGTACGGCGAAACGACTTTCGCGTGCTCAAGTAATCCCTCGCAGCCTGCTGTTTGGCGAAGGTGCAGAGCGAGGGTCAGAACATCATTAAGGCTGCGGTTCTCCTCTGTCAAACCACACTCGGCAACATACAGAGCTGCCTTCAGCGCCTTCTCCACGGCCTGCTGGGCAACGAAGCAGGCAAGTGCATTGTTCTTAGGCATGTTGCTTAGAATCTGCTCTTGCACTAGTATCACATCCGACTCTGCTTGCTTGAGGTAGCGCCTGGCATCCACTCTACGACATCATAAACAAACAACAGCAATGTGAGCAACATCAATGACAATGGGTCACACAGCACATTCACACTCACCACCAAGTGGCTGCCTGGAAGTCAATAGACAATCGATTGAAGGCAGACAAACATGAGAAATTCCAAAAAGCAGGAACACGTCACGATTGTTGATTGTTCCTCCAAGATTAACACCGATAGCCAACGCAGAGTCGCAGAAAAGCTCGAATACGCCTATACGATTTGACCCCGTTAATGCCAGGAAACGGTCAGGGTCGGGCCTAATCGGCATGTGTGCATGCACCACGAGTGACGTAACGCACCTGCGGTATAACTCACGCTCGGGCCCACAGGTAACGTAATACACCTCTGGCATCGCTTCGGGAATTCATTGTATAAGTTTGAAGGATGCGAAATGCGAAGAAAGTCCGAAGAGAAATAGACTGTCATCACCAATACTTGTACTGGGGATACATGTATTGAAATAGACTGTCATCACCAATACTTGTACTGGGTATACATGTATTGAAATAGACTGTCATCACCAATACTTGTACTGGGTATACATGTATTGAAATAGACTGTCATCACCAATACTTGTACTGGGGATACATGTATTTGTGTTAGGCAAGTGATGCTCAGCCACTAACCTATGGTCAGTGTGGCCTGGAGCAGATAAGTAAACAAATAGGCTGAAACCTGGAGCACAAACTGTGCCGTTACTACTGGGCCATTCTTCAAAAGTGTAACATTATCAGTGTCTGGATAAGGTTCAATGAGTTCGCATGCAGTTGCTGCGGGTGGACAAATTGACAGCAATACTTTCATCTGCTCGTAGCAGCAACAGAGACCGGGCCAACAGCTCACAGAATGACTTAGTTACAACAATTACAATAAACAGTTTGGACTCGGATGGAGAGCCAAGGATTAATTTATAGAAAATAGAAAGGACCAAGGAACTACAAGTTACGCTATAATGTCCATGTATCGCATGAGCTGATTGTTTAGTAACTGGTTGTGTTAGTGGACATTATATAACGTAACTTGTAGTTCCTTGGTCCTTTTTATTTTCTATAAATAAACAGTCTGTGCACTACTGGACAGCAATACTGACCTTTCCACGCCTGTCTGTTTAGATCTATGCAAGTACATGCGACGGTGTATGGTCTAAAAAAGAAGATATGAACGCGTACGAGTAGTCAGGGGTGTGTGTAGAGAGATACGCGTATGTAAGAGTATGTGTACCGTGTTTTCGGGAGTACAAGTCGCACCCAAAATGTGTCATGGATATCAGACATCTACCACCATTTACCACCGTCAATTGACCATTGTAGTATACGCCGCACCAACCTTTTTCGAGGTGAATTACTGGAGTTTAAGTGTGTGTGTGTGTGTGTGTGTGTGTGTGTGTGTGTGTGTGTGTGTGTGTGTGATTTGAAGCGCTGCCTACCTCTCCCCTAACCTCTCTGACAGTACCTCCCTTTGGGGAGCGGCGTGGCCATTTCTGGCAGCTGTCAATAGTAGTAGTAGTAGTAGTGTGTGTGTGTGTGTGTGTGTGTGTGTGTGTGTGTGTGTGTTTGTGTGTGTGTGTGTGTGTGTGTGTGTGTGTGTGTGTGTGTGTGTGTGTGTGTGTGTGTACTAGTACTCTCTTGTTGGGTGCCTAGCTATCTCATTTTCTGACTGTATATTATCTGCTTGTGGTTACATCTTCACTTTACAGCGGTGGACAGTTGCTCATAACTCCTTACCTGCTTCTACAGCCCGGACGTGATGAGCCAGCGTAGTGTGATGACGCATGCCGGAAGAATGAGTGATAACCATGCCCTCCTCTTGAGCCTCGCCATCGATGCGATGATGATGATGATCCAGTGTATCCGGAGTAGTGTGAGGAGGAATGCCAGCCTCTACGGAAGCGCCCGAACAAATCGCCAGTGTCCCAGTCACGGCTGCTGCGGGATGCCCCGCTGGACATCCTGCAATCAAAGCTGTCAATGGATCCACCTTTGGACACGTGCTCGTGAAGATTCATCAAGTACTGGAATGCCTCGGTGTACAAAGGTTCCTGTCCTGGATGCTGGTCAGGATGCCACCTCATCTGCATGCGACGGAACACCTTCTTTCTCTCTGCTGCATCTTTGACGGAAAACACCGCACGCAGATCTTCTTTGATCTTTGCCCCTGCCTCGTCCATGCTCAGTTCACTGTCCTGGCTAGCCTGGCTGGATTGGTCAGCACGTGTGGAGGTCCCTCGGACCCTGGCTGAAGGTACTCCGGTGAATATTGCCATCTGAGTGGCAGCCGTGTGCTGGCGGTCTAGTGCACTCGTGAAGCGATACAAGTCATTCACGCTGACAATCTTCTCGCTGCCTGCACCGATATCGATCAGGAATGTTCGGGCAAGAAGGTTACTGGTACCAGGTGGAGTTGTTTCTCTGATGATTTTCGCAAGTATGTAAACATCTTCCTGGTCATTGTGGAAGACCACCAGCTCAGATTGTCCAAAGTACAGCTCTTCTGGTTTCTCAGACGGATCAAACAAATCAAGGTCAGTCGGAACCTCTTCACCAAGAGGTGGTGACGAGTAGTCAACACCTGCAATCGACTCATCATTGTACTCAGCTATATCCTCTCTCGTCAGGGCATCTTCGATGTCACTTGGACTGGCACAGAACAATATTGTTGTGAGATGTTTAATTTCCAGAAGTGGCTTCTTGTCACACAACACATCACTGATCTTCTCTGCAAGCTGCTTCATGAGAAAGTATTGATCGGCGGGATCTTGTGTGATCTCATTACGGATGAAGATGGCAAGGCGGGGATGGATCTTGTAGTGACATGACTGGTTTTGCTCACTGCCTTCAATGGTGCGTCCATTGTACTTGAGAATGGTCTGAATCATACGCACAACCACGACCCGGGCGCTCCAGAGCTGTACCAAATTGTCATCACAACTCCTGGGATCGTTTCCTCCGTCTTTCAGCAGACGTCTAATGCCGTGGCTGAATTCCGGCGATTTCAGCAGGTCAAGCCTGTTCCACAGTTCAGCGTGTAACTCGTCTGGTCTTTGCTCTACCATACCATCACTGTACTCATAGATCACGTTTTCAGTACGGTCAATCTCGTCATCGTCAAAATCCTCCGATACCACCTCTGACAGTAGTTGTACGCCGATGTCCCTGGCCATTTCTGCTTCTAGTTCCTTTTGAACATAGGTGGCCAGAAACTGCAGCTCGTTGAAAGCAGTCATTCTTCGAAAATAGTACCGTCTATTATTCATCACAATATCAGCCACTTTGAGAAGGCTGATTGTGGCATAGTTCTCGTCTTTCATTGCTTGGCGGATCACTGCTGGGAGGAATATTTCACCAAGAGTTGGAGGTTGGGGAGCATTTGTTACGGCCACGCTAGCAGCTGATGATACGGATGGGATTTTGTTGCTTCGGATGCATCTGACTAGTTCCAGGAAGCAGAAACGAATTAGCTGATAGACATTGGCATCATGTGTTACATGGAACGTGCTCTTCTCAGACGGATATGCTTGCTTGATAAGCCGGAGAGCAAGAGCACATTGCTCAGCTGTGAGAGTATCTGAAATGTGGAGACACTTCTTGGACATCAAGTGCGGGAAAGCCTCCCAGCCTCTGGGCAGCGTTGAAAGGTACGGCTCTGTCCGAATGCCATGCAAGCTGTCTCTGGTTACTTGCCCAGGAGGCAAGAGTAGCTTGTTGTCATCAGCGAGTATACATGGCTTGTCCTGCAAGATCTCTCGTATCTTAATCGCGTACATATCCGCCTGTTGACACTTGGCATTTAGGTACGTATACAGTTGCGTGATAATGTTCTTGAGGTGTTCTCGATCCTGCTCACAGCCATCGGCAATACGGCTCAGAGTGAATGTTCTAGCTGTGAATGCCTGCATCAAGTGGCAGAAATGTGCCAGAACAACACGTACATCTGGTTCATGGCTGATTTCCAGATGCGCACAGGTTTCTCTGCCGAGCTCGAGTTTCTTGCTGCTGACTGGTTGCACAGTCCAGGCAATGTTGTAGCACTTGTACGGTACTGCTTCGCTCAGTGAGACTGGGACGGTTCTGCTATACTGTTCCAGGTGCTGAACTGAGTCACTTAGCAGATTGGGTAAGAAATCCTGCTTCACCACTGGGAAGACGAACTTGATACTGGAGACATTTCTCATGAAGTTCTTTGCAAGCCGGATTTTTTTCTCCTGCTGGGCTTTGTGATCCTTATCGTGGTTTGGAGGTTGAGTTTGGATAGTCAATAGACTTTGCCTGGCAAGGCTATTGAATGTGGCGATTAGCAACTTGCCGGCTGCAACACCCTCCTCCACCGACAAACTCTTCAAACCGCGTGCTGGTTGCCCACCACACCAGGTGTACTCGATGCTCTTGGCCAGGTCAATGAACCGGCTGTAGTTGACTGTAGCAGCTAATCCAAGTTCTTGCAGAAGCTTCATGCGGTCATAGCGCCACCACTCGTTACCATGCCAAAACTCGTTGGCGAAGAAACCAGGATCTACGAATGCATCAAACACTGTGTCATGTTTGAAGAGTTCACTGGCTACTCTCTGCTGACCATCTGCTGCAGTCACAAATGGAACTGGCTTCAGTCTTGTCAAAACGGTGGTCCTCCCAGCGCCATCTTGGATAGGAAGTATCTTATCCTGTATGCATCGCAAGTGTTCAACACGGTCGCCTTCAGTCATTAGCATCAGTGCCGGGATGATCAACTTGGTGAGAACATCCACTTGACTAAGTTTCCGAAGACCAAGGCACTCCGTCAGAAAAGACTCAGTGTAATAGTCTAGTCGCTCAAGAACTTGCACAGACTTATCCCGATCTTGACACCACTTGTCATATCCGGCGGTGGGCAATTCGTCATCCAGCTGGAAAAACTCCGCAACTCCTGCAAGTTGCACTCTCTTGCCGCCAACTGCAGGATAGATTGGAAGATGGCGGAGAATCATACGCTGGGAGTCTGACACATCTCTATAGCCGCTAGGTGTCATTGGAATTCCAGATTTATGTTCCCGGCACAGGTCAATGAAGTGCCTCAGCACTTTGTCAGCTTCACCAGCTGTGAGTTTGTTACCCAGGGCTGAGAAGTCTACTTGCGCTAGCTCTTTGATCAACCTGTCCATGTCATCTTTTGCAGTACAGCCAGCCGCAATCGTGCTGAAGGTTTCGCTCGCATCAGCTTGCTCTTCCAGTGATATGTGATTGGTTGATGGCAAGTACATGCCCAGCTTGGCTAGGCCCGAGAGCAGAGTGTCGGGTCGGATACTGCTGTCGCCGCCGCACTTCAGGATTCGTGCAGCTTTCTGCGGCGACACAAGCAGCTCAACACATACATCTCCTTGAACGCTGACTGCCGAGATGAAGCACACGTTGGGTAGTGCCGCGGCAAGGGCATCCCACGTGCATTGCTGCTGATTGGCTAGGATGTACTGCCATAAACTGGATAGCCAGTCTGTTAAGGATTCTTCAGGCTGATGACACACTGCTACTCCTCGGATTAGACAACTGTGCAATGTGGGCACACTGCTTGCTATATCACCCAGAGATAATAGTCTTGTACATCCAGATTTTTCCAGAGACAACAGTTGTTGCAGGACTTTGCACAGTGATAGAAGTTCAATGTTCACCACAGTGTCCAAGCGGTCAGCAATCAGTGAAGGAAACTTGGTCAGTATCGCTGGCTCAGCCTCGCTGAATATTCTCAGTTTGTTGGACTGCGTAAGGAGCAGTGGGAGGCCTGTTGCTATTTTATCAAACTCAGCCCGGTGTTTATCTGGCGGAGCTTCTATTCCAGGGGCCAAAGAAAGGCAGTAGTTTAGAATCCAGCTGATATGGACAGGATTGGCCTCGTTTCTTCCAAGGACCTGGTCCTTAATAAGCTTGGCTGCGTTGTGACGGAGAAATGCTCGCAGGTATTTTGGTGACATCTTGGTGGCGACATCCTCCCGTGTCTTCTGTGAGCTTCCATTGGATTGCTTTAGGGAGTCCAGCGGATGTTCTTGCTGATGTGATGCTCCAGAAGGACCGGCGTGGGCACCATGATACGCAAAGACATGTGTACTCATGGCCTGACCTCCACTGGTGCTGTCCTTATGCTCAGTGCTTGCATTGAACTCTTCCAACAGCCAATATGGTGCCTGTGTCAATGGAACATCAATACCAACGACAAGCAGGAATAGCTCCTGCTTTGCTTCTTTTCTATGCATCTGACTATGAAACACGCCTAACTCCGGTCCAGTACAGGGTCGCCACGGTTCCCATATGGCTGGGTCGGCATGGTGACTGGCCAAAACCTTCCACGCTGGCTTAGCGAGCTCCTCATACAGAAGATGACAGAGCAGTTTCCACTGGTCTCCCTTTGCACCCCCAGCCCGTGGGAATAGAGAGTAATACCAGTCCAGGGACGCAGATACCATAGTTTGGCGCGGTGCAGATGTCTGGAAGACGTCTCCACGGTGTCCGATAGACGTACGTACGTTCGTTGTTGTTGGCCCGGCATCTGTCCTGGAATCTCCAGTTTCACTGGGTTGATTGTGACACGAGGTGACAAATTGACGAGCTTCTGAGAGTAGCTGGAGATAGGCAGGTAACGCTACACTGGCAATTAGCCAATCGTTCCACCATGCACGAATTCCTCCAGCACCAGAGCGCACATTGTCCAGGTGCTTGCGTGAGTCATCCAGAAGAAAGTTACCATTGACGTGAACTGGAAATCCTGATTGAATTTGTGTGGGAAGCGTTGTGAATACTTTGCCGTCGCTACATTTCTCCTCGCCGGCTTGAGATGACGGCACGGAGAGCCTTACAGCAACACCTGCCTGTGGTGACAGTCCATGACGGAGACCTTCCTTGATGGCTTCATCCGTGCTCAGGTTTGCTTGCACCTTGGTAAGTGGAGGCTGCGTGAGATCCACACCAGAACAGCGCATCATCAGCCACTGTTCTTTCCGGACACTTGGACCATGAGTTTGCAGACACGTTTCTTGCTGCGAACAAACAAACGTCTGTTGACGCCAATCTTTCCCAGACGCGTGCCGTGCTAGACCCGATAGCTCATCACGCATGTTCGTTCGGCTAATGTGGTACAGTGTCTCAGTGTACACATTACCTGCAGTCGTTGTGAGAACGGAAACTTTAATTGAAACAATATTTTTCAAGAAAAGTAGCAGCTCAACGCCGTGCACACCCAGCTGATTGAACAAACGTTCAATCTTGAGTACAGTCCATTCCTTCGGATCCTTCCCGATCTTGCATTTAGTCTTGTAATGGCCTCGCAGTGGAAGACGAAACACTGTGGACTCACTGACGGTTGCCCCTGCATCCTCCAGTACTTCTCCCAGGTAGGGTGAGAACTGGTCACAGAACTGTTCCTCTCTTTCTGGGGTCACATTGAAGCATCGGCCGGGTTCGGAGCATGTGGCAGAAGGCTCAAATTCCAGCAATGGATCAAAGAAACAAAGGTTTGTACCATTGTCTCCACGAGACAAGAAGCTAGGGCAGTCAGTGAGATGGTACACTGCATTAAACCCTATTCCAAATCTTCCTGTCGATGCACTGTCATCCCTTTTGCTGCCACTCCCAAGTTTGGAAATGCCTGCGATATCCTTGTCCGTGAAGGACCGGTTGTTATACACACAGAGTGATGGGCAGCGCTGAAGTTGTTTCCATGACTCCGTGTTAGGGTTTAGCAGCTTCTTATTGGGATAGTCTGCACGTTTATCCAGAATGAAGTGCATGGCAGTTGCACCTGCGTCGTCGGCATCCTGTATCAGCTCCTTGAAAATGCTAACGTCCGATGGGTACTTCTCCAGAATGCCGGCGAGACGATCGCACAGCCTTTCCTGCTGACCAAACTCCAAGCCAAAATCTAGACCTTCAGATTTGACCAGTCTGCTCGCAGCCCGTTCCATGCTCAACTTCTCTGCCAGATGCCATGAGATAGAGGGATGAGCAAGGACAAGAAGCGAGCCATCGGAAGTTAGCTGCTCCTCAGTTCCATCCAGCCAGGGGGTGTCATTGTAGGACAGCTCCCCCAAGTAATACAAGTGCCCGTTTTTGGCCGGCAGGACAATCTTGCATGGAAACTCCTCGTGGAATTCTTGTTCCTCCACCAGCAACTCGGCTAGTTGACACAGTAGTTTGCACAGATTATTGTACTCAGCAGACCTGTTGGCGTCTTCTGCAACTGATGTTGTGTTGTACACTTCATAGATTATTGACATGACCCTCAGCATATATTCAGGACTATATTTATCCGTGATATCAAGTAACTGCCAAAGATTCCGGGACGACCTGTGGCCGACACTGACGGAGTTGAAGAAAGGAGGGTGGTTCAGTTGGGGTCCCATCCTTCTTATTGACCGGCAGTTTAGCGTCTCAGCACGAACAAAATGCCCAAGGTGAAAAAACCAGGCTCTTGAGCATAAGAAACCCTTTATCGTGCTCGCTTGTGCGGTTACTTCGGTGGACTTTGACACATCTGATTTTTCTGCTGCAGTGTTGAGGTACGTATAGATGTCAGTGGATGCGTCCTGGAGAAACGCTAGCTTGTGCTCCTGCACTGTAGCCCGTTGGTTGCACAGCTGTTGCAAGACCATTTCTTCATCTTCAATACGCTCCTGGAGTTCTTTGTTCTCTGACAACATTATGTCCAGCTGCTCGAGGACTGTATTCAGTGTAGGTGTGGAGTAGCCCAAACATTTGGCCAGGTGTGAATGATGTTTACCGGTATTCAAATCAACCAGTGGTTTGACTGATCCTGCCAGGTTTACGAACTCCATAGTCTGTGACTCGGCGGCACTGACGAATGATTGACCATCACCAGCCCAAGACATGTGGTATGTGGTAGGTTTCGGCGCCACCGGGAGAAACTCAATGTGTTGCAGTTCAGATTTAATTGTGCTGATTTGCTCAATATATCCTGGTGTTGATAGCAACTCCAGCAACAGACAAGCTCGATCCTTTTCACATTCAGGACTTGCATCCGAAACTGACTTTGCACGCCCAATGATCTCCTCATTGGGCAGTGTCTCGTGAATCATGCCACATTGCTGAAGGACAAGAAGATGCTCTGGCTCAAATTCATAGCATTTTGCAGCAAATTTCCCATCGTCCTCCAAGTACAACTGGGACAAGCGTGACTTTCGGTCCACAACTTGGCTGCATGCAACCATATCTCCTGAGCTTGACCGAATGCACTTCTCAGATTTGAGCAGCTCTCTACTCCAGTCCTCTTTTTGATCAAGAAGAAGTTTGAGGAACAGTGCATGACTCTCGTTCGGTATTCGCTCACCCTCGCAGAAGAAGTAGTCTCTGTAGAATGTCTGAAAGTCGACCACATCAAACTCCTCCTTATGCTTCCGGTACATTTCTGGCAAGGCCAGCGCTGGTATCTCTAGTGCCTGGAGTAGAGTTATTGCAGACGTTGCATGTGAACGAAACTTCTTGCAATCCACCCACTTAATCGAAGCAGCATTCATCCATTCGCCGCCACCATTTGTCCGCAGCCAAAACAAAGCCGGTGCGTTTGTGTCCAATAGAAGATGCAGGAACGATATCGGCAAGGCTTGCCAGAAGGTGCTATCCTGGAGGTGAGGCATTGCACTCAGCAACATGTCGTTCTGCTGCAACCGGTCTAGTCCAGCCAGGCGAGTCCAGTGGAACAGGGCTTTCAGGTAAGAGCTGGTCACTGGGTCTTCAAGAAGACTCTTGTTCCACTGGCTTCCAAACTTCTCATCATCAGCGTGCTCGATGTCTCGCCTACTGCTGGCCACTGCAAAGAACGCGTTGATGTGAACTGGAAACGGTTGTGATTGGGGCAACGGTAGAAAGCAGAAGACCTTGCCAGGATCCGGGCGCTGCATTGTTTTGTCGCCATTCAATTTGATGGCAACACCTCCCCAAGGTACGACGCGCTTTTCCCTGCCTTCTGCTGTGGAAGCACCAGCAATGGCACGACCGTGTCCACTGCCACAACTGATTAGCCACTGGGAATTTCGCCTGGCATGATCACGTGTCTGCATGTACTCGGCTTCCATCGTTAGCAGGTGCTGCGTCTGATGCTTGGTGTATGCGCAAGCTGCTTCGGTTTTCGAGCTGTAGCCCTCAACCCATGTCTTCATCGCTCGGCGACATTCGAGAGCGGTCCGGCAGCACCCATCGTTATCGGTAATGGGATCAATCTCTGTAACTCTGCATGAGAAAACCTGAGTAGCGTCTACTTGGTCTGCAGATAGCTTACAGTTGTCATCGATAATGTGCACGGATATCTCACCAACACTCTGTAGGAAGAGCAGGAACCTCTCTGCTTCGTTGCAAAGTTCATTTAGGAGAACCGTCTTGATCTCCTCCACGGTGGTGGAATGACCTTCCCGAATGTCACTGCGTTTCGCCGTGGCCTCCGTTCGCAGGGGGAATCTGAACAAGGTATGCTCATATGGTTGCAGGTTGTCACCCAGCACACGGCATCCCATGATGTTGTCGTATGGCGCCAGCTGGTCCTTGAAGCTCTGTAGCTGAGATTGCTGAGTGACAAAGTCCACTGTCATGCCGGGATTTCCAATGTCGACGAGCTCCCCCAGGTTTTCAGCATGAGGGTCCAGCAAGACCAGGTACCGATCACTGATGAAGCTAGGAACGTCAGTGAGGTTGTAAACGGATGAGAAACCCAATCCAAACTGGCCTATCTTCTCTCGACTGTCCAGCTTCGTTGCACCGCCCAAGCGCAGTATGTTCCGGAAATCTCTCTCCGCAAACTTGGCATCATTGAAGCACAGCAGTGCAGGACCTTGCCACTCAGCCATGCCTGGATTGAAGAGAGTCTCTGTGCCGTGGTGCCTGGCGTCGAGCAGGAACGTGATTCGGCTTGCTCCGGCGTCATCTGCGTTCTGCACGAGCTCCTTCAGCACGGTTATGCCCATTGGGTACTCACGCAGCAGGTTGCGCAGGCGTATTGTCAGTGGCTCTGCCTGTCCCTTTCTGTTGTATGTGAAGCCCAGTGGTTTGCGGTTGAGCAGATGCTTGGTCATAGGCTCAGCTCCTAGAGTTCGCGCTGCTTCTGCAGGCAGCCGTGCCAAGTTGTGCATCTGTCCACTATTGCTCAGTAATTCTGAGTCAAAGAAATCCGAGTCGAGGTACGTGCAAGATCTAGGCTCGATCAAGTGCTTTGACATTGTAGGCAGGAGGATGCCACTAACAGCAGTGCACGTGCCTGGTTCCTTGCGTACCATGTCTGCAAGGTGCCGCAGTAGGCACTGGCATATTTCAAGCTGCTCGTCGCTGAGTAGCTCTTGGTGTAGTTCTGCACGTATGCGCCGAACTATTGCCACCAGATCATCGGCGCCAAGCTTGTCCCGGACACCTAGCCATTCAAAGAAACCCCGTGCTTTCACTGGCAGTGGCTGATTGCCCGTGCTAAGGTCGTTGACAACGTAGCAGTAAGGAAGCAGCTTGGTGTACCACCTATTCTCCTTGGTGAGGATATGAACTGCTTTGCACGGCTCAACAAAGCAGTGCTGATCCTTGATCCACACAGAATTCTCTGGCAAATCATCCCTAGTTAGCTGCTTTAACCTGGCACCCAGTTCACTGCACACTTTCATGACCGTTGTTGAGATGCTTTTGTCTGTTCGCACGTTGTCGTCACTCGTCGTTGCTGCTACAATGTGAGTGAACTGCCTCACAATGGAAGAAGTTGACGGCACCTTGTCTTTCAGCTCCAAAAGGGCCATGATTTCATTGAACTGACTATCTGTCATGGCCAGGTCCTTTTTGAGCAAGGCTTCGTCAAGAAGCAACTCCTGTGAGCCGCAGATGTGAATGTGTTGCTGACGATACATGCTCTTAGCGGAGTACATCCCTGGCATGCGGCTTCCTGTGCAGTCAAACGTATAGGTAGGCAGGCCTTGCGATACAGGCAGAATTGGGCAGGCGATGAGCAGCTGTGCTGTGTTCACCAGTGCACTACTGTCCTTTCCCTTGGAGATGTCCTTCAGGTACTTCAAATACTGCAGGATGGAAATGCACCGCTGGAGGGCTGCAGCACGCTCCAAGTGGGGTACAGACTCAGCCCGCTCCTTAACATACTCGATCGGTAGCTGCCCGTCTATTAAGCCGGCTTGAAGAAGAAGAGTATCTCTGTTCTTGCTGGCTAGCAGTGACGCGTCAGGGAAGTAGTCATCATCTGCCGCACTGTACAGGTCGTTCAGGACTGGGTTATCGCTGTCTATCAGTTGCCTTGCCATCCTCAGTGAGCCATGGCTTGTCGGAATCTTGAGCTTGCTGCACAGCAGCTCCAGACACCAGTCATTTTGCGTTGGCGTGTAACTGTCAACTAGGCATTGAACCAAACGTGTGTACGCCTTCAAAACGTCCGGCCTGCTAGTGTTGGCAGCAGTCGCACATTCGGCCAGTACATCTTCGTAGAACTGCCGATAGGTCATCGCATGGCTGGCATGGCTGTCGCTGACATCTGCGGGCATCTCCCTCAGTGCTTGACGTACATGTGGCGGCTGCTCGACAACAGGTTTGTTGAGACTATCTAGAAGCTGCACAGCATCCGGGTAGTAATCCCCAAACATATCGTAGTCCACCAGGAACAGCGCTTCTTTCCCTGTAATCCATCGCTTCTGAGAAGCACACCAGAATACTGCAAAGTTGCCGTCACTCAGCACTTTGTCATAGAAGCTTTCCACGATGCACGCACGATAGGAGAACGTCGAGGAGTCGTGAAGTTTAGGAAACAGGAGTCCAAATACTCTGCGCTGTTCTTCCTGTGAGGATTGTGTGGCAATACTTTCCAGCAAGTGTAGATAAGTGTGTGGAATGACATCGGACAAAACAGCTTCGTTCCACCGTGTCTTCAGACTGCCATCATTCGTATGCTCCAAGCTCCGGCGGTCTGTGGCCATGGATAGGCAAGCATTCAGATGGAATGGCAGTCCTGTGGCAATTGGCAGTGGCAAGAACGAGTAGGCAATCCCTGAAAGATCAGGTTCAGCAATATCACTGGCAGCGTTCCACTTGATTGCACAGCCACCCCATGGCACCAGACCGTTTTCTCTGCATTCAACCATGGTCAGCTCCTGCAGAAGAAGAGCACAAAAGACAGAAATATTTTCATTGCGCGAAATCGCATTACCCCTGTACATATTAAAGGGGAAGTTAAGGCAAAAATTAAAATTTCACCAGTTGTAGTCTTCGGGGTGCTGAGTCGAATGGTCGTGGTCCGAGGAAGCTGAGACGCTCCCTTCCTACTTGAATCCCAATCGAACTCGCGCACTTCCACCGAAACTGGGTGACTGCGCCCTACTAGATGGGGATTTGTATGCAAAATGTCACTAAAAGCGCCATTTCGTTCTTATAAAAGCACGGATGACCGCGATTGGCCCATATGTTGTAGTCTTTTGGACGCTGAGTCGACTGGTTTTGGTCCGAAAAGGCTGCGATTCGGCGTTCCTCCTTTATTCCCAATCGAACATGGTTGAAGAAGCGGTCACGTGCTCCTGCGTACACCAGTCACCTGGTCACCGTGCCTGCAGGGTACAACTTACTAGCCTGTTTGACCTTTTTTGGGTGCAGACCTGTCACTCGAGTTGAACTCGAGTTGAACCTTGGTGTGAAAGTTGTCACCTGCTGGCGTGGTGACCAGGTGATTTGGGCACCCAGGACCACGTGACCACTTCTTCAACCATGTTCGATTGGGAATAAAGGAGGAACGCTGCATCGCAGCCTTTTCGGACCAAAACCCGTCGACTCAGCGTCCAAAAGACTACAACATATGGGCCAATCGCGGTCATCCGTGCTTTTATAAGAACGAAATGGCGCTTTTAGTGACATTTTGCATACAAATCCCCATCTAGTAGGGCGCAGTCACCCAGTTTCGGTGGAAGTGCGCGAGTTCGATTGGGATTCAAGTAGGAAGGGAGCGTCTCAGCTTCCTCGGACCAAGACCATTCGACTCAGCACCCCGAAGACTACAACTGGTGAAATTTTGATTTTTGCCTTAACTTCCCCTTTAAATCTGCTGGATGAAGATGGAGATGCCCGCGCATTCGGTATCAGGGAGTAATAAAATATCGGTATTTTACTGCTCCTTTCCTCAGAATCACGCTGTCCAGTGCATGTGGGTGGGTGTGTGGGGGGGGGGGGGGGATAGCATGCCATCACTTATACTTGTCGGCTCAGGCTTACGCGGGCTACCAATCGACGCGGTTTTATGGTCATGGCTTGAACGATGGGTCTTTGCCATGTGGGATTTCCCCTCAGCAGAAATTATAAGTTGCATGCGTGTACAACAATTTTATTTAAATTTTATGCTTTTGGTGACTTCACTGCCGTGATGGAGGCTGGCCGGCGAGGAGCAGGTAGCCATCGCTTGTGGAATCAAACACATGGTTCCACAATGTTGCTGATTCACCAAGAGCCAGGTCCATACGAGGAACATAAATCGTGTTATTTGCCATCATGACAAGTGCATTTCCATTGTTTTCAGTGTATTTCCATCATTCAAAATTTCTGAGATTTTTCCTTTTACCTTCATATTCATACTTTATTTTTTCATGTTCGCTGCCTCACTTGCCTACTGATCTGGAAAATGTGTGGTATGTGGCTGTTGGTTAGGGTGCATTCATACTACAGGGAATCAGCTAACTTTAGTACCGGTTTTAGCGTAACAAGTCTCATGTTGCATTCACATGCGCCAGTACAACTGATCGCGGGAAACCAGCAGTCGTACAAACATGACTCCCTTAGCTGAGGGAAACTAGTTCAAACTATCTGGCATGTAAAATACCGGTATTCTGGACTTCTTTTGGATGCTTCGCCTGTTCTGTCCGGAGTGCCCAAGGGATCCATTCTTGGGCCTCTCCTTTTCCTTGTGTATATTAATGATCTTCCCAGTCATGTTGAAGGTGTGTCCTTATTTGCTGACGATACTGCACTGCTCTGGTTCAATGAGAGTCTAGACAGGCTGTGAGACAGTCTCCCGCGTGGCATCAACGCAGTCCATCAGTGGATGACTACCTGGAGACTAAGACCTAATGTCGCCAAGACTGAGATATTATTCCTGCCGAACTCAGAGCCAACCCCTGCATTCACTCTTCCCGGATCCCTCACAGACCTCACAGTGGTAAAACAACACAAACATCTTGGTTTGGTCATTGACTCAGACTTATCGTTTTGTAGACATGTTGACTATATCTGTAGCAAAGTGAGCAAAGCTGTTGGCTACCTCGTGTCTCACTGCTCCCACCTACCGCTTGAATTTTTTTTTCTACAAAATCCACATATCTCCAGACACTGGGGTGAATGATGGAGTGTGGTGGTGGGGCCCATTAAGCTCCGCCGACCAGAGGTCTCGGCTTCATAGCTCCATGGACAATGCATTCGCCTTTTTATCATTGCTATATTCTCCCCATTTTTCTCTATTGCTCAACCACCTGGTCAACTCTACTAAGCAAATCTTTAATGTTTAATGAGTACCCTGGAAGTCCACAAGAAGAGGATACTGAAAGTCCTTTCCCGTAAACCATCATACTTTCCTTCTGCTGAGCTGTATGATAATTATTATGTTTAACACCTTCCCCATCTCTAGTCAAGCGGATCGAAAACTGTGAATTGTTGTTCATTCTATTCGTCTCGACAAAGCCCCGCTACACTTGCGTAAATATAACTGGTTTCTTCCCACTCGTCCTACACGCAATTCTTGCACTTTGCCTAAAGCCCGAAAATCACCTTATACCAGATTTCCGTTTTTCGCTGCCTATTCTCTCTGGCTGGCCCTGCCTCTATCAGTAAAATAGTCTTGTACTTCAGTACACTAAATGATTTCAAGTTCAACATGAAGCTTGTGTTCTAATAACTGCTAATTCTTCAACTCGGATGGTGAGTCAATTAAATTATGATGAAAAAAGAGAAGGACAAAATGCTCGCTGACTGGATAAGCTCTGGTTACGTTGGTGGACAGTTAGTCAGAACTCGTAACATTTTGTCCTTCTCCTTTTTGCTAATTCTTCATTCAGATTTGTTTCTCTTCGTCTCGCCCTGTGTAGGTTATTGCTTCTTGTAATTTGTATTTTTTTGCATTGTTTTTGCTTACTACCATGGCTGGCTATCGCACCCCTCCCTCCATATTGGCCTATATTCCCTGGCCACGGGAAGGTGAAATAAATAAATAAATAAAATTTACAACTCCCTGATTACTGCCTGGCACGTGTACTAGGTTTGTCGTGCCATTGCTGTATCTCCATTCTGCTCATGACGTTGCAGATCACAACCAATTTGAAATCCCACGAATTGTGCGCATGCGGTATAAGTAAATGCCGTGCGGATCGGATCGTGGCAATGTATCGATTTGTGTGTATGGTCGTCCTGTGCCACGCAAGAACTCCCATCAGACTCCTTTCTCCTCTGCCCTATTCATTGATTGTCCACTTTCCTTTTAAAACTTAGGAACGATTATAAAAAAAGATTATAAAAATTGAACTCGGATAAAAAATTTCACGGTTCGCGTGAGACTCGGCTGGAAGCCGGGCTTTCCGCATCCGTAGGAACGCCACCACCCTTCAAGGATCAAGGCGCAGATGCAGCTCCTAAAGCGGTGGGAGGTTAGCGGTGGGAGGTGAGTAGATCAGCTCACCAGCAAGTGGTCAAAGACCGAAAATCCCATTCACTGCATCCATGATACTGAGCCAATAAATATAATCAAAATAGACCGAAGAGAGATTGGAAGCTTTGTCACAACTCTGAGTTTCACGTATTATTACGATCATCAGGCAACTGATGGCTCCAAAACGGGCAGCCTGAACATAAGGGGGAGCAAGGTGGGAAATTCTGATCAAAATAGAAGAAATCCCATGGAAACGAGTTACGAAGCAACTATCCACGACTGTAACAAGATACTTTCTGACTGCTCATTATCTTGTTACAGTCGTGGATAGTTGCTTCATAACTCGTTTCCATGTGATTTCTTCTATTTTAATTATAAAAATTGAGGACTGTTTTGCAATGAAAAAGAATAGCTGAAAAAAGATGAACTTGAAAAGCGTGCTCAGGATTAGATTCTAGGACACAAGCATGGTCTAAGCAGGTTCTGCGGATGTCGCTCATAGATGCGAAATTTCTAGCAATGGCAGCGGAGAATGTTCCCATATATTTCCATCCAGACAGTAATGCTGACACATGAAACAGCCTATATGGACAGAACCCTTATTGTCCTTCCCATCAAGAGGAAATTCACACGCACATACACACCCAACCATTCATACCAGCACACGTCGTAAACCAACCACAGTGGATACCACTGCACATGTACAGCCAACTGCTAGTTGTGGATGTCTCACCTTTGACTGTAATGTGCCAAGTCCTGCACACATCAACCAGTCTTGTGTTGTTTCTATGCCATTGGAAGTAGATGCCGGTACGTTGTTGAAGCTCTGAGTCCCACGTGATGTTATTGTTGTGCTCACTTCAATTCTTGCAGTGGACCAAGTCAGCTTGTCAGTGTGTTGAGCGGCGATATAGTTATATACATTGGTACCAAACCTTTCGTGCAGTCTGCGCAGATCTTGCCTAGACTCAGGAATCTTTGCCGGCTCATCGCCACAAATCGTGGATTGCCCAGCAAAGAGAAGCGTTGGCTCACAGTCATCTGAGCGGATCTCGTAGACCTGTATCTGTCGCACGCACTGCAAATATAGAATCATGTCAGACAGCTTGCTCCAGCACTTCTTGAACACGTCCCGGATGTCCACGGATGTTTTGCAGATTTCGCTTGTCGTGTTCGGACTGCGCAGTGGCAGCCGGAACAGTGTGCCTTCGTACGCGTCGTTCATGTTGCAACCAAAGATGTTGTGATAGGGCTTGAACTGTTCAGAGAACGGTTCCAGACCTTTGGGATTGCGCACAAAGTTGATCTTCATTGCTGGCGTGTGCTTGCTGACACGTTGAGACCCGAGATACTTGGCGTGCGGATCAAAGAAAACTATGTAGTTGCCACTAACAAAGCTAGGCACGTCTGTCAAATGATACACAGAACTGAAACCGAGCCCGAACCTACCAATCTTGTCAGGCTCATCCTTCTTTGTTGCACCACCAAGCTTCATGATGTTGCGGAAGTCACTTTCGGTGAACGCAGCATCATTGTATGCTAACAAGGCTGGCCCTTGCCATTCTCTCATCTCCTTGCTCAGCAAAGCGCCAGTCCCTTGTCTCCAATCACGCCAATCAAGAACAAACTTCACGCTCCCGGCACCAGCATCATCAGCATTCTGTACGAGCTCTTTCACAATCGTTTCATCTGCAGGGTAGTCTTCCAAGATATGGGCAAGGCGATCGGTCAATTCCTGACCGTATACTACGCTTTCAAATTCCAAATCATCCGTTTCATACTCCATGCTTTCTGATGGCAGCATTCTTGTACTGAGAGATTCAGCTCCTAGGTCGTGAGCAATAGTGGCCAGTCTGCTGTGGACAATGTTGTCCCATAGCTCGGTCCAGCTACCAGTCCCCTGCAGCAGATCAGAAAACTCCTCTCTGTCAATGTAGGTGCACTCAATTGCTGGCAGCATCAGTCCCTTCATGGTGGGAAGGAGCAGTTCGCCACCAGGCACCAATGTTAGTGCGTTCAACTTGTGCAGCACCTCAATCAACTTGATGGCTAGATCACGATGCTCTTCGGACAACGGCGTTCTCTGTCCTTTCTCGTCCTGATAGCTGGCATGGAGGCTGGACAGAATTGCATGCAGATCAGTCATATCCAGTGTGACCTTGACACCCAGGCGGCTGAAGACATCGGTGTGTTTATGTCCCTGATCAACAATAAATCGGAATGGCATGAGGTCTGGGTAACCCTCAGGTGCAGACATTGCAGCTTCACAGGGAAGCTTAAACATGGCGTGTTGATCACTCCAAATGCAAGTCATGTCACCAAATCCAGATGCATCAAACTGATCGGTATTGCTGTCCATATGCTGCTTCATGAATCCATAGATACGGTCCATGCAGCGACCAACATTTAGTAGTACTTCTAGCACCTCCAGACTCTTCCGCTGGTTATCATGCGCTGGAATCTCCGCAGCAATAGCCGTCAGTACCTGAATCTGTTGTTTCATGTCTTCCAGCGACGGAGGAGAATCCGTGTCCAGGGAGCATTGACTGAAAAGCCAAGAGCATTCTACATCAGGATCAATGTCCACAAGAAGTGCCACTGAACCAACTGCCCTTTGACACTTCGGCACTAGATCGGCAATGCTAGCAACAAAGACAGGGGATTCTTCAGCCTTCCATGGTAAGTGCCAGTCACCGGGCCTTTGCATAACTGGTAGAAATGGCACCGTGCGCAGGTCTTGTAAAAACTGATTTCCAGGTAAATTATCCCTGATCCTTTCAGCTATGATGCCGCACAGATAAGATACAGCTTGCTTATCCAAACTATCAGTAGAAGACTCTGCCAGGTACTTAGCTGCTTGAAGTAGTAAGCTGACAGGCAGGTTTTCGACCGCTGAAAGCAAAAGCTTCTTCTCGCTTAGAAATCCGCTGATGTCCCGTAATGTGTCCGATGGCCGCATGCTGGGACAATTTTTAAAGACGGTCCTGATGCGTTTGTCTATGGTGTACGGGTCAATCAACTCCTCTGGGAAGCAGAGCTGTCCAGCTTGAGATCGAACACACTTATTGACTTTCAGAAGTTGGACACTCCAGCTGCATGTGTCTGGCTGGTCTCGCCCGAGTCTAATCAACATCTTGAGCCCGTTGTCCACTTGCTCATCAGTCAGACTAAGCAGGTTACTCATGAACTTGTCACGGAAGAAGCTCTGACACGTGAGTGCACAACTCTTTCGACCAGATAGATCTAATATTCTGCTGAGCAAGTCTTCATTAGCACCACCAGTGTTGTCGCCCACATAACTGTCACCAATGGTCACCAAAACATCCTTCACAAAGCCTGCTAAGCGTTGATCGTGGAACAACTGCCGATCTAGGATGGTAGCAGAAGTCAATTTTACCCACTGGCCGTGCCCAACGCTTGTCCACAGGAATGGGACGGTGGAAGTGACCTCCTTAAGTACATTGCGTTGCAGATCTGTCCATGGATTGCCTTCAAGCGTAGTAAGGGGGAGCACAGAATACACTGTGCGTGCCACATCATCTGTCATCTTTGTATGTTCTCGCTCAATGAGTTCCTTCAGGCCAGACACCAAAAGAGAATACGCCTTTGGAACATCATTCTTTAGAAGGCTAGCGTTCCACTGTCCAGCAGCACGGTGTTCCTCTAAGCTTGGCCCTGTCGCTGACAGCTGAAAGAAGGCACTAATATGCAGCGGAAGACGTGTGCTAATAGACGTTGCAAGAGCCCTATGAAGTTCTCCGTAAACTGGCTGAATGCAAGGTGGTCTGCCATTGAATCGTGCAGCAAGCATTACCCAGGGCACGCGAGCAATGCCAGTCTCTGCTTTCAACTTCTCTGCTGATTCTAAACTTGCATTGCCACCAAACATTCCAACCACAAGCCAGTTTCTGGTGATATAGTGAATCTTGTCTGTCAGGATCAGCTTGTACACGGTGAAGGGAGGCACTTCGCCTTTCCTGCTTATAGTCACCATGTTCTCACACATTCTAATCCAGCTGCCGTCGCATCTCTGTGTTGTGCTGAAGAGCAACCTGTCCGCCAGTGGGTCACCAGCAATGTGCTGATTGACCTCAGCTTGCCAGTGACACAAAAGCTCTTGGTTGCCATTCTCATGGATCACGTCAATAGTGACTTCCTTGATGTGCTGCAGAAAGATGAGCAGCTGATCCATGCTTTTACCAAGCTCAGCCAATTTATCACGAAGCTTGACTGTGCTTGGACAGTGGCTAGAAATCTCACTTGGTTTGCTCCGCAGCGGAAACCGGAACAGCGTGCCAGGGTACTTGCATGCAGTCGGAGAGAGCACCTGGCATTCACAAATTCCATGATACGTGGAGAACTGGTCAGCGAATATGCTGACACCTTCCTGATGCTTGATGAAATCGACCAGCACTACTGGCTGGTGAAGAGTAGATCTTACACCAAAGTTCTTGCCCGCAGGATCAAAGAAGATAATACGCTCTTGGCTGACAAGGCTAGGCACATCTGTCAGGTGATAGGCACAGCCGAAGCCAAGTCCTTTGTGGCCGATTAGGGATGGATTTGATTGCTTTGCTGTTGTTTTGAGTTGGCGGATGTTGCCCAAGTCCTTTGCGGTAAACTCAGCATCGTTATGGAGCCATAGAGTGGGAGCTTGCCACTGCTTCAACTCCTCACTCAGCAGTGTTCTTTTACGAACATCTGGAATATGACGGCAGTCCAAGGTGAATTGCACTTGCGTAGCGCCAGCATCCTCAGCATTTTGAAGCATCTCCTTGAAGAACAGCTCCTCGCTTGCCTTAATCTCTGAGTCTGATTCGTGAATGCTGGCAATTTCATCAAAATACAGCACAGGCTTTTCATTCACTGTGCAGGTCAACGAGTCTGACGGTAGAATGTGAAGGCTGAGGGCGTCAAGGTTGTATCTTTTGGCGATGGATTCATCCAGATCTGGATGCAGCAAATGGAATTGAGAGACAGTGGTATATTCAAACTGTCCTTTTGGGCAGAGCAAGAAGCTACAGTCACAAAACCTGCAGTGTTCTGCATCAACCAGAGTTGAATTCGAAGTGGGCAGTAAAAGACTTCTCTCAGCAGCCTGATCATCATAATCAGACATCATAGATGGATGTCTGATGATATCCAGCACCAGTTGAAGTTGACGGTCAGACATTCGTTCACCAGCAGGAACATCATCGCGCACTTCATGCAGAATATCCACCAAGCCTTTCTCATCAAGGCAAGCGGAGCTTCCAAATGCCTTGAAGAATGACTGGAACACTGGTACCTTGCATTCGTCACTCATCTGGTAGCGGTATGGTTGTATGTACTCTGGCCGTATATCCTTGGGTAGGTCATACAACAATCTGTGCGGTGACACAAACCGGCACTGCTCGCGAGTATTCAACCACACCCAGTCACGGCCAGTCAAGTATTGTTCCACGATGCTCTTACTCTTGCTTCCATCTCTGTCGTGAAATGCCTTCAAGTACCGGTACACTTCAAAACAGCTCTGATCATAGTAGCGCCGCATGCTCTCACTCAGCACACTTTCCTGGGGCTGTGATTCCAATGTTTCAACCAGCCCTAGCAGATGCTGAATAGCAACATTGTGTAGATCTGGAACCGTTTGCAAGCCGAATCCCAGTAGATCCTTCTCGTCACTACCAATGGCCTTGAACAGATCAACATCAAGCAGCAAAGCACTGCTTCCAACCAGGAGAGTGGCTTGCTTTCTATCAGGCATGGCGACTAGCTGCTCGGGTGTGTACAGCTTGTTGTTGTCGTCTCCACACCACGGTAGCATGGCCGGGTAGTCATCGGATGGAGGACGTTGCTGTGCCATAAAGCAGCGTGCTTCTTCTTGTATGTATTGCCCGCACGATGCCACCAAGTCCAATCTCGAGATGAACTTGATGATATTCACGGTTCTCTTCTTGGCAGCTTCTTGACCCGCTGACCCAGTCATGATACGAGATACACTGGATACCCGGTCCTTCAGTACTTCCACCCTGGTTTCAGCTGTAAGCTCAGCCTCCTTCCTGAGGCCAACCATTCTCAGTCCAGGAAGCCAGTTGTCTTCATTGATGCCCTCAGGTACGTGTGGAAAGCAGTGTTCACTATCGTCATACAGCTGTGCCAGGACGTCATCCGGATCAACAAGATCGGTTGGTCTTGCCAGTGAGTAGCGAGACGGTGAGCAGGGAACAAATGCCATTGTTCTGATCCTCTGCAGAGATTCCTTCTTCAGTTTTGACGTCACAATCAGTTCCATAGCAAAGTTGAGGATGGTGATATTCACTGGCCAGGTAACTGTTGGAAGAAGCCATGTAACCAGTAACTCGTCACACGTAAGCTGGGGACATGAAAGTGCCTCCAGCAGGCTCTCTTCTTTGCCGTCTGGTGTAGGCCGCACAAACTCCACTGGCAACTTTAGACTTAGCACAGCTTGTGGCACGTTTCTTGGTAGAAGAGGGTGCCGCTTACCACTGCTAACAAGATCCATGGTGTGGCCAGACGAGTGGCATACGTAGATCTGCAATTTCCTTAGCAATTCCTTCTGATCTGAAGTGAATTCGTTAGGTGAAACTGTTGCCAGGAATGCAAGTAGGTCTTGCGAGGCATGGATAGACAGTGAGGCTACACGGCGATTCACCTCCTCCACAGATGAAGACCTCACCACGTTGACAAGGGCAATTACGACAGCAGTGGGTTGGAAAGGTAGAATGTATTGTCCAATGATTCCAGCGCGGTGAACAAACTCCGGTGGTCTGGGGATGACAGTGCACCCTGCCACTGTTAGCAGCTCCTTGACGGTGTCCTCCATTCTGTCTCCTGCACTGACAATTGTTGACTGCTTGCAAAGACAGAGCAGACGGTCAGAGTCTGGACCATCAACTGCCGGTATGAGAGGCAAGCCTTCAAGTTGGTCAAGGTAATTCTTCGTCAGGCTGGAATCCCTGCACCAACTCCACACATTCTCCAACCATGCTAGCGGTGGGTAGTTTGCTGCACCATCGGCGGACCAAGCTATACTTGTTGTGTGGCCACGTTGGAATGCCGGACTCCATGTCTGAATGGACTGCACGAGAAGTTGCGGCACATGGTCATCGCGCAGCAACTGAAACGTTGGATGGTTGCTGCCTAGGGATTTAGCAAGGTGGACAATAGTAGCCGCAGTGCCATGATCAACTTTTGCCAATGATACTGTGTCCAGCATTGCACCATCCAGGCCAGGTAGAAGCTGGACAAGTTTGGCAGTCTCTGTTGCGTATATTGGCGAGCCGTCATTAAGAGACCGCACCGTTGTCTTGTGCAGTGTGGGAAAGACGGCTAGCAGCTCAACGTCCTTCATTATCCTGGCGGCCTCCTGCTGTGACAGCTTAGCATCCACTTTGTAGTCGGCCAGGATGAAGCTAGTGATAGCACTGGCAACATCTCGCTTGCCTTGCATGTACTGTTGGCATGCTGGGCTAGATTCCAGCAGGGTGCGGATGATTTGCCGAAGAGAAGCGGGTTGGATGGTGCGCCTTGCCAGTGTCTGCTTCAAAGCGTCGTCTGAGGTGCTGCTTAGCGTTGCCATGACGCTTGGTGGCAGAAGAACTACTGGTTCGTTCATGGCCAGGAGAAAGGCGTATACAGCTTGGGTAACACTGTCCGTGACGATTCTGTTGTGTTCAGTTTGCACAGCAGCTGCTTGCATGGCCCGATTGCACGTGGCTTCCATGATCCAGGCATCCTTGACTGCCAGCCAGGAGCCACCTCTTGCCCATGACCACAGGAGCTTCTCTTCAAACAGGAGAGGCAGCATGCACTGCACCATGAACATCCAGGGTGAGTTTTCACTTCGTTCCACCCGTGTAATGTCGGGCCATGCATAGTACGCACGGCACACCGGCTTGTCATCGTCGTCATCACCTGCACCAGGCTGGATCGTGTCAGGTACAGTGAAACGACAGTCGTTCGTCAAACGCTTCAGCGTGTCTACATAGGCTGGGCTGAGGCAGGATTGCACAAGTTGAATATTCCATTTGGCTTCGCCCGACTCATTGTCCGCGCACGGCCACTTGACAGAACGTCGGTCTCTGGTAACTGCAAAATTGCCGTGCACGTGAACGGGCAGGCCAGTCTCGATTGGTGTGATTGGCAGGAAACAGAACACTTTGCCTCCGCAGTTGCTCTCGTATCTCGTTGTCCGCCAGCGCTTGGTCCAATCAGCATCATCTTGGATTGGTGCTGCAATGCCAACCCATGGGTGAAGATTCTGCTTGCCTGCGATCTCCCAAATCTTGTCATCGTTCGAGCCAACTGTGTGCCGCACAAGCCAATCTCGAGCGGTTGAAGCATCATTGCTGGAGTGTAGTGCGACACACATACGACTTTCCAGCGTTGTGAGTGTCTCGGACTTTATCGCGTTGCGTAATCGCTGGCTCATTTCAGTGTCAGAGTCAGTTTCTCCAATACATGTATAGGTGACATGCATGATACGCTTAGCAGCACTGGAGCGTGGCTGCTTGAACAGCTCGAGGCTGCGAATATTCGCCAAGAAGAGTAGCATTATGTCAGCCTCCTTCTGGAAAGAAGCGAACAACTTCTTCTCTACGTCCTCTTCACTGTAGATGGTCTTGGATAATAGTGAGTCTTGGTCCTGGCGCAGGGGGAAGCGAAACAGGGTTCCGGTGAAACTCTCTTCGCAAGGAGTGAGTTGATGCTCCAGAACATTGAATGTCGATGCCTGGCCAGGGAATGATCCTGCAAACCCTTGCACTGGGAATTTGACCAGTTCTTGCATAACACAACGCTTGGCACTAGTGGCATTGGTCTGGTCGTCGTCAGAATCATCATCATCATCGCTGTCAGTGTCAGTACTAGAAGGGTCTCTGATGTGGCAAAGGATTGGGTCAATGAAGCCGACGGAAGTTCCACTCAGGATGGCTGGAACATCTGCATCAGGACACAGGAAACAGAAGTGAGGGAAAGAAAATCTTGTCAGTGATGCCTGGAACATGCATGCTGTCTGTTCATTACCGGAGGGCCCACGGAGCATTCTCACATGCAGTGCTTCAAAAATATGCACTTGAGCAAGAATGCTTCAAGGCTGGAGGCACTCATACACGTTTTCTGGCAACACTTGGAAAGCACTGCCACTAATTTCAAATTTCCAAGTTAACGGTGAAACACTACAGCCCTTGAGCTACAGTAACTACGAACACTGTAATTCGAGTAACTTCTGCGTCGTGCTCGCCTACACAGTGTAAGACCAAACGGAATGGGAAGCTTATAATTCTGAGAATAAGACAAGTAGGCCGTCATCAGACAGCTGTGATCACAACTACCACCAGTGCTGGCTGTCCTAGCTACCAAGGGGGTTGAAGGGGGTTTCCCCAATATTTACACACATCAGCTACGTGCTGTCACAAAGCACACCCCACACCCATCACAGAGCACACATTAGTGCGTTGTGACTGTCTCCTAGCCAGCCCAAGGTACAATATTTGTCAAAACAATCCGGCCAATGCTGCATGCATCGTAGTCGACTACCATGTGCAGCATTGGCCGGGTTTTTCTGGCGAGTATTGTGTATTATGGGTATCAGGGTTCACAGATCTGATTCCAGCAAGAGGTGATGTTTAATCCATAATTGCAAGGGAACTAAGTGCCTTACCGGTCAGATGGTAAACTGAGTTGAAGCCGATGCCAAAGCGTCCGACTTTCATCACATCCTTTTTCTTCTTGCTGCGTGACGGGCGACAGATCCCTTTCCAGTCGCCCCCGCGAAACACGCCATCGTTGTACTCGTAGAGTGCAGGGCCTTGCATTGATGCCATGTTGGCGTGAATCAGATCACCATCACTGTACTGTTCGCAGTTCAGTAGAAACTGAACACGCGTTGCGCCGGCGTCATTTGCATTCTGAAGCAGTTCCTGTGTACAGACACAGTTGGAAAGAAAAGTCCAGTTAATAATAATAATAATGACAGTTCGCATTGCATGAGGTCAACGCATCTGTTAACAATTTCGAGCCAAGCAGCTCTATCAGAAGCAGATTGCACAGCATCCAGAAGCGACAGATTAATGCATTGTAAGTCTTTCTTGACAACGTCGATCCATCTCAGAGAGTTAACCTCGTGAAAAATCCACTTTTCTCATGCCTGACCGAGGGTCATTATTTGCAAGGTTCAAGGTACATTACACAAGTTAAAGTACCTAACAAAATGAGTTGATTTCGGAAAACGTCTGAACGCCTTCAGGACACTGGGTTGTATCATCATCTTGAATTTTCCTTATGTGGCTTTTTCTGTGGATTGCGTAATTACGCGTCTGCGCAATTTTTGGAATGATTCAACATGAATCGCATCTTTTTCTTACAACTTCCGTCTTGATGCCGTTATGGGTGCGCTGCTCGGATAAGCGAGACATAAGTGTACTAAATTTAAAAGAAAGGACCAAAATGTGGCATGTTATCCGTAGTTTGTGTCCAACACTAACAGTTACAATGTATAAGCAAGATGTTGTGTAATCAGAAGGTGCAACAGCTAGCACAATACTGACTGATGTGGCACTGACATTCAACGACCTGATGACTTGCTGATAACTGTTAGTGTTGGACACAAAATTACGGATAACAGGTGACATTTTAGTCCTTTCTTTTAATTTTATTTTCCTTGGCTCTCCATCCGAGACTAAATTTAAGTCCACCTCACAATTCTTTTCCCGGATTCAGTAGAGAGACCATTGAACAACGTTTTCGTGACTGACATGATAGTCGTGAACCATTGCAGCCACTATGCTTGCCCGGCTGAACGCCGATGCATGTTGGTGCTGTTCAATACAGTCAGTAACTCTGGCATATATCTCAAATAAACTACACTATCGAAGGGTCTAGGTCGAAGAAAAAAACTCTTAGCTGTATAAGATTATCGCCGAAAAGCTAAGATCAAAATCTAAGATTAATCGCTTGGCAATTGCACAGCGGAAAATTGACATTAAAATATTATGTAGAGCTAGTCCGCAAGTGTGTGGGATTGAGACACTTTTTGACTTGAGTTTTTGTTGTGTAGATTCTCTCAATTTTGCACAGGCTTCCGGTTAAGGGTATACTGGGAAAAATTCGAAACTCAGCGATCAAAGAAAATGAGGTCGCCAGTGCAGAACGAAATTGTTCAGGCTTGCAACATGTTTGCAATTTTGCAGCTGGCCAGCACAGGACATTGTGGTGTCCTTGCCATTGCTCAAGACTCCACTATCTTCCTCTTGAGGAGAGCTTTCCAAAAAAACTGTCAACTGGCGCTGCTTTCCTGGACATGTCAAAGGCCTTTGACAAGGCCCAGCATCAGACACTTATCGAAGACCTATTCCAGCTTGGAATCTCCGGCACAGCCCTGAACTGGTTAAGCGACTACCTCTCAAATCGTCAACAACAAGTCGTCATCAGCGGCGATAGTAGCTCATCTTTCACGTGCTCAAGTGGGGTTCCCCAAGGGTCTGTACTGGGACCACTATTGTTTGTCATATATGTCAGGGATGTGGCCAGTGAAGTGGATCAGTTTGCCGTCCAGGTAACCCAATTCGCGGACGACATCATGCTACACGATAGCAGGAAGGACAAGGTAGTGCTGTCACACAACCTGTCTTCAGCCATCACCCATCTCAGCAACTGGCTTGGTGAGCGCAACCTAATCCTGAATAGTCGAAAAACACAAATATTGTTTATTCCTGTCAATCGTCATGACGACAAGACATTGAATGTGCACTGTGCAGCTACACTCCTCCAGCAAGTGACAAGCGCCAAGTACCTGGGCTTGCACATCGATGACGACCTGAAATGGAACACAATGGTTGACCATATAGCCAAGACAGTGTCCTCAAAGATTGCCATTCTCTTCCGCCACAGGCAGTGCCTCCCAATGCCATGCCGCTCAACCTACTTGAGATGTATAATTTTACCCACATTCCAATACGCGTGCAACAGCTTTTCCTCTTCCCTTTCCTCTGCACAACGTGATCGTCTTGAGAAACTTCTCAAGCGAGCTGTGCGTGTTGTCTGCTCTGCTCCGTTCCTGTCTCCAACTGCCCCTCTTTTTGAACGCCTCAGCATTCAACCCCTGCAATCAATGTATTGCCGCAAACTCCTCCTGCTAACCTTTCGTGTAATTCATAATAACTGTAGTGTGCTTCTTCATGACCTTGTCACACCTCTGTCACACACCCGTCGAACGAGGAGCACAGATGTTCCCCTGCTTCTTTTCCCGAGGATCATATCTGCCGCTGCCACACGCAGCCCTTCATATCAATGTCCCGCTCTCTGGAATAAGTTGCCTGCATCTATACGATCACTGAAGAAACCAGGTCAATTCCGGACCGCTCTTTTACCCCACCTGAAAAATTCACCGACTTACGTTGCTCACTGATCAAATAATTATGCAATCTTTCCTCTGCTAGCTAGCTGCTGTCTTAAATCCTACTCTTTTTTTCTATTTTCTTTTTTTTTCTTTTTAATCTTTTCCTTACATTTGTGTGCCTGTTTGTCTTTAGTCGATCTCATGTAATAAGGCAACACTGCCTGTTTGTTATTCGACGTTAAATAAACCAATCCAATCCAAGTTGAATGGAAATTACGATCCCAAGAATACCAAAGTTATCCAGTGATAATTCAAATCACATGCACGCGTGGCGGTGTGTGTGTGTGTGTGTGTGTGTGTGTGTGTGTGTGTGCTAGCACATTTGATCCATGTGCCATTGACGAAATAGACCAGCAGCCTATCAACCAGAACATCGCTGGCAAGCCGGATGCAGCAGAGGTGGCGCGAGCTATTCGACAACTCAGCAACGGCAAGGCCGCTGGCGCCTCAGCTATCCTGCCTGAGTTGGTCAAAGCGGGTGGTGAGAGTTTCATGGAGGCACTGTTGGATCTGTTGCACCATGTCTGGGATGACGAGGCTGTTCCGCAGGAATGGGTAGACTGCAACCTTGTGCCAATCCCAAAGAAATGTAACCTCCCATTGTGTGATAATTGGCGTGGCATATCACTCCTGGATGTTGTTGGGAAAGTTGCTGCTCGAGTACTTCAGTCCAGATTACAGATTATTGCGGAGAATATTCTACCCGACTCCCAGTGCGGCTTTCGTAAGGGTCGATCTTGCACAGACATGGTGTTTGCAGTTCGCCAAGTCCTGGAGAAGTTGTACGAACATCGCTGCCCGGGATACGTTGTCTTTGTTGATTTACGTAAGGCGTACGACTCAGTAAACCGTGAATGCATGTGGCTGATTCTCGCGAAGGCAGGGGTCCCTAGTAACATCGTAAACATCATCAAGTCATTTCACACCTCCATGTCGGCTACTCTCTCCATCGGGTCAACACCCATCCAACCCATTGCAGTGAAGAGTGGTTTGCGGCAGGGCTGTTGTATGGCACCAGTCTTATTCAACATATTCATGTGGGCTGTTTTCCAGAGATGGTCCAGAGTGGTCGAGCATGTGCCTGGTATCGGCGTCCCGTTGGCATTCAATCCTGGGGGCTCGCTTTATTTCAAGAGAAAGCGTACTGACGATCAGACTACCATCAACGACTGCCAGTTCGCTGACGACTCTGCACTGTTTGCCACTACCCGTACTGCTGCTGCTCTTGCTCTGGATATGTTCATCGATGTCTCGTCTGCATTTGGTCTGACCGTCAATCTGGACAAGACCAAATTTATGGCGGTTGGCTATGGTATCACGGATGATGACCGACTTCCTCTTCCTGTGAAGAATGGCACATTGGAATGTGTGCGTGAGTTCCGATACCTGGGTGCTGTTATCCATGATTCTGGCCGATCTCACAAAGATGTATCGACCCGTGTTTCATCTGCCTCCCGTGCTTTTGGAGCGCTCCGTCATGCTGTCTTCAATGACCACAATCTCTCTCTGCGCACCAAGCGTCTGGTTTTCGAGGCCTGTGTTCTGTCCTTACTGCTCTATTGTGCGGAGACGTGGGTACCGCTGCAAAGTGATGTGCAACGGATCACGACCTTCTACTACCGGTCGCTTCTTTCCATCATGAGTGTTGCACAGCGGGATGTGTGGGACTTGAAGATAGCCAAGGACACCATTCTGAAAACATGGAATGCAGCAAACCCACTGGATATCCCCGACCGCCTCATGCAGAGAAGACTGGAATGGCTTGGGCACGTGGTACGCATGCCTGAGGAGCGGATGCCGCGGATGTTGTTGTTTGGCACATTGCTGCCACCACGCCCAGCGTGTGGCCCGCGGAAACGATGGCGAGACGCAATTAGGGTCGACCTGCGACGAATAAACATCGCCGACGAGTCATGGTTTGACACAGCGCAGGAACGATCTGAGTGGCGGCAAGCTTATCGAGCAATACAACCAGCTCAGAAACCGGCTCGGGAGATAGTCTGCGAGGTGTGCCGGCGTGCATTTGCTCGGCAGCAAGATATCGCCCGCCACAAGTGCATCATGGAACGGCGTAAACCAGTCCAGCAGCAAGCCAACAGCCGCCAGTGCTCCCAGTGTCACCGATGGTTTCGGAGTGCGGGTGGCATTGCAGTCCATCGCTGTGTCCAGTCCAATTCTGCCCCGAATGTTGCCAATGCCACAAGCTCTTCACCTGTACGCCTATGTATTCGGAAACCGTGCTGTACCGCTCACTGTCCCATTTGTGAACGCTGCTGTAAGTCGATCCGGGGCTTTGCTATCCACAACTGCAACCGATCCACCAGGCGCCCAACTGCTGATGAAAGGGACAAGTTCCAATTGCAATGTCAGAATTGCCGGAGGCGTTTCAAAAGGCGAAACGACTTATCCCGTCACCAACGCTCATGTCTCCTCTCGTCTCCGTCTCGCTCAACGAGAAACACGTGACCTACATGGCAGTGTATACCAGGACCAGGACCAGGTGTGTGTGTGTGTGTGTGTGTGTGTGTGTGTGTGTGTGTGTGGTTCGGTTGGTGGGTACACTTATGCCTGATTGTGTTGGGCCTGTTGCCAACAGGCTCGGCTGCATGCATGGCCAGCAATCGAGGACATCTGGGAGTTGTAATTTTTGTACTCCTCCGAGGTGTGATTTTTGGCGTGCTGTCAAAAAAATGAAGAAAACGGTTGTTGTTTGATCCTTTGGTGTAATCTTTGTAGCTAGTCGAAGCAAGTTGCTGTTTGGAGCAGAAACGCTGAAATTGACTATTTTCTGCATGTACTCATGCATGTACTCATGTACTCAGGCATGCAGTCTCACTCGTATTTTAGCTCTTTTTCTGGAATGGATGCTGCTCTGCGCCCCTTGGTGAACATTTCCTGCGCTCGTGGAGCAGCTGAAAAGGACCACTGGTATGTCTGGTTCCTGGTTTGAAAGTGGAGAGTCGACTTTTGTGTCTTGAAAAAGGAGTAGAGAGTGATAAAGGTACGTCTGTAGCTTATTTTGAGTGCTCTTCGTACATTTTTGATCGTGATAGAAAAACTCAGACCAAAGTCAGCGCGATGATGGCCGATCAGATTTCTTGTGGATTTTTTAGTTGTTTCGTCTCGTATCTATGTCAGTATCGTGATGGTGAAGTGGAGAGGGTGATTTTCTTCCTCTGGGCTTCGTTCGGCCGACTTTGCTTCTTCCTCGTTGAAAAGTGATGCTGAAAAAAAGGTCGATTCGCAAAATTATGTTGATTTTGAATGTACGTGATGACATGCGATTGCTGGCTATGATGGTGTATTGTTGTATCTGCCACCTCTGTTGGTTTCAGGGTTCATATACTTTCTATTTGAAGTATACATACCTGTTAACCATGGACTGCTTCTGGCTAGATTAACTCTTGTGTAATCAATGGTGCTAGTGACGCTTATATCAGATCCACTCTGATTTAGCCACCCACACTAGTAGCAAGTATTACCTTCACTGGGGCAGGGGTAACTGCAGTTGGATCCCGGGACGGATACCCTGATGCCGTCAATCCTTTTTCTGCACCTTGTCCTCACCCACTTACTGAGGTGTGGTGAGCCCATAAGTGGGATCATTTTCAAGTCCACCCAGAGTTTTGGGGATTTCAGGGGGTGTCGGCCGTTGGGCGGTTCAATAGCCAATTGAGCCATCTTTCCAAGATTCCTTTTGAGTCTCTCTCCCCTCTCCCGGGGAGACCCACGTGACCAGTTTTGGCAGTGAGCAACAAGTACAGTACATAGTGTGTGTGTGTGTGTGTGTGCATGTGTGTGTGCGTGTGTATGTGTGTGTGCGCGTGTGTGCGTGTGTGTGTGTGTGTGTACGTGTGTGCATTTGTGCATCTGTTCGGGGGTTCAGAGGGTGCCCATGGCCTTCCTATGGATGTTACCAGCATGTTGTTTACCTTCAAGGTTTGGCCACCATCTGGGTAGTCTTTCAGAACATTCTTGATGAACGTAATCAGCGGCGGTGGTTTGACCGATACGTAAGTTCCATGACAGCTTCCGCCGCTGGCAGACATTGTGCCCCCACACGTGTGTAGGCACGCGTCTTGTTGTTGGCTTAGTCAATGCTTGTACAGCTCCAGGCCGCCATTGATGTCATTGTTCACGTTGACAATTCCCCATCCAGCGCAAGCGTTCTGTCATGCAGGAAATCAACACACAAGAAATGTAGTGAAAACTGAGGAAACGTTTTCGACAGCGCATTGTTCAGGAGGACACTGCTAGTTTCTGTTGTGCATTGTCATCCAGTATGTATTCTAATAATAGCACAGCCACAGTATTCCAGGTAGCTTCTAAATGTAGGTGTTTGGACACGGACGGAGAGTTGGTTAGTAGTAGTTTCCTGCCATATTGAATACTTCTGGAATATTGGCCGTTTTTACCTTTGTGCATTGACGTGCCTCAGACGGCGACCACCCGGTGATTGAGCGGTTATCTGCGGTTTTTCTTTGTTAACCGTGCAGCGGAATTGTTCACTGTATTGTTTATTCCAATTGGTTCCTTTCGTCTGTGTTTGGCTCCTGATGTGCTAGCTGTGTGCTTTCAACCTACCATAAGAATCGCTGCGCTCCCATTATTCCATCAGAGAGATGATGATGAGAGAGATGATGATGCGATGAAGCATTCAGTTTTCTTGCAGTTGTTGCTAGAGTCGGTGTTACGTTTATTTCTTGTACTTGTGTGAAAAGATCGAAGAACACCACCTATCGAAAGGCGTGTGTTGTATGAGTGTCTACAGGGACATTATTAGCAGTTCGAAACTGAATAGGAGGGGCGTTCTCCATCACTCCGAGGCCTTGTTGTTGTGGATTGCCGATAGCGGATTCGGCGGATCTCGTGATCCTCCATAACACGCATCGAAAGCGCTCTCAGGTCGATGTTACTGCTCGAAGGAGAAGCGAAGGCTGAGCTGTTCTGCCGAAGTGCAATCGCATATCCCAGTCGCACAGATAAACACTACAGTGCAGCACGGCGTGGCCACTATGGCAATGGATGGTGATAAACTTGATTTCTATAACAAATTAGAAGCCCAGCATCAAGCCGCACTTCCATAGGGCCTAGGGAACGCTTGGCTCGTGGTTTCAGACGTAGCAACTAATAATTACAAGGTGTCCTAGGCGGAGACAATATAGCAGTCATTGATAGAAACACAGCCAATCGATAACGAACAGACACCGATTTGTTTTGACAGAAAAAATTTTTCTCCAGAATTCATCAGTGACTACTTTTGGTAGATGGTAGAGAATGAACGAAGCAGCTCATGGTAGCAGAAAATAAAGCTACTACAAGTGTGAAAAAGCTGTTGCAAGGCGGGAGGCAGCAAAATAGTGCGAAGAACAACGAGTGGCAAGAAGTACTCACTGATGAATTCTGGAGAAAAAAGTTTCTGCCAAAACGAATCGGTGTCCGTTGGTTGTCGATTGGTTGTGTTTCTATCAATAATTAGATATCAGCAATAAAACAGAACTTTTCCCTCTAATTAGCCGGTTGTGTGATCTGTGATAAGAATGGCATTGCGCAAGTGGCGGGGAATTGTATTAGCTGTATTTTGAGATTTTTGACATGATTATCATAATGGTATCTATGTATGGCAACACGATGCAAACCGCATGCCGCCTAATTAAGTGTCATGGCCTGATGCCGCACACGCAGGCCTTTCACGATGGCGTCTTTGTCCGCTATGGTTGGACTCAGGCGTGTCTGCCTCGGCAATGTATCTCAGTGTGGCATGGCCTTCCTCCCACCGCACGCCCTATCCTCCCCGGCGGGAGGTCTTCCTGCAATACGACACAATGACCTGCGGGATGTCACTTCCAGGCTCCCTGCAAGGCTCCTGGATGAGGTGGCCTACAACGTTGTGGTGGAGCCTGGTCTGCAGCCGTTGTCCAGAGAGCGGTTTCGCCATCGCACTGCAATCCGAGAGGACGGCGCCCGCCTTGATATTGCGCCCAGCGGAGTCCCCGGTTTGAGCGAACTTGATGTTCGGGTGTTCAACCATTTGGCTAGCTCAAATCTGGCTCACTCTCTCTCCGCTACATATGCCAAACATGAAGGATAGAAGCGTCGACACTACGAGGAGCGAGAAGTTGAACATGCTGTGTTTGTGCCACTGGAGGGCAGGGAAAGGCCACTACTGCTTTCTGCAAGCGCATCACCGCGCTTTGCGAGAAGTGGAAGGAGCCGTATTTTGCCATAATGGCTTATGCCTGGTGTCGGCTTGGCTCGCTCAACCATTGCGTGCCTCAGAGGACACCGTGGTCGCCCTCACACAGTACCGTTGACACGCTCCGCATCGCTGGTGGTATCGGAGTGCTGCTTGCCTGGCTAGCAATCTCCCTTGGTCATCCTGCATAGCACGTTCATGTAATAATTGTATTACCACACATTCTGGATGTAATCTTCATTTGAGCATGACTCATATTGGAGAGGTTACGCACAACAAATATCCGTAACATCTTGACCGTCCGGGGTCAAGTAACGACAGTTGCTACGAAGATTCGCCCAAACGCGACCGAAACAGAACAGATCTACAAAACTGTTTCGTCTCGTGGAGTACAAATCTACTGATTTTTTACAATTCCCTGCCTTGAGTCTTGTTGTACCCGCGCGCCACGTCGACCTACTACGAAAATGTTCACACGCTGCGCGCAAGTTCACGGTTTACGAATATTAAAAAGAGAGGACCAAAGGTTTACAAGTTATGTGGGGTTTCTTCGTCCAACACTAACAAATATACTTTGAAGTAAGCATGATGCCGGTGAGTCAGAACATGCAATGATTAACTGACTGCTGAGATACTGTCGTCCCTTTCTAATCCAGCACTTTATAAACCAGCACCCTCGATAAACCAGCACAATTTTCAGTAGCCAAAATGTCCTCTTCATGCACATTGCAGCAGTAAATCCGATTTTGTTAATCCAGCACCCTCCCTAATCCAGCAGATTTTCCGTGGCACAAATGGTGCCGGATTATAGAGGGACCACTGTACTGACATTCAACGACCTGATGCTTATCAGCATCACGTCTCGGAATGCGCAAACCAACCACTGCCTTCCAACTTGAAGGTTCTAAGTTAGGAACTAACGTAAGAAAGGGGAACTGAGTCAGAATCTATACGGCAAAATGTACGTTGTGTGACACTACAATGTACTTGCTATTGCCCTTTGTTGGCCCTGACTTTCGAACCTTTCGTCCTCGCTTTCAAATTTTAATCCTTGGCTCTCCAGCCGAGTCCGATTTACAAATATTCGCTAACTTTTTTTCATTAAAAATTTCGTTAGGGGACATCCGGCCGGCATTATCAATAATTTTCACGGAACGAAAAAGTCTAGCTACAACCCTCCCCCACCCACCCACCCACAATGAATGAAAATACTGACTTTACAGCGAGAATGAATCGATGTTTATGCCATCAATATTTTTCAAAACGAAACTCTCCTCGACTCACCCGAGTACCCATGAACGAAACTTTTAATAACAATAATATTTCCTTCGCCACAATAACATTGTGTTTATTTTGCCCGTAAAAGAGCCTTGTTACAGTGGTGCAAGTGGTACAAGCGATCGACTTATAGCTGATGACAGTACATGTACAGCAGCTACATCATGTACTACTACTGTAGTAATAATAATTATTGGTTACTGTGCGGACCCAGAAGACTGAAGTGGAAGCATTCAGCACAACCCCCATTCGCTAAGCAGCGACATTGCACTGCGCACGAGGTCACCATAATTCTGCGACTATCGTGGACGACGCATGATCAACATTCAAACAAACAGTTACATTGTACTTACTTCTTATGATCTATCCAACGCGAACTTCCAAGACCACCACTGAAACGTAAGACGCACGAAAGACAAAGCCCAGACGCTTTTGAAGCAACATCTCGCCGAGTCTCGGCTCAGGAAAGGTTCAAAGCTGCTGTGGTCTTCTTGGCTGCATGATCTCCGGTAGGTCATACTCATAATAGTACTCTACACTGTAGATCTACAGGTCATGTACCATGATCATGATGATGTAGACCTACCAGATGTACAAACTGTACAGAGTTTGGGCACTGCGGTTATCATGGTTATGCGCACGGAGATCTGGGGGGGGGGGGGGGGATGCCGCCGCCGTCAAGCGCCGGTTATCTCGATCTTGTCAGGTCGCAAAAATTAATTATTATAAATGAAGCCTTTGTCTTTGATTGAAGACCGGATCGCGGAGCCTGCACACGATCATCATAATCATGGATCTCTTGCCTGTCAAGCACGAGTCAAAGCCCGTTTTCAGTACCATCACGGACGAGTCTTGGAAGTATTAGTTGGTCTCTGCAGGACCACCCAAGACCAAGCGCTCTGTTGCCTTCGTGGGCAATATGTATCTAATATTGACTGAGTACGAGGTCAATATAGGAAATAAAAGCCGAGTAAAAGACCGAGGCGAAGCCGAGGTCTTTTACGAGGTTTTTATTTCCTATACTGACCAAGTACGAAGTCAATATTAGATTTATCACGACAAACAGTCCGTATTTCAAATTCCAGAACGATAACCTCATGAATCCCGGTTTTATGATTGCACAACCGTTGCACCACCACCTACTCATGCAGTGACAATACTGCACTAGGCACCGTTCAACTGCGCAACCCCTAAGCAGTCAAATATAAGCAGTCAATATAGCCCTGAGGAGTGAAATATGCAGGAACATTTTGACTGCTTAGGTATGGCAAAAATCTATGCGAGTCAATACTAAGGGAGTGATAATTCCCCAGATTGTACAGAGTAGTAGTAGTATTGACATAACCGCGGCAAGCCGCTTATGTACAACGGCATGGGAGAGGATAACAAAAAATGAAAATATATTGTTGGGGAAATCCACGCTATTATCGAATATTCAACAATGACGGGTGTGGGATTAATTCCCCTAATGTGGAAGTACGTTCTTATTGTTGAAAGCACTAGGTGATCTGCACTCTACAATGTGACCTGTGCGATTATATTGCACAGAGGACCACCTAATACAGTTCATCGTGGACAGAAGCGAACAGGCAATGCCAGGCTCTTCCATTTACGTGCATACATGCAGTGTACATGTAGCAGAGAGTGGACGAGCATCAGCCAAAGTCACCGTAGATGCCACCTCCATGCCTATTGTGACCGCCCCAAACTTCTGGCCTAGGCCTTTGTACTGCCGACCGTGGCGTTTCTCCTCCAACTCTGGCCGAAACCGCAGCAGCAAAAGCAGCAGCAGCAGCGATATCAGCAGCGGCAGTAACAGCAGCAATAGCTCTGGCGGAAGCTGCAGCAGCAACAGCAGCAGCAACAGCAACAGCAGCAACAGCGACAGCAGCAGCAACAGCAGCACTCCAGAATCTTCTGAACCGCAGGCAAACACCACTAGCAACGCAAGCCAGAATCAGCCACAGCAGCAGTGCAACGCTAGCATTGCTGACTTCCTAAGGGAAAGTCGTGAGAAGTCTGCTGAAGCCACTTCACTGCCGTCCCCAACACAAGCTAGCGAACATGAGAAGCCTGACTCTGGCATCACCGCCATGAGCCTCAGCACCTCCGGCAGAGGGGACAAGCGGCCCCATGCTCAGGACTCACCGCTGTCAAGCGCTGAGCCAGCTGCGAAGAAATAAGATGATGGTACACACACGTGACCGGGCACTGCGCCTACTGGTGACTAATGCGTTTAGCTTAGCAAACAAATTTGGAGAATTTGTCCACACTGTCACGCATCACAATGTTGACATCGCTGTTATGACCGAAACCAAGTTTGATGCAACTATCATGCCAGCTGATGTGACGATCCCTGGCTACACGACGACTCGGAAGGGCAGGAATGTCTTTGGAGGTGGAGTTGCAGTCTGGACGAAGTCAGAACTCTCGGTTTCCCATCTCCAAGAGCTGGAGATTGAAACTCATGAGATCCTTTGGGTGTCTGTAGCCCTGGGGCACGATAGAAAATGACTTTGGGAGCGGTTTACTGCCCTGGAACATCAGCTGCAAATGACCTATCCCAAGTGGAGCACCTGGACCAGAACTTGGACAACATACGCAGTACTGGCACCAACATTGTCATAGCCGGTGACTTCAATGTCCACCACGCCGAGTGGTTGCACAGTTCGAAGACGACCGCTGCCGGCGACGCTTTGGAATAACTCTGTGCAGCACACCAACTCACCCAGCACGTCGATAAGCCAACCCAAGGTAACAACACCCTGGACCTCATCCTCTCTGACTTTGTCTGTCCTGTCACAACCACAACTCATGCCCCACTAGGAAAATCAGATCATGCCGTGCTGATCTCAGACTTCCTTACCGTCTCTCCTCGGCGAGAGCCCGCCACTGTTAGAACACCATGGAGGTACAACCGTGCAGACTGGGGTCAGTTCCGTGCCTTTCTGAGGGTAGCCGACTGGAACGTGATAGTTTCGGGTGATCCTGAGGAGTCCTGTTCTTGGCTCACACAAGTGATCAGCGCAGGCATGAAGAAGTTTATCCCAAACCGAGAACATCACACTCACTCATCAGACCCACGCTGGTGGACCCCGGAATGTGCTGATGCCCTACATGCAAAGGAAAGCGCCTGGACAGCCTGGCGACGTAACCCTGGCAACTTGGACATCAAGTCCTCATACATTGAGGCTGTCAACCTCTGCGCTGCCCGGTTCCACCGGGCCAGAGTCTCCTTTGAGAGACGGCTCCGCAACAAGCTCACGTCTGGGTCACTTACGGACAAAGGGTGGTGGACTACGGTGAAGCAAGCTGCTGGTCTGAGCCGTGCAAGTGAGACCCCGCTACTTGTGGACCAAAGTAGTAAGAGGGAGTTCCACTCCAGCGATGACAAAGACAACTGCTTGGCAAGATACTTTGCCACGAAGTGTAGTCTTGGAGATCGTGACATATCTCCAGACTCACTCACTCCCAGTGCTCAACCTTTACATGGCAGACTAGATTGTATCCATTTTCGAGTGTCTGATGTCCAGCGACGGCTAGCCAGGCTCAACCCTTGCAAAGCCACTGGCCCTGATGGCCTTCCAACTCGGGTCCTGAAGGAATGCTCTCGTGTGAGCTGGCCCCAGCAGTCACCAAGCTCTTCGAACTGTCCTTCCGATGTGGAATCCTGCCATGTACCTGGAAGTTGGCGCATGTCGCGCCAGTGTTCAAAAAGAACTCCAAATCTAATCCGGCCAACTACCGCCCAGTGTCTCTTCTCTCGATCCTCTCCAAGGTGATGGAAGGCATCGTCAACTCGCAGGTGGTCAACCATCTTGAGCGGAACCGACTGCTTCCTGACAGCCAGTATGGATTCCGTAGAGGCAGGGGAACTGCTGATGTCCTGACAGCCCTGCAGAACGAATGGGTCCAGGCTGTTGCAAACGGTGGATCTGCTCAAGTGATAGCCGCGGATATAGCTGGCGCGTTCGATCGTGTGTCGCACACTGGTCTCCTGTACAAGGCAGAACGGGCTGGCATAAGGGATACACTACTGACTTGGCTTCAGGACTACCTACATAGCCGCCAACTGAAAGTTGAGGTGAGCGGTCAAGCTTCATCTGCTCAGCCTATCACCGCGGGAGTACCTCAGGGAAGTATCCTCGGGCCGACTCTATTTCTTATCTACGTCAGCGACATCGACCAATGTCTTACCCCCGGAACGCGCCTTAGCTCCTTTGCTGTGACACCACGCTATACAGCCTGTTGCAACCAGGAACTGCTGCTCCCCACAATGCCTCCTTACAAGATGCCCTACATGGCCTTCAAGAGTGGGGTGAGCGGTGGCGGGTGACATTTGAGCCATCCAAGTCACAGCAGCTACTGTGCACACGATCCTTGGACCCAGCCACTCCAGGCATCTCATATTTTGGTGGTGTCGACATTGCCCAGGCATCAACACTGAAGCTGTTGGGTATATTGTTCGACTCAAAGCTTTCGTTTCGCCAGCACATCAGCAGCATGGCGGTGAGAGCAAGTCAACGTCTTGGGCTTTTGCGCCGAGCCGCGCGGATACTTGACACCAATGGCCGCCTGAGTGTCTACCGAGGATTCATTCACCCTATGCTGGAGTGTGCTCCACTGGTCTGGATGTCTGCTGCCCCGACCCATCTGGCCAGGCTCGACCGCATTCAGCGGAAGGCAATGGCCATCATAGGACCAGATGTGCTCCTCCAGAGTCTGGCTGCACGACGCACTCTCTCTGGGCTGTGCTACATGTACAAGCTTCAGTGCATCGAAAGCCCACAACAGCTGACCAACATTGTCCCACCAGCTGCACCCACTGTGGTTCGTCCACGAACCCGAAACACACATGCGGTGACCCATCCTCACCAGCTCCTCAATACCCTACCACCAGCTGCACCGGAGTACATCAGGCGGTCCTTCCCGTTTGCCCACATCAGTTTGTGCAATCAACTGCCACCCTCCCTGTTCCAGCCACCAATGTCCCTGAAACGGCTGCACCGCTTCAAGGCAGCTGCATGGAAGCACTTGCTACACACTGACTGGCTGTGGGCTACAGACCACCTCTGAAAGCCACTGCTGCACACACCTGCGACGAATTGCCAGCCACTCTGGTCTAGATTCACCCTGCCGTATCGCTCGAGAGCTACCCACACATCTCTCAATCTCTCCCTTTTTCCACTAGTAGTATGGGGCTGACGTGATGACGTCACAGTTCCTTCGATACGCATAGCAACGATCCCACTAGGGGCAAACTAAAGTAGCGTCGTCGCCACCGAGCCAGTTGTCAGTGGCAACATATAGGAATCCTGTACTTGTCTTCGTTTCTTCTTTGCTGTTTTCAGTGAATGTCTTGTTTTCTCTTTGTCCTTGATTTCGACGGTGTTGTCCTGCTCATTACTTTACTGAGACGTCTCTTGTGACTGTAGCCAGTGCAACGGAGGATTTTATTGGCGTGACAAGGTAGATCGCTGAGATCGAGCATGAAAAACGCTCTGCATTAGTAGCTCTTGTAGAATGTTTTCAGTGCTGATCTACTCGTGCTGGCTTCGATTATTTTCGCTCTACACGCGGCGAGGAGACAAATAATTTTGATAACCGCAATCATGAATCAATAAGATAATCTGAATTGACATTTGTGTATACTTTATCCATGCAATGTAAAACGGTGGAGACAATGTGCAATAAAACGATAATCGGAAAATAGGAAGAAATAGTGTAGGGAAAGTTGAAGTCTCGTGCCATATTCTTTCCTGGGGACTGTACTGGTGTTGGATATTCAACGGGCAGAATTACCAGATGATGGTTGATGGATGAAGGAGATGATGGCTTAATCTTGGCTGCGTGCATTCTCATTTTCGCGTGGCCTGCCACTACTAGTGTTTCACAGATTCACAGCGGCCCAGAGTGTCACAGCCATACCTGGAGGAAGAAAGGTGTCGGAGAGAATTGGTTGCACAATGCAGATCAACCCAACCATTTAGTTGGTTGAGAAGAGGGGTGAGCACTACTCTCATGTTATGGCATTTGTTGGATGCAGGATTTCCTTCAGCCGTTTGAAATCCTGTATCATGTGCATTCGCGGTTGTAGGCGTATAAATTTTAGTTTGAAATTTGCACCCTCCTGCGGAGCCCACGCTGCTTTGGCAGTGGCGGAGGCTCGCTTGCCAACGTAACCGTCGGAGACCATCATGAACAATGGACTGACTAATTATTCACTTGTCCTGTCTTTCTAAATAACATGTTATTGCACATGTTCTTGGTTTAGTTTTTTGGCCTTTTTCGTGCTTTGGAGTTATTTGTTGTTTTTGGACTGATAAGGTTGATTTGCAAAGTAGTGAAAAAAAGCTGGTTGGTTTTAGTTTTACTTTGCACATTCAAACGGGATGACCACCCCATATAAAATTTCCGAACGTGAATTCATTTCATTATATTTTTATTGATTTTCCCCGCGTTGTACCACAGTTTGTTGACATGTTGTTCAGGTTATTTCGCTTCAACGTTTGAGGTATGAATTCCATAACTGCAGACTCGACATGCAAGCTCCATACTGACCAGGCTGTGTCAACACCAGGTGCTTGCTTGACTTTGTCCGTAAGGCCGAGTTTGCATAGATGATCCCTAGTCGAAAATGAGAGACGAGGCGGTAGCAGACGGCTGACGTCAACGCATAATGATTTCACACAAAACAAGGCTGTGGTCGGAGATTGGGGGTAGACCGTGAAGATAGGTTATCTGATCAGGTCGCGACTAGACACTCAAAGATGAATGTGTTACAGAGGGTGTCACAGAGTTTAGCCACTGCTGTAAACCGTGAAATTATTGCGATGGTCTAATTTCTGCGAAATTCGCAACCGCGTGGAAATCGCGAAATTTTGACAGCGCAAAAAGGAGATCCATGAAAGGTTTAGCAAGAATGCCACAGGTTTAGCAAGAATGCCATTCTGCAATCGCAAAATTAAAACCTCGCAAACCTGTCCGGATTCTGAAAATGCGAACTAAAAACGCCGCGAAAATTTCACGCTTTACAGTAGTGTTTGTTTGCTTCCTTTTTTTGCTTCTATTTACTTCACCAGATGCACAGGCATTTCTGCCTCCTCGCTTGACCATTATGGCTAGACTCACAAGAAAATTTAATGGTGAATGTTTTGCAGACGGCGTTACAGGTATAGCTGGAGGAAGCAAGGCGAGAGAATCGGTTGCACACAGCTTTGAGATAACAACACTCGTGACAAGGTAGAAATTTATCACACCGAGCAGACCGTATCTGGGCTAGGCCCCGGCGGATAATGCTCGAGAATTAGATGGATTCTGCTTTTCAATATGCTCGCATTCTGGTCCAAAATAGCACTGACAATGCTTGAATTCTGCTTCGGAAAAATGGAAATAGTGGTATAGATTACTAATGTTGCAGATTGATAACAGCATACAGCATACATGTATTTTGTAGCACAAGTCTTGTTCTAAGAAACAGGAAAAATACAAGAAGCTCAGAATTATTCATTACTCAGCAGGCGAAGGCGCGGTAGCAGTCGCGAGGGCATTGTGAATTCTCACGAAAATGCCATATTTTGCAGCAATAATTATGCTAGTTTTCGTAAGAATATGCTAGTTTTCTGCAAAACTTGCCGGATTATGCTAGCGCAGTGCTAGTTTCCAGGAAGTGCTAATTATGCTAGATATAATGCTGGCATCATCCACCAGCGCCTAATCTGGGCACTATCTAGCTGTGCGACATTTGAGCAGCTTGTGAATTCCAATGTATGTGCATGGTTATGCAGCCGTTTAGCAATCTCAGCTAGCTAGATCTTGACTACTGATCAGGAAGTTGTCAATACTCGAAGATAAAGTCCCGGACGTCGTCCATATTATTATCGTCTTTCATCCCAAGAACGACCGTGCACTGCGCATGATGTGCCATATAAATAAGAAGATCCAGTGAAGCAGCAGGGCATGCATGTGTGGTCCTCGCACTGAAGCCTTCCCAATGTATAGAATGCAATAAAATTGACGAATTATAAGCCAGAACCTTCCAAATGTATAGAATGCAATAAAATTGACGAATTATAAGCCAGAACCTTCCAAATGTATAGAATGCAATAAAATCGACGAATTACAAGCCAGAATGGAGGCAAAACATGCATCCCTTAGGTGAAAAATTGAAATAGAGGAACACGGTACGCATGCAGTACATGCTGTAAGGATAGCCTGTGCAAAATATAACTATTGGACTCGATTCCCAAAAGTGGATGCTGGCAGCGTGTGCGTCTTCTCTTGACCATATTGCTGCACGCAGCTGTGTGCTCAGCATCATGGTTGCTGTGCCGAGTGAAGAACTCATGGGAGCATGGGATTCGCGAGAAGCTTTGAGTCTCGCCGCGTCCTTGAGCTCTGTGTCTCGTGTCCATCGACACTACGGTTCCTTGAGTCTCTTTGCGCTGGGCCTTCAGAGTTGGCATGGCAAGGCAAGAGACAGGCAGAAAGGGATCAGTCACAGGTAATACTGCATAGGATCAAGAGCATGAAACCCAGAGTGTACAGCTAGTAAGGGGTGCTGTCGCCACGAAATTCCCGGATTACATCATTCATTTAGGGATGTAGTGCACACAAGCAGTATTCAAGTAGGTCTTTTTCTTTACAACTGCAGCTCAGACGTACGCACCTCGCCACTTCTCGCCGCATATCTGCACCAAATAGGATGTAATCCAGGACGTGAATTTCGCAGCAACGGACACCCATGCAGAAAGGTCAGCAGCTGCACACTCTCGGTGTCATGACTATGTACTCTCTTGATAGCACATTCCAGAGCAAGTCACACAGGAAAGCAAGTGTTACGATCAGAGTGATCGGCAATGACACTGGCCGGTTGGAATATGGACAACCGCACAATGATACTGTCTACAGTTCTGTCGGGCGCAGAAAAACGACCAGGCTAGAATTTCACCAAGCACAGCATGCCAATGTATACACGGACGGTGACTCAACTGGGCATAGACTGCTATACATGAAAAAAGAACGGTCTAGGCTTGGAGTCCCCCCCCCCCCTCCCCCAGTTCTTCGGCGACCAACACTGCAACAGTACTGTATCCTTGCATGACCTAGCAGTGTATAGCAGTGTAACTATAGTAGTGTATAGTAGTGTATAGCGCTGCAGTGCACCCCGTTACCGGAGACCATTTGCAGATTAGCAATCGCACCAGCTGTACATATCCACCCACCCGATACCCTCCCATAGCAGCATAGCGGATGGGGTCTGATTGAGGAAGATCAAGCTAGGTTGCGAGAGGCAACTGCCCAATCCACACCCATGGCAAAGTGAGGCGTCTTGCAGCTGCATTTGCGAATTTAACACAGTTTCCTCTGGCCAGCTCTTTAGCAAAACTCTACGTGTGTCATGCACCAAATAAGGCCTACAGTCCATTCAGAAAAAGATGGGCCCTGGCTCTGGCGAGCTCCCGTATTTGGCGATTTTTCGTGATTTCATTGTACACAGTGCAGTGCTGCGAAATTTGAACTTTGAAAAAGAGTCCAAAAAGGGTACCTGAACTGGGGTTCGAACCCCACAATGCACTGTTGCAGGCAGGGTCAAACGGCCTGGATTTTGATGGTTTTTTCCAATTCAATGCTTCTGGGGCAAAACCTGGCCGATATCCTATTCTTGTTATGGCTTGCTTTTTGGACAAATAGACTTCAGAAACATAATTGGAAGAGGATTCCAAAGGGGATTGCAGAAAAAAATTCTAAAAAAACTCAAAGTTTGACCCATTTATGGCCAAAAGCTAGAAGTCCATCTCTTTCTGAATGGACTGTAATGCAAAGTATGCCTGGTGACAGCTTACCTGAAGGGTGTGTCAGCATCCAGGCAGTGCTGTCGTTTATGGTTGATTTTGCTGCTAGTGCGACGTTCAGCCCTTCGCGGGGGTGCTGGAGCAGAGGAGGTCTGTGCAGAAAAATGAAGAGATCAACAGTCTCGGATGGAGAACCAAGAATAAATTCATAGAAAAGAAAAAGGACCAAGGAACTACAAGTTACGCTCTAATGTCCACTAACACCACCAGTTACTAAACAATCACCTCATGCGATAACACTGCACGACACTGACCGACGGCACCGACGTTCTACAACTAACTGGCTATCAGCTCTAGCACATTGTGGATGCGCACTCCAACAGATTTCCAGCTTGGAAGGTTCTAAGTAGTTGATCGCATAGGAGGGTAAGGTGAGCGCAACCAAGACAAGCACGAACTGAAAGTCTCAGCTGTGGAGGACGTCGGCGGATATAATGCATGTCGATGACGATACTGGCAAGACCATTGGACAATACGGTCAAACCACGATTCAAGGACACAAAGCAACATTCCACAAAGCTTGTGTGGTTCAAAGATGTGAAGATCAATTAAAGTGGAAGCTATACGAACAAGAATCACGCAAACCGAACGCCTCAGTAAAACAGTACTGTACTTCGACGATGACAATTTAGATGGACAATAAGCAGCAGTAACAAGCAGCAGTCGGTCAGTGTCGTGCAATTTTATCGCAGGAGGTGATTGTTAAGTAACTGGTGGTGTTAGTGGACATTATAGTGCAACTTGTAGTTCCTTGGTCCTTTTTCTTTTCTATAGATCAACAGTCATGCATTCATTCTAGAATGAATGCATGACTGTTGATCTCTTCATGTACCTGAACCTTTGTTGAAGCCCTAGGGCCTCAACAAAGGTTCGGTTACTTTTCATTTCCAAATCCAAATGAAGGAAGGTTACGTGCTCTAGGACGGTTGGAAACCAGATCTCTGAACGTGCTTAGTCTCAAGATCTACGTCACACTCTGGAAAATTGGAAAAAGAGGAAATGCACGTCAAGAGCATGAAACAATGAGAACGATAACACAAAGTGAAATAGCACTGCTTCTCCAGAGTTGCTTTCAAAAGTAGCACATAGATTATTCAGGCACAGATTACCACATTTTCCTGGAGTAAAAGCCTCACTTTAAAGTTTTTTAATGCACTCATAATTCACCCGAAAAGTCGTTGCGGCTTATATTATGATGGACCTGAGTAGATGGTTGTCTTTTGTGAAAAAAATATCTGGGTGCGGCTTATACTGCACACGTACCTCCAGTGAGGCTTATACTGCGGGAATATGATATCGTCCTGCATCATAGTAACATGACACTCATAAAATATGCCATGACAAGCGCTGTGCACTGCTACTAGTCATAATACTCAACGGTCCTAGAATGTTCTTCACGAGAGAACTTTCATTCGTTTAGATTAGGATTCTTCAGCCATAAAGAACATTCGTTGCAGTCCTATTCAGAATACTACGGCACTCAAGAAATAGCCCAAGGTGGGTGGTAGGGAGTATTGTAACTGTATGCAACCAGCTGGCCTTGTTCAGCATACTAGCATTATGGTTTCGGAGAAAACTATGATTTCGTGCGTTTTGTGCGTTCTACACATGTTCTTGCTTGGCTAGGCATGGGCGGGTAATGCTAGCACTATGGCTGGCATTACAGTCCCTTTTTTCCAGGTGGCATAATGCTGGCATTATAACACCATTTCGCAAGCAAAATTGGCATTACAAGCATAATTGCCGGTCGACAACGGTGTCATGCAAGAAGCTGGCTAGGTCCAGTTCCGAAAATCGTGCATCTGAACCCGTCCGGCTTCGTCCGGAGACTTGACGTTGCAAATCCTGTCACTGGTGCTAAGTTGAACGGAAGCTTCCTCACTGCTGTTTAAGTTTTTTTCTTCTACGCTTTGGCCTTGATCCAAGACGGCCTTCTTAAATCGACTTTTCCAACTTTCAAACTGGCGTTATGGAGTAGTGTGAGCATTATACGTGGCATTATATCCTCATATTATGAGCATTGCCTTTGGCATTATTGCAGCAAATAACTAGCATTACCCGCTCATGCCTATGCTTGGCTGTGCGCGCTTCACTCGTTTGACACTTTCATACAATGACTCGTTACAAAACTCAGTAGTTCTATACGGGCTGGCTATCCTCACACAAAACCAGGTTTCTACACATGCTGTTTGTTTTCAGCCGTACCACAATTCCATGCTTCACATCGGCTCAGTTGCTTTTGCGAGTTCACACCCATCGTGGAAATTGCGAAAGCTTCCAGGTTTTCCAAGATTCCCCTATTTCCAGTACCAAAGAAAATTCACCAACATTTGCAACAGTGAATGAGGGTAACCATGGTAACACGTGACTGCAAGCCCTGTACATCAGTAGGCAGTGTGGATCAGGGAGTACTAAAAACACGTTTTTTTAGTACTTCCTGATGTGGATCCACAGGTGGATGATGGTTCATCTGTATGCGTGACTTCTCGCTGGATGCTCTGCGGGCAGCGAGATTGCATACATGCGCGTGGTATGTACACGTACCTGTTCCCTTGCATAACGCGGGGAAACGCAATGCCAGGTGGGGGGGGGGGGGGGAGGGGGTGGAAATGGTGTTGTACCCCATAGACTGGAATGGCACACTGTTCTCTTGATAAGACATATAGTACAGCTCTGACCAGAGAAAATCAGAAATTCAACTTCATGAATATAATTTAGTATAATATACTAAATTATATTCATGAAGTTGAATTTCTGATTATAGCAGCGCTGTAGTAGCTGGCCCTCGGAGACAATTTCACACACTCAAACAAAGCACTCACTTTGTGGTTTCACGAATACTCGTTAGGACAGAATTATTAGTTGCACACTCGGCAAGTAAAGATAAGAAGTGAAAAGCACAAGAAAAGAACAATGCAAGAAGACAAAACACACGGCGAGCGGCAGCCATGTTTTTGGTCATCAACCAATCAGCAATCTATATAAACCGGTCGCCGACGAAATTCTAGAATATTCCAAAGCTGTGAACTGTGATTGGTTAATTATGCTAATGTTCTAGAACAATAACACTAGCAGCCAATCACAGTTCACAACAGACAGTCATACGGGTTTAGCCATACACGACTCATACATTACTCACGAGCGACTCACGGAAAGGGTAATAACATGCAGATACAAAATACGCAAGGAGAGAAAAAATGTAACTAACTGCCCATCTTGGGGTTTGAACCTAGGAATCTGTATCCACACAAGCTCTACAAATAAATACTCTTTTATTGCGAAAAATATACTTTATATCAAAATGCAACTCCTACACTACTCCCCCCTACGAAAATAAATCGTCCCCGATTTCAAGTGAATACATCAACACAACACACACCAAATTCAAAGCAACACGGCATATACCAAATTAAATAAGAAGAAAAGAGGACACACATTCTCACGCACGTACGCACTCGCACGGACACACTCGCAATCATGCCGGCACACATGCGCACACTGGCATGCACAGTCACACATGGACTGTCTCACATGGGCTTGACCCACATACACTACGCCACATACAATACACCACATTCACTCACCTACTCATTGACACACGCACACTCTCACACACACTCACACACACACACACACACACACACATAGAAATCTGTTCAAAATGAACTGCCTAATCACGTTCGAGTACACAGAGCCATGCGTGTAGTGCTAGGGCTGTGTGTCGCCCAAAGCTATTTTATTCATGAGGTTAGATTTCTCCGGCCAGTACCTTAGAACTGCAGTGCAAGACGGGGACCACCATCCACAGAAATGGTGATTTCAGGATCAGCCATTTCATTTCCATGGAATTTGAGCAGTTTAACCAGACAATTCTCTTTGGCAAGGTCCAGTATATTTCATGGCGGGTTTCCCTCATCCATAGCCTGCGGTCATTTCACTGCCCTGGCTTGCATCGTCGGTAACTCCAGTAGTCCTCCCACCGTGTGCTGACGGTGTCCCGGTGAATATCCCCACAGGCAGTTCATGAGCCACTGCTTCCGTGGACTGTCGATCCAGTGTCGTCTTAAAGCGATACAAGTCATTCACACTGACTGGCATCTCGTTGTCTACACCAATATCAATTAGGAATGATCTTGTTAGGCGGTTCCTATTGCCGGTTGGAGTTGTTTCTCTGATGATTTTCGCAAGTAAGTAAACATCTTTCTGACCATTGTGGAAGATCACCAGCTCAGATTTTCCAAAGTACAGCTCTTCTGGATTCTCAAACGGATCAAACAAACCACGGTCAGTTGGAACCTCTTCGCCAAGAGGTGGCTGGGAATAGTCAGTGCGTTTCATTGCCTCATCGTCGTGATACTCAGCTATCCGCTCCTTTGTCAAGGTGTTGTCAATCTTGCACGCCTCATCGCAGTAAAGCATTTTTCTAAGACACTCGAGTGACACAAGGGTCTGCTTGCCACACACTATGTTGCTGATCGTCGTGGCCAGGCCGGTCATGAACGAATCCTGCGCAGCACCGCTTTGCGCCGTCTCGTTGCGGATGAAGATTGTAAGACGGGGATTAAGTTTGTAGTGGCACGGTTGGTCTTCTTGACTGCCCACAATAGTCTTTCCATTGTACTTGAGAAAAGTCTGGATCATGCGCACAACAACAATCCGAGCACTCCGAAGCCGTTCCAAGTTGCTGTTGCAGCTGTTCGGATCCTTCTCAGCGTGTTTCAGAAGGCGCCTGATACCACTGCTGAATTCAGATGACCTCAACACGTGCAGCATATTCCATAGGACACCGTGTAACTCCTCAGGTTTTGATTCTAGTGCATATTCGAAAGTCATGAACTCAAAGATTCGGTTGGCATCACATTCAACCTGGGTATCATCAAACTCCTCGGACACCACCTCAGACAGCAACTGTACACCGAAGGATTTTGCCATTTGGACTTGTGGGTTTTCCATTTTCAGCCCAAATGTCGGCAAGAACTGAAGCTCGTTGACAGCAGACATTCTCAGAAAGTAGTATTGCCAGTTGTTCATCACGATCTCTGATGCCTTGACAAAACTGACAGTACTGCAGTTCTCCCTGCCTTCTTCAGCAGTACACGATGGCAAGAATATTTCACCAGCAGGCTCAGGTACATCAGTAGGTGTTGCCTTGATGCCAATAGCTATTGGTCTTGGAAGCATCTCGTCACTTGGCGAGCAACTGAAGAGCTTCTTGAAGAAATACTGAATGAGGTGATACACTTTAGGATCCTTGTTCATGTCGAATGTGCTCTTCTCGATCTCGTGCTCATGCATGATTAATTGCAAAGCTTGTACACATTGCCCTGCTGTGAGGTGGCCTGAGATGTCGAGACACTTCTTGGACATCAAGTGTGGAAAACTGTCGAGAAAGTCACTGGGCAGCGTGGAGAGGTATGGCTCGGTGCGCGTAGAATCCTCTTGTAGACTGACTTTAGTGACTTGTCCAGGTGGCAAGAGCAACTTACTATCATCCACAAGTATACATGGCTTGTCAAGCAAGGCCTTCTGGATGCGATCCACGTATCCATCCGCCTGTTGACACTTGGAATTTAGATATGTATACAGTTGCTTGATAATGTTCTTGAGGCGTTCTCGATCCTCGTCACAGCCATCGGCCATACGACTGAGAGTGCATGTTCTAGATGTGAGTGCCTGCATCAGGTTGCAGAAATGTGCCAGCACCTTATCCAGGTCTGGCTCATGGTTCATTCCCAGCTGCTTGCACACACCGCTGTCAAGATTGAACAGCGCACTGCAGACTGGCTGCACAGTCCAGACAATGTCGTGCCACTTGTGTGGCACAGAAGCGCTCAGTGAGACTGGGCGGCTCCCGTCACACAGCTGTGCCAGCTGCCGACTACCAGAGTCGGCAAGAAGCTTCGGCAAGAAGTGCTGCTGCATCACTGGAAACACAAACTTGATATCACCGACATCCGCTGGGCTACTGAGGTGATTGAACGGTCTGATGAGTTCTTCAGCAGCTGTAACACTCTCCTTCTCTGACAATTTCTTCAAACCATGAGCTGGCGACCCACCAAACCAGGTCGACTCGACACTCTTGGTCAGGTCCATGAACTGTGTCTTGCCAACAGTTGCAGTGAAGCCGAGCTTTTTAAGGAGCGGCTCATGACCACCGTGCCACTCAGGACGATGCCAGAATTCACTCGCAAAGAACATTGGATCGACAAATAGATCAAACACTCTGCCATGTTTGAGGAGTTCACTGGCAAGTCTCTGCCGACCATCCTCTGTAGTCACAAATGGAACTCGTTTCAGTTGTTCCACAATTTTAGTCTTTGCAGCAGCATCTTGGATAGGTAGAACCTTATCTCGAATGTATCGCACATGCTCGATACGATCGTCTTCAGTCATTCGCATCAGCGCTGGTATGATCAGCTTGACTAGTACCTCCACTTCATCTATCTTGCGTAGAGTGAGGCGCTCCGTCAGGAACGACTCAACATCTGGATCGAGCTTCTCAAGCACCACTACAGACTTATCTAGAGCTTGCCACCACATATCACATCCTGCTCTGGGAAATCGATCGTCCATCTGAAAAAAGCCTGCCATTCCGGCAAGTGAAATAGCCTTGTTACCAACTGCAGGATAGATTGGAAGATGGCAGAGAAGCTGGCGCTGTGAGTGTGACAAATTCCTGGAGTTCGGGCTCAGGCCAACGAAGTTCGTCAACACCGCCTTTGCTTCAAGCAAGGTCAGTGTATTGGGAACACTAGAGAAACTAACCTGCTCAAGTTGACTTATCAATTCGACATAGTCATCTTTTGGAGTACAGCCACCTGCAGTGATGTTATAGCATTTGTTTATCTTACTAGCGTCCTTTAGTAGGCGGCTGAATACTGGCAAGTACATGCCAAGCTTGGCAAGGCCTGTGAGCAATGGTCCTGGTGAACCACGGTCACTTCTGTCGCTGCACCGTATGATGCGGCCAGCCTTCTCAGGTGAGACCAACAGCCCAATGTGCTGGCCGTTCTGGATGCTTGTTACTGGAATGAAGCTGACAGCATGGAGAGCAGACGCTCGTAGAGTGTGCCATGTCGATCTCAAGTGTTCTGTGACGATAAACGCCCACAGATCTGCGAGCCAGGTTGTCAGGCTGTCATGTTCCACCAGGTGCTGCACCGGTGCTGCTTGCAACAGGCATGGGTGCAGTGTTCGGACGCTGCTGGCAATATCACCCGGAGATAGCGGTCTTGCACAACTAGATCCTTCTAAGGACAGCAGCTTCCGTAGGACTGGGCACTTCTGGATCAGGTGTACATTGACTACAGTATCCAGACGGTCAGCAATCAGAGAAGGAAACTCGGTCAACACTGCAGGGCCAGCTGCACCAAATATTTCCAGCTTGTTGGACTGTGTCAAAAGAAGCGGAAGACCCGTTGCTAGTCTATCAATCTCATGTACCGAAGGCATTTGGGAGTACGGATCCAAACAATAGCTCAGAAGTTTGGCAACATTCTCGAGATTTGCTTTGTTGACGCCAAGTGACTGCTCAGCAACCAACTTCCCAGAGCATTGAATGCGGAGAAACTCACGCAGGTATGCTGGTGATATCGCAGTGCCAACAGCTTTCGGTGTCTTCCGTGAGCTTCCATTGCCAACAGTGTATGCTGCTTGGAATGCCAATGCATGAGGTTGCTGACTTGTCATGTCGGTAGAGCTGCTCAGTGAGTCCACATTGAACTCTTCCAACAGCCAGTATGGTGCCTGTGTCAATGGAACACCAATACCAACGACAAGCAGGAATAGCTCTGTTTCTTTTCTATGCATCTGACTATGAAACACGCCTAACTCCGGTCCGGTGCAGGGTCTCCATGGTTCCCATACGGCTGGGTCGGCATGGTGACTGGCCAAAACTCTCCACTCTGGCTTAGCGAGCTCCTCATACAGGCGATTGCAGAGCAGCTTCCACAATGTCATGTCCCCTGTCGTACTGCCAGCACGCGGGAACAGAGAGTAGTACCAGTCCAGGGACGCCGGCGCCATGGTTGGGCGAGGTGCAGCTGTGAAGACTTCTCCCCGGTGTCCGGCAGGGGCACATACTGGTGTTACTACTAACGGTCCACTTGCTCTTGCGTCTCCAGTTGCACCGCGTGGATTATCACACGAGGTGACGAATTGACGAGCTTCTGAAAGTAGCTGGAGATAGGCAGGTAGCGCTACACTGTGCAATAGCCATTCATTCCACCAAGCACGAATCTCCCCAGCACCAGACTTGACCGTGTCCAGGTGCTTGCGCGAGTCATCCAGAAGAAAGTTTCCGTTGACATGAACAGGGAAGCCAGTTTTGAGCTGTGTTGGAAGCGTTGTGAACACTTTGCCCTGAGTGGCACATTCGATGCGGTGGGTTGGCGATGCCAGCATAGGCAACCTAGCGGCCACACCTGCTTCTGGTGATAGTCCATGGCGATGACCTTCTGTGATGGCTTCATCCAGGCTAAGGTATCCTGCTGCTGGGGAATGGTGCATACGATCCACGCCTGAACAATTCATCATCAGCCACCTTTCCCTGCTCTCATTTTCACCTTGTTTTTGTAGGCAGGTTTCTTGCACGCAGTGAATAGACATGGCTTTCTCAGGCACACCCCGAGGAATACGGGTTTCCTCGGTGACGCGCTCTCTGCTGATCTTGTACCACGTGTCTAGGCCATCAGCCTTGGTGAGCACTGACACTTGAATGGAGGCAACATTCTTCAAGAACAACAGCAGTTCAATTCCATGCTCACACAGCTCGTGGAACAAATCCTCAACGTTGGATGTTGTCCAAAATTTCGGATTCCTACCGATCTTGGCTTCGGTCTTGTAGCTTCCTCGCAAAGGAAGACGGAATACTGTGGACTCGCCGTCACTTGCCATTGCATTGTCGAGAATCGTCCCCAGGTACGGTTCCCACTGATCACGGAACTGTGCCTCACTTTCTGTTGTCGGCTTGAAGCGTCGGCCGGGTTGGGCGTCTGTAGCATGAGGTTCAAAGTTGAGCAGTGGATCAAAGAAACAAAGGTTTATTCCATTTGCTCCACGAGACAAGAAGCTTGGGCAGTCAGTCAGATGGTACACTGCATTAAACCCTATTCCAAATCTTCCTGTCGATTTGGGGTCATCCCGTTTGCTGCCACTTCCAAGTTTGGCAATGCCTTCAATGTCCTTGTCTGTGAAGGACCGGTTGTTATACACACAGAGTGATGGGCAGTGCTGAAGTTGTTTCCAAGACTCTGTGTTTGGGTTCAAGAGCCTCTCATCTGGATAGTCAATACGCGTGTCCAGAATGAAGTGCATGGCAGTTGCACCTGCATCATCAGCATTCTGTATCAGCTCCTTGAAAATGCTCACGTCTGCTGGGTACTTCTCCAGTATGCCAGCAAGACGATCGCACAGCCTTTCCTGCTGACCAAAATTCAAGCCTGCAGACTCGACTAGCCTGTGTGAGGCATGTTCCATGCCCAGCCGTTTTACCAGGTGCCATGGAATATCACCATGCGCAAAAACAAGGGCCGATCCATCAGCCGTCGACCGTTTCTCCGCGCTGTGTAGCCAGGGTGTGTTGTCAAACGTCAGCTGGTTCAAGTAGTGCAGGCACCCGTCTGCGCCTGGCAGGACAACGCTGCGCCGTGCATCCTCGGCCAGCGGGCCTGGTTTTACTAGCTGCTCGGCTAGCTCGCGGAGTAGCTTACATATCCTGTCATACTCCTCAACTGTAGATGTCCTTGCTTTGTACACACTGTAGATTATGCACATGACCCTCTGTACATATGCGGGATTGTACGTATCCGCGATACGAAGCAGTTTCCAGAGATGCGGGTACTTGTTGTAGTTATCACTGGAGTTGAAGAACGGAGGATAGCTGCTCAGTGGAGATTCACCTGTGCTCAGTGTCTCAATCGACACAAACCGATAGCCGTGCCAAAACCATATTTTTGACGATAAGAATGTTATCAGTTCTTCCTCGGTGGTGTGTGCCGCTTCTGATCTGCACACTGCTGTATCCAGGTATTTAAAGATGTCAGAAGAGGCCTCATGGAGAAACCTCAGCAGCGGCTTGTCTTGGTGCACTGCGGTTGGTCTTCTCTGCAAGCATTGCAAGACAGCTTCCTCGTCATCAATACGCTCCTGGAGTTCTTTGTTCTCTGACAACATTATGCCCAGCTGCTTGAGGACTGTATTCAGTGTAGGTGTGGAGTAGCCCAAACATTTGGCCAGGTGTGGATGATGTTTACAATCAACCAGTGGTTTGACTGATCCTGCCAGGTATATGAACTCCATAGTCTGTGACTCGGCGGCACTAACGAATGATTGACCATCACCAGCCCAAGACATGTGGTATGTGCTAGGTTTCGGCGCCACCGGGAGAAACTCAATGTGTTGCAGTTCAGATTTAATTGTGCTGATTTGCCCAATATATCCTGGTGTTGATAGCAATACTAGCAACAGATGCGCTCGTGCCTTTCCACATCCAGGACTTACATCCAAAACTGACTTTGCCCGGCCAACGATCTCCTCACTGGGCAGCGTCTCGTGGATCATGCCACATTGCCGAAGGACAAACAGATGCCGTGGTGCAAAGTCATAGTGCTTTGCAGCAAACTTCCCATCATCATCCGTGTACAGCTTCGCCAAATCTGATTCTCGGTCAACAAGCTGGCTCAATCGCACCATACCACCTGAGCTTGAGCGGATACACTTCTCATTTTTGAGTAGCCCTCTACTCCAGTGCTCTTCCTCTTGAGCAAGGAGAAGTTTGAGGAATTGTGCATGACTGTCGTGCGGTATGCGCTCACACTGAGGAAAGAAGTAACGAGTGTAGAACGTCTGAAAGTCAATGGATTGCCCTGCTGCTGAATAGTCGCTGTCAACCAGTGAGCACATTTTCTTCAGCTCCTGACGTACATACACCGGCTGCTCGACAACTGCTACATCGAGACCGGCAAGTAACTCCACGGCATGCGCATAGCAGTCACCAAACCTGTCGTAGTCGACCAGGAACAGCGATTCCTTTCCCGTCATCCACTGTCCCCTTGCTGGACACCAGAAAACTGCAAAGCTGCCATTGCGCAATATCATGTTGTAGAAGCGGGCAACGATAAGCGACCGATACGAGAATATGGAGGATCCATCGGTGGCGGGAAACAATCGTCCGAATGCACTGCGCTGCTCTGGTTGCGCTTGCGTAGAGTGACTTGCAATGCTCTCCAGCAGGTGTAGATATGCATGTGTAATGACATCAGACAGGACAGCTTCGTTCCACCGTGTCTTCAAGCTGCCATCACTCGTATGCTCCAGGCTCCGGCGGTCTTTCGCCACAGAAAGGCAAGCGTTCAGATGGAACGGCAGTCCGGTGGCAATTGGCAGTGGCAAGAACGAGTAAGCAATCCCTGCAAGATCAGGTTCAGCAATATCATTGACAGCATTCCACTTGATTGCACAGCCACCCCATGGCACCAGACAATCTTTTCTGCCTTCTTCCACGGCCAAGTCCTTTAGCAAAACCAACAAACAAAACAAGAAGCAGGATTAGCATGGCATCCATTCATACCCTTCAGCAATCAACACTGATTCAGTCATGATGCACCAAACACATGCACACGATACTGCAGTTCGGGGTACGGGCATAAACCACTATTTAAACTCATGATTGCGAGGGGGTGGAGATTCGAAATCGACGATTATGGTGTTGCACATGCGCTTGGTGCATTGTCTTTTTGTTTGCTTAGCTTTATTTTACTTCACTATAAGCACAGGTAAAAAAATCTGCCTTCTCACTGGGCGTATTCCATCAGGGCTACATGTCACATAGCAAGCAGGTAGTGGTGCTTTCCTGCAGATCCGAGGCGAAGGCGAAGGATCTACATACTTCTCACGGGCTCCAGATGCCACCTATCGGTCAGTCAAGTGCCAGTCAGCCAGCACTGGGACAAGGCATGAGCTGCCAACTTCTTTTACACCATTTGCATTTTAGTAAGCTGGCCATGAATTGGTGTTTAGTAAGATTGCCAGGAGTTTGTGTTTAGAAACGTGGCCGGGATTCGGAGCTTAGAAAAATGTCCAGGAACTGGTGTTACAGCTTGTATCTTCTACTACTTTGAAGTTTTTGGGGACGGTTGGCGGTTTTCGTGCTCTGAGGATCAGCCTCAGCGGCACTCCTACAGCATCCCTTAAGCAGTGACCAAACCTTTGTGTACCTTACGATGTCACTTGATGAGAATCTAGACCTAGCCCTGGTGGGATTCAAGGACCTAATTGACCTGGGCGAGCGGAAATCAGTAGACCAACCATCAAGCCTTTCTCGCCCGGAACTCGTCAAAGAACTCCGGAAGATGGGCGTGGGAGTGCTGCCGCAGCCAGCTAGTCCAAACGGTACGTTGGAACAATTGTCTAGCCTTGTATCATGTGTTTCAACCTTGTCCAAGGAGATTGTTATGTCGAGGGAAGATAGAGACAGCACAATGTTGGCCCTGAAATTGGAAATCCAAGAGCTGAGGCGTGAAGTAGTAGAGCTTCGTCAACAGAAGTGTTCCATCCCTGACCCCTTACCACACACCGTACCCACGTACACATCCCAACAAAACGTGGCCATGGGACCTCCAGCTGCGAAGTCCTACAGTAATACCGTACGCACCCAGCATGCTGCAACACCACAAGGTACAAGTCCAAGTAGTACCCAGACCCAGCCTGCCCAACAAAGCCCAATGTGTGCTGCATGCACCAGTGATACTTGTAGTTGTACAGTCCACGCAGCCGACACACAATGCTGTGAAGCAGGGGTCACTGGCATATGTAGTACAGAGCCAACACAGAACACGTGGAAAGAGGTGAACCATAGACGAAAAGGACGGCAGGACAAATTCACGGACAGCGTATCCAAAGCTCTGCGGGCTACTATAACCTCTCGGTACGTGAAGGAATCACCTAACACGGAACCTGCTGATCCGTGCGTCCTGACAGGGGTGGTGCCCATCAACAAACTTGTGCTCTACGTTGGAAGCATCAACAGCGGTTGCAACGCTCACTCCATCAGAGACTGGTGCGAAGCGAGGGACGTGGAGGTATTAAATTGCTCCGTCATGGAGTCCAAATACCTTGGCACATCGTATGCCAGAGTCACTGTGGCTGCAGAACATGAAGAGCGTGTACTAGACAGAGCCTTCTGGCCCGAAGCCATCAGCCACTCAGTACGCAAGTGGCGTTTTGCGGACAGCCCCAAAGTGACGAAGCCAGCTTCCAATGCGTAACCTTTATCCCTCCTCTTCCACTTCAACCCCTGCGCCTCTCAACGCTCTTGCCCCACCTTTCTTCCCCCATTCTGTACATGCTGCTACTCACCGACTTACAATCTGTGTCCTTAATGCTCGCTCCATAGCAAACAAGTCTGGCGAACTCATTCAAATCTGTGAAGATCACACACCCAGCGTAGTATGCATCACAGAGACCTGTCTAACTCCCACACAAGCTTTCCACGTGCCACACTATGAATGCTTCCGTCGAGACCGACCTGTTTTAGAAAATAGACAGAACCGTGACCCACACAGGGGGTATGGAGGAGTTCTAATCTTAGTTCGTGAAGGTCTGTGCACTTCCATTGATCAGCTACCGGATTTTCAGCAACCGGGCTTGGAAGCGCTAGCACTTCGGCTTACACTCGCTGAACATAAGCTTGTCTCACCTTCTGACCTGCCAACAACCCACCTAGCAGTAGCCTGTATCTACCGTGCTCCTTCCCCGTCGACGGATGACTTCTCGACTTTTCTCGACCGCCTCCAAATAGCCCTGCAATCAACACAAAGGAAGCCCGAAGCCCTTGTGATATCAGGCGACTTCAACTGTAGGTATTCCGGCTGGTGCTCAACTGACCAAACGGATGCACAGAGTCTGAGTCTTGACAACCTCTTCTCATGCTATAATTTGACCCAATCGGTAACCTTTCCCACCCACCTCCGCTCGAATGGACTTGGCAGCTGTCTAGACCTTATCGCGAGCAACATCCCTAACCAACTCAACCACATTCAACACGTGGCTCCTCTTGGCGCATCAGACCATGCCGTCCTGCTGGCTGAGTTCTCCTCCTCAAAGTCTTCCCCCACAGCAGCCAGCATCTGCCGTAGCCCACCATCTACACAAAAATACAACGTCCTGAGTGCCACGGATAACATGTGGAATGCCATGAATGTTTTTCTCGCAGCTGTACCCTGGTCTCAGGTCCTTGCCTCCCACTGCATCGACACGGCTGTCTCCGCATTCACTGACATCCTTGAAGGTGCCTTGGACCTATATATAGGAAGATCCTCACCTCCTCGTCGGAAATCACGCCACAAACCCTGCCCCTGGATGACTCCATCACTGAAAGCAGCTATTAAAGTCAAGAGCGATCTCTACAGCATCTACCGGAAATACCCATCCCCTACAAATTTCAACAAATACAAACACCAACGTAACTATGTAAAATGCCTTTCCAGATCCTGCCATCGCTGGTACATCCGCAACCTCCGTGCCACGATATCTCCCACAAACCCTCGCCTCCCATCCCTCCCTGTGCTCATTCGTCAACTGCGAAATACTACCAGCGCCCGGGTTATACCTTCGAAGATGGTGGGCCCCAATGGTCGAACAAGCACCTCTCCGGCATCCATTGGTAACTTATTGAACCGCCACTTCGTTAGTGCTGGCTTACAGGTTGACCCCGATGCTCCTATTCCCACTATTTCCTCTCTACCTCCACCAGCAACTACATTCCACTCCCTGATCATCACCTCATCGACTGTTCACAAGTATATTGCAAGACTGCCTCTGAACAAATCCCCCGGAGCTGATAGGATCACCAATGAGATCCTCAGGAAACTGAGCTACTCAATTGCCCGCCCACTCTCCATTCTTTTTAACCTTTCCCTCTCCTCCGGCACATTCCCGTCACGATGGAAGTCAGCCACTGTCATTCCAGTGTACAAAAATAAAGGCGACAAGAACAACCCGTCTAATTACCGATCAATCTCCCTCCTGTCCTGCGTCTCCAAACTGCTAGAGAGAATAGTGTACGACCGCTTGTACGACCATATCTCCCCTCTTCTTCACCCCGCACAATCTGGCTTCCGTCGTAAGGACAACACATCCCTGCAATTATCCCGCATAATCCAAGACCTCTGCTCCCTAAAAGACCAGCGGCAGGTCTCCTGCATCTGTTTCTTCGACCTCTCCAAGGCCTTCGACACCGTGTGGCACAAGGGCCTGATCGCCAAACTTCGTGCCCATGGTGTCTCCGGCTCCCTACTCGCCTGGATAACTAGCTACCTCTTGGACCGAAATCAGTGCGTCACAGTAAATGGAACCTTATCTGACCCCGAGTCTGTGACATCCGGAGTGCCCCAGGGCTCCATTTTAGGTCCCCTGCTCTTCCTCACATACGTTAATGACCTCCCCTATTCAATTCCCAATATTTCTTTGTTTGCAGATGATACCACTGTCCTTGCTTCCTCCCCATCTCACGCCACCCTGTACCCCAAAGTTCAGACCTGTATCAACGACATTGTTCACTGGATGAGCACTTGGTACCTTAAGCCAAATGTGACCAAAACCGAGCTCCTCCTGTTTCCCCCTCCCACAGATCCAGTGCCCATCTTCCACTTTCCCGATGATCCCGGTCACCCTATTTCTGTAGCGCCCCACCATAAACACCTTGGCATTGTCATAGATTCCGCCCTCTCCTGGTCTCACCATGCTGATCATGTGTCGTCCAAAGTATGCCGATCTGTCGGCATAATGTCAAGTCACTTGTCCCATTTGCCCAAAAATTGCCGGATTAATTTTTATAAATCATACATTCTTCCCCTCTTCACGTACGGCTTCCCTGCCTGGTCCACCATTAACAAAACCCACATAGGTAAATTAGAAGTTCTCCATCGCCGTATACTGCGAATCATATTCCGTACTGATCGTTATACCTCAAATCTAGACTTGTATGCTGCTGCATCCACTACCACTCTGCAACATTACCTTGATGCTTCCAAGTGCACCCTGGCGCATTCAATTTTCCTTGACCAGCACCCTGCTCATTTACAGTCCCTTAATTGGTTCAATTCAGGTGGCACCACCCGAAGCTGCGTTCGTCTCCCCCTAGCTAGGTCTACCCTATTCGTAAATTCCCCTTTCTTTTCCTCCTACTCCACGTGGCTCCAACTGCCTCCCAGTGTTAGACAAGCTCCAGATATGCCCAAATTCCGTACCCTCGTCAGACAGCACTTCAGTATCTCCCAGTAAACAAAGTCACAGTCACCACTTCCGCTGCATAGCTCGCTGAGCATCCCATTGCTTTGTAAGTTGCTAATCCCTTCCCACTTTGTGTACGTGCTCTTAATTTTCTTTTTTTCTCTTCTTCCGTGGTTGGTCTCACCCTCTCCTCAATTCAATTGGCTGTCTTGACATGCCACGAGGTGCAGAAATAAATAAATAAATAAATAAATAAAATCCCAAACTCTCATTTCACAATGAAACTCCAGTATTACGTACCTCCGGGGAATAAAAAAAACAATTAGAAATCTGTACTTTATGGGCAAGGTCCTCTATGTCTGAGGTCTAATGACATGGGTATGCATGTTCCTAGACCAGGTATATCGGATGCAAAGAGACATTATGTTATGTCCTGGGTTCTTTATACTGAAAGGAGCTGCATCTGCGCCTTGATCCTGGGGGGGGGTGTTCCTACGGATGCGGAAATCTCGGGCGAACCATTATTTTTTAAATATACAGTAGAACGATTATCCGGACGTCAATTATCCGGATGATCAATTATCCAGATCGCCTGGTCTGGCTGGTTTTTCGAGATTTTTGCTGATTTTCGCCACTCAGAGCACCATTGAAGCGATGCACAAGATGTAATATATTATTATTATTCACACATATCCGCCGGATGAGTACGCGTGGCCCATGCACCATGGGGACCCACGAATACAAACCAGCATATGTTCCCTCAGCAATACAAGCAAGCAAGCAAGCAAAGATAAATGAGAGCCCAGGCAGCGAAAACAAAACGAAGAGAGATGAGGACATAGGCAACGAAAACAGTTCCAAAGCGTAGCCAGGGATTGAATGTGTGCATATGGGTACGACAGTTAAAGGGGCACTCCGGGAATTTTTCGGTGGTGTGTTCTCTTCATGGGGCCTTATATGGCCCCCAAGGAATGGGGAATCGCGAAAACTAGACCCAAAAAGTCGATATATGAAGCCAGGGAGGGCCAAGTTTGTCACCTCTTTTGATGGTTTTGATGACGTCACGTGTGATTAGTATTCAAATTCTCTGCATTTGAAGATCTTAGTTGTTTGAATTTCCTGGTGATGAAGAACGATGTTTGGTCGACATTCCCAAGCTTCACAACTGCGGACGGAACCTGAAGGACCCCCTGAGGTGCCACTGGTAGAAGCGCAGCCTGATGAGGGCCAGGAGATTGGAGCGGACGACTTCACTGGTCCGAGTACGAGGATCCGAAAATTCTCTATACGCCGTGAGGCATATGGTCAGAACAGTTTTGTTTAGACAAGCTGACGCGAAGTCGGGGTGATGTGTAACGCATGTCAAAGGGCTGTCAATGCTAACACCTGCAGCACTCTCTCGACAGCGAAGGTAATCGACTGCCCTCTGCATCACCCCACATTTCTGGCAGAAACACCAATCGTTATTTCCTTGTCGACCAGTGAAGTCGTCCGCTCCAATTTCCTGGTCCTCATCAGGCTGCGCTTCCACCAGGGGCACCTCAGGAGGTCCTTCAGGTTCCTTAGAGTATGGTCGCAGTTGTGAAGCTTGGGAATGTTGACTAAACATCGTTCTTCATCACCAGAAAATTCAAACAACTAAGATCTTCAAATGCAGAGAATTTGAATACTAATCACACGTGACGTCATCAAAACCATCAAAAGAGGAGACAAACTTGGCCCTCCCTGGCTTCATATATCGACTTTTTGGGTCTAGTTTTCGCGATTCCCCATTCCTTGGGGGCCATATAAGGCCCCCATGAAGAGAACACACCACCAAAAATTCCCGGGGTGCCCCTTTAATACGGCTAGTGCAGCCGTACAGAGCGCAGCAGTACGAAAATACAAAATGCCACAGCAGCAGCCAAGAGTGTGCAAACACTAAAAAAGAAGATCAGTCCATGAAAAAATTATTGTCGCCACAGGTAGATAGTTCCGGCAAGAATGCATGCGTGCACACGAGTAGGCGGGCAAGCATGTCAGGGGTAGGCGTATCATTATAGCCAGGCTAATTAGCAGTGCTGTTTCGCAATGAATTCCATCGGCATTTATCATGTGCCACCTTCCGAAGCTGGGCTAGGCCAGGTCGCGACAGAAGCACAAGCCCCAACTTCTCCCGATAATCCAGTGAGAGAGTGGTTAGCAGTGGTGTTATTGGTCTGCCTCTCCTTCCCCGCAAGGCACCAGAAGCAGCAAAATCGAGAGCGACCTGTGGCGGCGCCCCTGATGGCATCCGGAGCACATGCCCCAAGAAGCTCCATCGCCTCGCCGCGATCTCCTTGGAGATGGGCCGGGTGCGTCAGCGGTTGTAGAGTTCCGTGTTTTTGATTATATTCAGATACTTTATACGGAGTAGCGAGCGGAGGTGACGGCGGTGGCAAACGTCCAGAGACGTTCTGAGTGCCTCAGTGAGGCCCCAGGTAGCGCAGTTGTAAAGCAAAATGCTTAGAACGTAGCAATTGTACAGCCTCAGCTTCAACGTTAGGGAGACCCTGATGACTGTAGAAGGCTTTGCATCCGGCCAAATGTCTGCGATGCCAGAACCATTTGGTGTTTCATGTCCTCGGCAGTACCAGCTCTCGATCCAACCGGCTTTGCCATCCGCCATTCCTCTTTCCCTCAAGATGTATTACAACAGTCAAAATGTCAAAATGTACAACGCTAGTTTTAGATCGATGTGTAACTGCTCCCTTATCCAAACATTCTTCTCATCCGAACCCCCCGGAGACGGCGCGCCTGAGGGGAGCTGATAATTGGCACTCTACTGTAATGAACTTTCACAGTGGGTTTGCGCATTTTGCCTCCGAGAAGTGATGTTCCAAATCTCTTTTTTCTCACTGTGTTGCTAAAATGCTGGCATGTGCACATAATCTGGAAGAAGACACGGTACTGAATCAGTGACTATGCGGTATGTGTCTGCTTCAGTAATATATAAGTATGCCAGAATACATGATGGCCCAGACTGTGTGGCTGCTACTCAAGTTAGGCTTACCTTTGACTCTGCTGTGCCAAGTCCTGCACAGAGCAACCAGTCCTGTGCTGCTGCCGAGCCATGAGAAGCAGACATGTTGAAGAATTTCAGCCCATCCGATGTCATTGATGAGCTCACTCGTATCCGTCCAGTGTGCCATCCTGACTTGGTCGGATGTTGAGTGGCAATGTATTCGTGAAGACTGTCACTGTGCAGTTCATGTAGCTTGCGGAGACCCTGCTTAGCCCATTCTGCCTCTTTCCTGTCGTCACTGCATATGTTAGACTGACCAGCAAAGAGCAGCGTTGGCTCAAAGTCCTCTGAGCGGATCTCATAGACCTGTATCTGTCGCACGCACTGCAAGTATAGCATCATGTCAGAGAGCTTGCCCCAGCACTCCTTGAACACGTCCTGGATGTTCACAGGATTGCCGCAGATTTTGCTTTCCGTGTTCGGATTGCGCAGTGGCAGACGGAACAGTGTGCCTTCGTACGCGTCGTTCATGTTGCAACCAAATATGTTCTGGTAGGGCTTGAACTGTTCAGAGAACGGTTCCAGACCTTTGGCATTGTCCACAAAATTGATCTTCATTGCTGGCGAGACTTTGCTGACACGGTGAGGGCCGAGATACTTTGTGTGCGGGTCAAAGAAAACTATGTAGTTGCCACTAACAAAGCTAGGAAGATCGGTCAAATGATATACAGAACTGAAACCCAGGCCGAATCGGCCGATCTTCCCAGGATCGTCCTTCTTGGTTGCACCACCAAGTTTCATAATGTTGTGTAAATCCCTGTCCGTGAACGCAGCATCATTGTATACTAACAAGGCTGGTCCTTGCCATTCTCTCATCTCCTTGTTCAGCAAAGCGCCAGTCCCTTGTCTCCAATCACGCCAATCAAGAACAAACTTCACGCTCTCAGCACCAGCATCATCAGCATTCTGTACGAGCTCTTTCACAATCGTTTCATCAGCAGGGTAGTCTTCCAAGATTTGGGCAAGACGATCCGTCAAGTCCTGACCGTATGCGACGCTTTCAAATTCCAAATCATCCGTTTCATACTCCATGCTTTCTGATGGCAGCATTCTTGTACTGAGAGATTCAGCTCCTAGGTCGTGAGCAATAGTGGCCAGTCTGCTGTGCACAATGTTGTCCCATAGCTCGGTCCAGCTACCAGTCCCCTGCAGCAGATCGGAAAACTCCTCTCTGTCAATGTAGGTGCACTCAATTGCTGGCAGCATCAGTCCCTTCATGGTGGGAAGGAGCAGTTCACCACCAGGCACAAATGTTAGTGCGTTCAACTTGTGCAGCACCTCAATCAACTTGATGGCTAGATCACGATGCTCTTCGGACAACGGCGTTCTCTGTCCTTTCTCGTCCTGATAGCTGGCATGGAGGCTGGACAGAATTGCATGCAGATCAGTCAAATCCAGTGTGACCTTGACACCCAGGCGGCTGAAGACATCGGTGTGTTTATGTCCCTGATCAACAATTAATCGGAATGGCATGAGGTCTGGGTAACCCTCAGGTGCAGACATTGCAGCTTCACAGGGAGGCTTAAACACGGCGTGTTGATCACTCCAAATGCAAGTCATGTCACCAAATCCAGATGCATCAAACTGATAGATATTGCTGTCCATATGCTGCTTCATGAATCCATAGATACGGTCCATGCAGCGACCAACATTTAGTAGTACTTCTAGCACCTCCAGACTCTTCCGCTGATTATCATGCGCTGGAATCTCCGCAGCAATAGCAGTCAGTACTTGGATCTGTTGTTTCATGTCTTCCAGCGACGGAGGAGAATCCGTGTCCAGGGAGCATTGACTGAAAAGCCAAGAGCATTCTACATCAGGATCAATGTCCACAAGAAGTGCCACTGAACCAACTGCCCTTTGACACTTCGGCACTAGATCGGCAATGCTAGCAACAAAGACAGGAGGTTCTTCAGCCTTCCATGGTAAGTGCCAGTCACCGGGCCTTTGCATAACTGGTAGAAATGGCACCGTGCGCAGGTCTTGTAAAAACTGATTTCCAGGTAGATTTTCCCTGATCCTTTCAGCTATGATGCCGCACAGATAAGTTACAGCTTGCTTATCCAAACTATCGGTAGAAGACTCTGCCAGGTACTTAGCTGCTTGAAGTAATAAGCTGACAGGCAGGTTTTCGACCGCTGAAAGCAAAAGCTTCTTCTCGGTTAGAAATCCGCTGATGTCCCGTAATGTGTCCGATGGCCGCATGCTGGGACAATTTTTAGAGACGGACCTGATGCGTTTGTCTATGGTGTACGGGTCAATCAACTCCTCTGGGAAGCAGAGCTGTCCAGCTTGAGATCGAACACACTTATTGACTTTCAGAAGTTGGACACTCCAGCTGCATGTGTCTGGCTGGTCTCGCCCGAGTCTAATAAGCATCTTGAGCCCGTTGTCCACTTGCTCATCAGTCAGACTAGGCAGGTTACTCATGAACTTGTCACGGAAGAAGCTCTGACATGTGAGTGCACAACTCTTTCGACCAGATAGATCTAATATTCTGCTGAGCAAGTCTTCATTAGCATCACCAGTGCTGTCGCCCACATAACTGTCACCAATGGTCACCAAAACATCCTTCACAAAGCCTGCTAAGCGTTGATCGTGGAACAACTGCCGATCTAGGATGGTAGCAGAAGTCAATTTAACCCACTGGCCGTGCCCAACGCTTGTCCACAGGAATGGGATGTTGGAAGTGACCTCCTTAAGTACATTGCGTTGCAGATCTGTCCACGGATTGCCTTCAAGCGTAGTAAGGGGGAGCACAGAATACACTGTGCGTGCCACATCATCTGTCATCTTCGTATGTTCTCGCTCAATGAGTTCCTTCAGGCCAGACACCAAACGAGAATACGCCTTTGGAACATCATTCTCTAGAAGGCTAGCATTCCACTGTCCAGCAGCACGATGTTCCTCTAAGCTTGGTCCTGTCGCTGACAGCTGAAAGAAGGCACTAATATGCAGCGGAAGGCGTGTGCTAATAGACGTTGCAAGAGCCCTATGAAGTTCTCCGTAAACTGGCTGAATGCAAGGTGGTCTGCCATTGAATCGTGCGGCAAGCATTACCCAGGGCACGCGAGCAATGCCAGTCTCCACTTCCAACTTCTCTGCTGATTTTAAACTTGCAGTGCCACCAAACATTCCAACCACAAGCCAGTTGCTGGTGATGTTGTGAGTCTTGTCTGTCATGATTAGCTTGTACACGGTGAAGGGAAGCACTTCGCCTTTCCTGCTCATAGCCACCATGTTCTCACACATTCTATTCCAGCTGTTGTCGCATCCCTGTGTTGTGCTGAAGAGCAACCTGTCCGCCAGTGGGTCACCAGCAATGTGCTGACTGACCTCAGCTTGCCAGTGACACAAAAGCTCTTGGTTGCCATTCTCATGGATCACGTCAATAGTGACTTCCTTGATGTGCTGCAGAAAGACGAGCAGCTGATCCATGCTTTTAGCAAGCTCAGCCAATTTATCACGAAGCATGACTGTGCTTGGACAGTGGCTGGAAATCTCACTTGGTTTGCTCCGCAGCGGAAACCGGAACAGTGTACCAGGGTACTTGCACGCATTCGGAGAGAGCACCTTGCATCCACCAATTCCATGATACGTGGAGAACTGGTCAGCGAATATGCTGACACCTTCCTGATGCTTGATGAAATCGACCAGCACTACTGGCTGATGAAGAGTAGATCTTACACCAAAGTTCTTGCCCGCAGGATCAAAGAAGATAATATGCTCTTGGCTGACAAGGCTAGGCACATCTGTCAGGTGATAGGCACAGCTGAAGCCAAGTCCTTTGTGGCCGATTAGGGATGGATTTGATTGCTTTGCTGTTGTTTCGAGCTGGCAGATGTTGTCCAAGTCTTTTGCGGTAAACTCAGCATTGTTATGGAGCCATAGAGTGGGAGCTTGCCACTGCTTCAACTCCTCACTCAGCAGTGTTCTTTTACGAACATCTGGAATACGACGGCAGTCCAAGGTGAATAGCACTTGCGTAGCGCCAGCATCCTCAGCATTTTGAAGCATCTCCTTGAAGAACAGCTCCTCGCTTGCCTTAATCTCTGAGTCTGATTCGTGAATGCTGGCAATTTCATCAAAATACAGCACAGGCTTTTCATTCACTGTGCAGGTCAACGAGTCTGACGGTAGAATGTGAAGGCTGAGGGCGTCAATGTTGTATCTTTTGGCGATGGATTCATCCAGATCTGGATGCAGCAAATGGAATCGAGAGACAGTGGTATATTCAAACTGTCCTTTTGGGCAGAGCAAGAAGCTACAGTCACAAAACCTGCAGTGTTCTGCATCAACCAGAGTTGAATTTGACGTGGGCAGTAAAAGACTTCTCTCAGCAGCCTGATCATCATAATCAGACATCATAGATGGATGTCTGATGATATCCAGCACCAGTTGAAGTTGACGGTCAGACATTCGTTCACCAGCAGGAACATCATCGCGCACTTCATGCAGAATATCCACCAAGCCTTTCTCATCCAGGCAAGCGGAGCTTCCAAATGCCTTGAAGAATGACTGGAACACTGGTACCTTGCATTCGTCACTCATCTGGTAGCGGTATGGTTGTATGTACTCTGGCCGTATACCCTTGGGTAGGTCATACAACAATCTGTGCGGTGACACAAACCGGCACTGCTCGCGAGTATTCAACCACACCCAGTCACGGCCAGTCAAGTATTGTTCCACGATGCTCTTACTCTTGCTTTCATCTCTGTCGTGAAATGCCTTCAAGTACCGGTACACTTCAAAACAGCTCTGATCATAGTAGCGCCGCATGCTCTCACTCAGCACACTTTCCTGGGGCTGTGATTCCAATGTTTCAACCAGCCCTAGCAGATGCTGAATAGCAACATTGTGTAGATCTGGAACCGTTTGCAAGCCGAATCCCAGTAGATCCTTCTCGTCACTACCAATGGCCTTGAACAGATCAACATCAAGCAGCAAAGCACTGCTTCCAACCAGGAGAGTTGCTTGCTTTCTATCAGGCATGGCGACTAGCTGCTCGGGTGTGTACAGCTTGTTGTTGTCGTCTCCACACCACGGTAGCATGGCCGGGTAGTCATCGGATGGAGGACGTTGCTGTGCCATAAAGCAGCGTGCTTCTTCTTGTATGTATTGCCCGCACGATGCCACCAAGTCCAATCTCGAGATGAACTTGATGATATTCACGGTTCTCTTCTTGGCAGCTTCTTGACCCGCTGACCCAGTCATGATGCGAGATACACTGGATACCCTGTCCTTCAGTACTTCCACCCTGGTTTCAGCTGTAAGCTCAGCCTCCTTCCTGAGGCCAACCATTCTCAGTCCAGGAAGCCAGTTGTCTTTATTGATGCCCTCAGGTACGTGTGGAAAGCAGTGTTCACTATCGTCATACAGCTGTGCCAGGACGTCCTCCGGATCAACAAGATCGGTTGGTCTTGCCAGTGAGTAGCGAGATGGTGAGCAGGGAACAAATGCCATTGTTCTGATCCTCTGCAGAGATTCCTTCTTCAGTTTTGATGTCACAATCAGTTCCATGGCAAAGTTGAGGATGGTGATATTCACTGGCCAGGTAACTGTTGGAAGAAGCCATGTAACCAGTAACTCGTCACACGTAAGCTGGGGACATGAAAGTGACTCCAGCAGGCTCTCTTCTTTGCCGTCTGGTGTAGGCCGCACAAACTCCACTGGCAACTTTAGACTTAGCACAGCTTGTGGCACGTTTCTTGGTAGAAGAGGGTGCCGCTTACCACTGCTAACAAGATCCATGGTGTGGCCAGACGAGTGGCATACGTAGATCTGCAATTTCCGTAGCAATTCCTTCTGATCTGAAGTGAATTCGTTAGGTGAAACTGTTGCCAGGAATGCAAGAAGGTCTTGCGAGGCATGGATAGACAGTGAGGCTACACGGCGATTCACCTCCTCCACAGATGAAGACCTCACCACGTTGACAAGGGCAATTACGACAGCAGTGGGTTGGAAAGGTAGAATGTATTGTCCAATGATTCCAGCGCGGTGAACAAACTTCGGTGGTCTGGGGATGACAGTGCACCCTGCCACTGTTAGCAGCTCCTTGACGGTGTCCTCCATTCTGTCTCCTGCACTGACAATTGTTGACTGCTTGCAAAGACAGAGCAGACGGTCAGAGTCTGGACCATCAACTGCCGGTATGAGAGGCAAGCCTTCAAGTTGGTCAAGGTAATTCTTCGTCAGGCTGGGATCCCTGCACCAACTCCACACATTCTCCAACCATGCTAGCGGTGGGTAGTTTGCTGCACCATCGGCGGACCAAGCTATACTTGTTGTGTGGCCACGTTGGAATGCCGGACACCATGTCTGAATGGACTGCACGAGAAGTTGCGGCACGTGGTCATCGCGCAGCATCTGAAACGTTGGATGGCTGCTGCCTAGGGATTTAGCAAGGTGGACAATAGTAGCCGCAGTGCCATGATCAACTTTTGCCAATGATGCTGTGTCCAGCATTGCACCATCCAGGCCGGGTAGAATCTGGACAAGTTTGGCAGTCTCGGTTGCGTATATTGGCGAGCCGTCATTAAGAGAACGCACCGTTGTCTTGTGCAGTGTGGGAAAGACGGCTAGCAGCTCAACGTCCTTCATTATCCTGGCGGCATCCTGCTGTGACAGCTTAGCATCCACTTTGTAGTCGGCCAGGATGAAGCTAGTGATAGCACTGGCAACATCTCGCTTGCCTTGCATGTACTGTTGGCATGCTGGGCTAGATTCCTGCAGGATGCGGATGATTTGCCGAAGAGAAGCGGGTCGGATAGTGCGCCTTGCCAGTGTCTGCTTCAAAGCGTCGTCTGAGGTGCTGCTTAGCGTTGCCATGACGCTTGGTGGCAGAAGAACTACTGGTTCGTTCATGGCCAGGAGAAAGGCGTATACAGCTTGGGTAACACTGTCCGTGACGATTCTGTTGTGTTCGGGTTGCACAGCAGCTGCTTGCATGGCCTGATTGCACGTGGCTTCCATGATCCAGGCATCCTTGACTGCCAGCCAGGAGCCACCTCTTGCCCATGACCACAGGAGCTTCTCTTCAAACAGGAGCGGCAGCATGCACTGCACCATGAACATCCAGGGTGAGTTTTCACTTCGTTCCACCCGTGTAATGTCGGGCCATGCATAGTACGCACGGCACACCGGCTTGTCATCGTCGTCATCACCTGCACAAGGCTGGATCGTGTCAGGTACAGTGAAACGACAGTCGTCTGTCAAACGCTTCAGTGTGTCCACATAGGCTGGGCTGAGGCAGGATTGCACAAGTTGCATATTCCATTTGGCTTCGACCGACTCATTGTCCGCGCACGGCCACTTGACAGAGCGTCGGTCGCTGGTAACTGCAAAATAGCCGTGCACGTGAACGGGCAGACCAGTCTCGATTGGCGTGATCGGCAGGAAACAGAACACTTTGCCCCCGCAGTTGTTCTCGTATCTCGTTGTCAGCCAGCGCTTGGACCGATCAGCATCATCCTGGATTGGTGCTGCAATGCCAACCCATGGGTGAAGATTCTGCTTGCCTGCGATCTCCCAAATCTTGTCATCGTTCGAGCCAACTGTGTGCCGCACAAGCCAATCTCGAGCTGTTGCAGCATCATTGCTGGAGTGAAGTGCGACACACATACGACTTTCCAGCGTTGTGAGTGTCTCGGACTTTATCGCGTTGCGTAATCGCTGGCTCATTTCAGTGCCAGAGTCAGTTTCTCCAATACATGTATAGGTGACATGCAGGATACGCTTAGCAGCACTGGAGCGTGGCTGTTTGAACAGCTCAAGGCTGCGGATATTCGCCAAGAAGAGTAGCATTATGTCAGCCTCCTTCTGGAAAGAAGCGAACAACTTCTTCTCTACGTCCTCTTCACAGTAGATGGTCTTGGATAGTCGTGAGTCTTGGTCCTGGCGCAGGGGGAAACGAAACAGGGTTCCGGTGAAACTCTCTTCACAGGGAGTGAGTTGATGCTGCAGAACATTGAATGTCGATGCCTGGCCAGGGAATGATCCTGCAAACCCTTGCACTGGGAATTTGACCAGTTCTTGCATACCACGACGCTTGGCACTAGTGGCATTGGTCTGGTCGTCGTCTGAATCATCATCATCATCATCGCTGTCAGTGTCAGTACTAGAAGGGTCTCTGATGTGGCAAAGGATTGGGTCAATGAAGCCGACGGACGTTCCACTCAGGATGGCTGGAACATCTGCACCGGGACACAGGAAACAGAAGTGAGGGAAAGAAAATCTTGTCAGTGACGCCTGGGACATGCATACTGTCTGTTCATTGACGGAGGGTCCACGGACCATTCTCACAGGGCAGTGCTTCAAAAATATGCACTTGAGCAAGAATGCTTCAAGGCTGAAGGCACTCATACACGTTTTCTGGCAACACTTGGAAAGTACTGCCACTAATTTCAATATTCCAAGTTAACGGTGAAATACTACAGCCCTTGAGCTACAGTAACCAGAAGTACTGTAATTCGAGTAACTTCTGCGTCGTGCACGCCTACATGTAAGACCAAACGCAATGGGAAGCTTATAATTTTGAGCGTAAGACAAGTAGGCCGTCATCAGACAGCCGTGATCACAACTACCACGAGTGCTGGCTGTCCTAGCTACCAAGGAGGTGGAAGGGGGTTTCCCCAAAATTTACAAACACCAGCTACATGCTGTCACGAACCACACCCTACACCCATCACAGAGCACACAATAGTGCGTTGTGACTGTCTCCTGGCCAGCTCAAGGTACAATATTTGCCAAAACAATCCGGCCAATGCTGCATGCATCGTAGTCGACTACCATGTGCAGCATTGGCTGGGTTTTTCTGGCGAGTATTGTATATGGGTATCAGGGTCCACAGGTCTTATTCCAGCAAGAAGTGATGTTTAATCCACAATTGCAAGGGAACTAAGTGCCTTACCGGTCAGATGGTAAACTGAGTTGAAGCCGATGCCAAAGCGTCCGACTTTCATCACATCCTTTTTCTTCTTGCTGCGTGACGGGCGACAGATCCCTTTCCAGTCGCCCTTGCGAAACACGCCATCGTTGTACTCGTAGAGTGCAGGGCCTTGCAGCGGTGCCATGTTGGCGTGAATCAGATCACCATCACTGTACTGTTCGCAGTTAAGTAGGAACTGAACACGCGTTGCGCCGGCGTCATTTGCATTCTGAAGCAGTTCCTGTATACAGACACAGTGGGAAAGAAAGGTACAGTTAACCTCGTGAAAAATCCACTTTTCTCATGCATGACCGAGGGTCATTATTTGCAAGGTGCATTACACAAGTTCAAGTACCTAACAAAATGAGTTGATTTCGGAAAACGTCTGAACGCTTTCAGGACACTGGGTTGCATCATCATCTTGAATTTTCCATATGTGGCTTTTTCTGTGGATTACGTAGTTACTCGTCTGCGCAATTTTTGGAATGATTCAACATGAATCGCATTTTCTTACAACATCAGCCCTCACCATCGTCTATACGGATTTCAAAAGCGTCGACCTCCATTTTGAAAACATGGTGGCTGGCGGCGCTACCCGTAGGCGCACGTTTTGTACAGCGTTGGTGAGGGCTGAACTTCAGTCTTGATGCCGTAATGGGTGCGCTGCTCGGATAAGCGAGACATAAGTGTACTAAATTTAAAAGAAAGGACCAAAATGTGGCATGTTATCCGTAGTTTGTGTCCAACACTAACAGTTACAATGTATAAGCAAGATGTTGTGTAGTCAGAAGGTGCAACAGCTAGCACAATACTGACTGACGTGATACTGACATTCAACGACCTGATGACTTGCTTATAACTGTTAGTGCTGGACACAAACTACGGATAACATGTGACATTTTAGTCCTTTCTTTTAAATTTATTTTCCTTGGCTGTCCAGCCGAGACTAAATTTCAGTCCCCCTCACAATTTTTTCCCGTATTCAGTAGAGAGACTGGGCCATTGAACAACGTTTTTGTGATTCACACATTAATCGTGAACCATTGCAGCCACTATGCTTGTCCGGCTGAACGCCGATGCATGTTGGTGCTGTTCAATACAGTCAGTAACTCTGGAAAATATCTCAATCAAATTCCCAATCGAAGGGTCTAGGTCGAAGAAAAAACTCTTAGCTGTATAAGATTATCGCCGAAAAGCTAAGATCAAAATCTCAAGATTAATCGCTTGGCAATTGCTCAGCGGCAAATTGACATTAAAATATTGTGTAGAGCTAGTCCGCAAGTGTGTGGGATTGAGACACTTTTTGTTGTGTAGATTCTCTCAATTTTGCACAGGTTTCCAGTTAAGGGTATACTGGGAAAAATTCGAAACTCAGCGATCAAAGAATATGAGGTCGCCAGTGCAGAACGAAATTGTTCGTGCTTGCAACATGCTTGCAATTTCGCAGCTGGCCAGCACAGGACATTGTGGTGTCTTTGCCATCACTCAAGACTCCATTATCTTCCTCTTGAGGAGAGCTTTCCAAAAACCCAATATTGTGAAGATGAAGTAAGTTGAATGGAAATTACGATCCCAAGAATACCAAAGTTATCCAGTGATAATTCAAAATCACATGCACGCGTGGCGGTGTGTGTGTGTGTGTGTGTGTGTGTGTGTGTGTGTGTGTGTGTGTGTGTGTGTGTGTGTGTGTGTGTATCAGCCTTGCAAGCTGTTAAATGGTGTAATCCCAGCACAAGTTGCTATGTCTAACATAGCTGTTCGCTATCATCGCTTCCGCGATGGGCATGTCTGAGGTCTGAGGTGTGTGTACATGGTGTGTGGGGGGGGGGGGGAGGGGGGTATGTGTGTGTGTGCATCTGTGCATCTGTTTGGGGCCGGTTCAGAGGGCGCCCATGGCCTTCCCATGGATGCTACCATCATGTTGTTTACCTTCAAGGTTTGGCCACCATCCGGGTAGTCTTTCAGAACATTCTTGATGAACGTAATCAGCGGCGGTGGTTTGACCGATGCGTAAGTTCCGTGACAGCTACCGCCGCTGGCAGACATTGTGCCCCAACAAGTGTGTAGGCACGCGTCTTGTTGTTGGCTTAGTCAATGCTTGTACAGCTCCAGGCCGCCATTGATGTCATTGTTCACGTTGATAATTCCCAATCCAGCGCAAGCGTTCTGTCATGCAGGAAATTAACACACAAGAAATGTAGTGGAAACTGAGGAAAATTTTTTGACAGCGCATCGAAAGCGCTCTCAGGTCGATGTTACTGCTCGAAGGAGAAGCGAAGACTGAGCTGTTCTGCCGAAGTGTAATCGCATACCCCAGTCGCACAGTTAAACACCGCAGTGCAGCATGGCTTGGCCACTGTGGCAATGGATGGTGATAAACTTAGTGATTTCTATAACAAATTAGAAGCCCAGCATCAAGCCGCACTTCCATAGGGCCTAGGGAACGCTTGGCTCGTGGCTTCAGACGTAGCAACTAATAATTACAAGGTATCCTAGGCGGAGACAATATAGCAGTCATTGATAGAAACACAGCCAATCGATAACGAACAGACACCGATTTGTTTTGACAGAAACATTTTCTCCAGAATTCATCAGTGACTACTTTTGGTAGATGGTACAGAATGAACGAAGCAGCTCATGGTAGCAGAAAATAAAGCTACTACAAGTGTGAAAAAGCTGTTGCAAGGCGGGAGGCAGCAAAATGGTGCGAAGAACAACAAGTGGCAAGAAGTACTAACTGATGAATTCTGGAGAAAAAAAGTTTCTGTCGAAACGAATCGGTGTCCATTGGTTGTCGATTGGTTGTGTTTCTATCAATGATTAGATATCAGCAATAAAACAGTACCCTTTCCCTCTAATTAGCCGGTTGTGTGATCTGTGATAAAAATGGCATTGCCGCGGAAAGTGGTGGGGAATTGTATTAGCTGCATTGTGGGATTTTTGACATATCGTAATCCATATTATGGCAACACGATGCAAACCTCCAACTAAAGACCACCTGCCACTAAAGACCGCTTTTTCGGAACCAGAGGTGATTGTTAGTTACAGGTTCACTGTACTAGTACAGTGTACTATGTACAGTGTACTATGTACAGTGTACTATGTACAGTGTACTATGTACAGTGTACTAGTACAGTGTACACTATGTAGGCATAATAGAGTTACAGTGATCCCGACCTCGCTGCCGAAAAGGGATCGTCTAGCTGGCTCACATGCCGCCTAATCAAGTGTCATGGCCTGATGCCGCACACGCAGGCCTTTCGCGATGGCGTCTTTGTTCGCCATGGTTGGACACAGACGCGTCCTCAGCAATGTATCTGTAGCATGGCCTTCTTCCTACCGCATGTCCTATCCACCCCGACCGGAGGTTTTCCTGCAATTAGACACAATGGCCTGCGGGATGTCACTGCCAGGCTCCCTTCCAGGCTCCTGGATGAGGTGGCCTACAACGTTGTGGTGGAGCCTGGTCTGCAGCCATTGTCCGGAGAGCGGTTTCGCCACCGCACTGCAATCCGAGAGGACGGCGCCCGCCTTGATATTGCGCCCAGCGGAGTGGCCGGTTTGAGCGAACCTATTTTGATGCAGTTCGGGTGTTCAACCTTTCGGCTAGCTCAAATCTGGCTCACTCTCTCTCTCCACTACATATGGCAAACATGCAGGGTAGAAGCGTCGACACTACGAGGAGCGAGAAGTTGAACATGCTGTGTTTGTGCCACTGGAGGGCAGGGAAAGGCAACTACTGCTTTCTGCAAGCGCATCGCCGCTATGCTTTGCAAGAAGTGGAAAGAGCCGTATTTTGTCATAATGGCTTATGCCAGGTGTCGGCTTGGCTCGCTCGACCATTGCGTGCCTCAGAGGACACCGTGGTCGCCCTCACACAGTAACGTTGACGCGCTCCGCATTGCTGGTGGTATCGGAGTGCTGCTTGCCTGGCTAGCAATCTCCCTTGGTCATCCTGCATAGCACGTTCATGTAATAATTGTATTACCACACATTCTGGATGTAATCTTCATTTGAGCATGACTCATATTGGAGAGGTTACGCACAACAAATATCCGTAACATCTTGACCGTCCGGGGCCAAGCAACGACAGTTGCTACGAAGATTCGCCCAAACGCGACCGAAACAGGGCAGATCTACGAAACTGTTTTTCGTCTCGTAGAGTACAAAACTACTGATATTTTACAATTCCCTGCCTTGACTCTTGTTGTACCCGCGCGCCACGTCGACCTACTACGAAAATGTTCACACGCAAGTTCACGGTCTACGAATATTAAAAAGAGAGGACCAACGGGTTTACAAATTATGCGGGTTTTTTCGTCCAACACTAACAAATATACTTTGAAGTAAGCATGATGCTGATGAGTCAGAACGTGCAACGATTAACACAACACTGACTGATGAGATGCTAGACATGATTTTACCGTTCACACGCAATTTTCGACAGGCGGCGTGTAGCATGGTGTAGAGGGCGAGTCTACTGTGTTTTGTGTGTGTTTTACTGCCATTCAACGACTCCTGTGCCCTGATGCTTAGCAGCATCACGTCTCGGAATGCGCAAACCAACCACTGCCTTCCAACTTGAAGGTTCTAAGTTAGGAACTCACGTAAGAAAGGGGAACTGAGTCAGAATCTATACGGCGAAATGTACGTTGTGTAACACTACTTGCTATTGCCCTTTGTTGGCCCCGACTTTTGAACCTTTCGTCCTCTCTTTCTAATTTTAATCCTTGGCGCTCCATCCGAGTTCGATTTACAAATATTCGCTAACCTTTTTTCAGGAGAATGAACTTGAAGACACCACTGCAGCTGTACTTATGGTTGATAAATATGGTGGTAAAGACACACATGGCAGTATGGCGGTAAACACACGCCTGCCCACACACGCTCTCTAGGCTGCAAAGTTCTGGCACAGAGCTCTCCTTCTCACCACCACCACCATCAGTTCGCGCCTGGCGCCTGGTCGATGCATGGCTGGCGGTATCCGGCATAGCAGGCTGGTACATCAAGTAGCGCATGGCACATAGATGATGACACAGCAACGACATAGCTCGATTGCGACGTACGTTTCGTCCCCGCTAGACTCATCAGGCAATCTTCTTCTTGGATGTCTTCATACGGAGCTTGACTCAGGAGAATGAACTTGAAGACACCACTGCAGCTGTACTTATGGTTGATAAATATGGTGGTAAAGACACATTTTTCCTCGTTGCTGTGTCATCATCTATGTGCCATGCGCTACTTGATGTACCAGCCTGCTATGCCGGATACCGCCAGCCATGCATCGACCAGGCGCCAGGCGCGAACTGATGGTGGTGGTGGTGAGAAGGAGAGCTCTGTGCCAGAACTTTGCAGCCTAGAGAGCGTGTGTGGGCAGGCGTGTGTTTACCGCCATAATGCCAGGTGTGTCTTTACCACCATATTTATCAACCTTTTTTCATAAAAAATTTCGTTAGGGGCCGGGGACATCCGGCCGGCAATAGGGAGGTTTCGCTCTACGGAATTCCGTATGAAAATAACGTAGGAACTGCACGGAATATTCATACGTAAAAATCAGAGCTGTTGGGTTTCGCTCTACGTGATTTCTCCACGACTGCTAAACATGCGTTGTTGCTTTGGAGACGCGTTGGCTGCATGCGCCCACCGCATGCACTGTGAACCGAAACCGCATTTTCCATTTTTGTTTTGCACGTGGTGTACGGTGTGTGTACCTTGTGTTTCGCGCGGCTTGAACGTTGCCATGGACAAATGCGGAAAATGCGAAAAAATATTTCACAAAGTCCTACGGAGGACCCAACGTAGGAAAGAGCTTTCCTACGGAAATCCGTAGAGAGATTTACGTATGAAAGTTGCCCTCGCTCCCCGGCGCGTACGACATACGGATTTTCATACGTAATTACGTAGAGCGAAACCTCCCTATTAAGTATTATCAATAATTTTCACGGAACGAAAAAGTTTAGCTACAACCCTCCCCCACCCACCCACCTGAGTGTAAAATACTATTGACTTTACAGCGAGAATGAATCGATGTTTATGCCATCAATATTTTTCAAAACGAAACTCTCCTCGACTCACCCGGGTACCCATATGGCCATGAACGAAACTTCAATAATAATATTATTTCCTTCATCGCCACAATAACATTATTGTGTTTATTTTGCCCGAAAAAGAGCCTTGTTACAGTGGTGCAAGTGGTACAAGCGATCGACATAGCTGATGACAGTACATGTACAGCAGCTACATCATGTACTACTACTGTAGTAATAATAATAATTGGTTACTGTGCGGACCCAGAAGACTGAAGTGGAAGCATTCAGCACAACCCCCATTCGCTAAGCAGCGACATTGCACTGCGCACGAGGTCACCATAATTCTGCGACTATCGTGAACGACGCATGATCAACATTCAAACGAACAGTTACTTACTTCTTATGATCTATCCAACGCGAACCTCCAAGACCACCGCTGAAACGTAAGACGCACGAAAGACAAAACCCAGACGTAACGCTTTTGAAGCAACGTCTCGCCGATTCTCGGCTCCGGAAGGCTCAAAGACTTGAAAGAGCTCTGGTCTTCTCGGCTGCATGATCTCCTCCGGTAGGTCATACAGGTCATGTACTTGATGCAGACTGCCATGATAATGATGATGTAGATCTACAGTACAGAGTTTTGGCACTGCGGTTATCATGGTTATGCCGCTTATGCGCACGGAGATGTGGGGGGGGGGGGGTGCCGCCGCCGTCAGGCGCCGGTTATCTAGATCTTCAAACGACCCACGTGCCCTTTGCTAGGTTACGACCAATCAGCAGCCTCGGAGAGCGGGCTTTGATATTCCATCAAAGCCCGCTGTCATTGACAACCTGTACGAGAAAACCATCAAAGCCCGCTGCCATTGGCAACTGTACGACAAAACCATCAAAGCCCTGATCATGCCCAATCTCAGTCTTTTCAAGGTGATCTGGCTATAAGAACAAGAAACCGATAGGGGTGGTGGTCGGGGATGCGGTGGCTCTCAACTTGTGGAGTTGGAAATCCAGCTCCAGCACCGCAGAACTCTCAGCAGTATGCAGCGTGAGCAAGGCGTGTATGGTGGAAGTGAAAATACTTCCGTGACTCTTCAGCCACGTCTGGCTCTTGACACGGAGTCCTGAGAACTTGTGGAGTTGGAAATCCAGCTCCAGCACCGCAGAACTCTCAGCAGTATGCAGCGTGAGCAAGGCGTGTATGGTGGAAGTGAAAATACTTCCGTGACTCTTCAGCCACGTCTGGCTCTTGACACGGAGTCCTGAGAACTTGTGGAGTTGGAAATCCAGCTCCAGCACCGCAGAACTCTCAGCAGTATGCAGCGTGAGCAAGGCGTGTATGGTGGAAGTGAAAATACTTCCGTGACTCTTCAGCCACGTCTGGCTCTTGACACGGAGTCCTGAGAACTTGTGGAGTTGGAAATCCAGCTCCAGCACCGCAGAACTCTCAGCAGTATGCAGCGTGAGCAAGGCGTGTATGGTGGAAGTGAAAATACTTCCGTGACTCTTCAGCCACGTCTGGCTCTTGACACGGAGTCCTGAGAAATTTCTCACGAAACAGGTTTTACTCTTGGTTTTACATTACTTTCCCTTTGCTGTAATCTCTGTGTGAAACTTACGAACGGGACGAAAACGACATGCACTTTAGACTTCAGGCTGCTCTGAAATCCCAAACGAAAGGCCGACATTGTCCACACTCGAGATCACCCAAAGAATGAAGCGAGTTTGATTGAAAATCAAAAAAAATGTTGGGGATCGTCTGAAGCATATTCAAGCGAGGTACAGTCGGGCTTGATGACTGATCAAAGCCCTCGGGCCCAGCCCTTGGGCCTACGGCCCTCGGGCTGGACCCTTGGGCTTTGATCAGCCATCAAGCCCTCTGTACCTCGCTAGCTCGCGCTTGATTATCTACTTGTCAGGTCGCAAGGCCGGAGCCTTGCACACGATCATCATGCATGATCAGGGAGTCGTATGTACTTACGACTCCCTGATCATGATCATGTCCTGAGGCTGAGGCAGGCTGAGCTGAGGCCAGTGAGGGAGTCAAGCTCAGCTGAAAGCCAGGAAGCTAACCCAACAGTCAACCCTTCTAAAAATAATAGTAGTAGTAGTAGGCACTTCAGTCACGTGACATGACCTGTCAAAAAGTGCTAACGCTGAATCGCGTACATGCGTGGCACCAAGGAAAGGCGCATGCATAGATCGATCTGTAGCTGCACGGAAGCTGCGCAGGGCCTTCTCGTGTGGCGCAGCATGTAGCTGAGGCCCTCAGCTTTCGTTTGAGCCCACATACGTCATGATGCGGCAATTTTTTGAACTCACGTACAGTTCGAGTAAAATCGGCAAGGATTTTTCGGGCATTTCACTTGGTTGCACGCATTTGCCATGTAGCTCATCGTCTTCAGCGTCGTATTTCCTTTCGGGATCAGTTGTCCTCGTTCGTCCGACACTTTGCGCATTGCTGCGCAAGGAGAAATAATGCGAGGTGTTATTGGAAGCGAACCGCGACAGGCGTCCTCCCGGCAATAATCCTTGTTCGTCGGAGCCCATGCGCATGGCTGCGCAAGAAGAAATATTGCCAGGTGTTATTGGAGTCGCATCGGAGCAGTCGTCCTCTCCTGCAGGCGACGAGTAGGACAGTATATACTTCGGCGACTGGACCAAGAGAGCTGACATCAAAACGGCCTGCTCGGAACAAATCGTCAGCTGATCAGCAGGTGGCTTCCAGCGACCAAGAAAAGCATTGACGGTGATATTATACCAAGAATCCAGCACACACTCTATGCACAAAATCTCTCATGCTGGAGTTGCTGAAGTTTCAGTAGTCCCAAAAATTTGCAGACGATGTTCTATTGTAATAGTTTGTCATTTCTTTCCGTCAAATACCCGGTAAATTCTAGTTTGCTCAGTCTTCGGCTCATTGTTCTTCCGTACTCATCACCAAGTCAGTACTGTACATGTAGCAACAATGTTTTCTGGCACTGAATTATTGTAGTTACTTTATCTTACCTCAAAGTCTCATCTTATGCTTTTCCGAAGGCTTCTCTGCACTGTTTTCATGCTGTTGCGATGGAGTTGCTATGCTGTTGCTATGGAGTTGCCATGGTGACCATACCCGATATCTTCGTCGGAGCTGCCGGACGGATGAAAAATCCGAAGTTTTTCCAAACCATGCTGTTTCTGCATTCATCTGGTTATTTTGACCTGCTTCCAGCGAGCCTGGTATTTTGCCACTATAGACACTGAAGCAAGTTCTGCCAATTTCTGATATGCTGCTGGTGCCGTCGAAATACTGAAAATGCCGTTATTCAATTCTCCGACTTTGGGTGGCTATATCTCTGTGCTAAGTTATTCTTTTTGCTTCAAATTTTCTGTGGAGTCTTCCTAAACCTATCTGAATCAGATACAAAAAAGAAATACGCGTATTTCTCGTTTTGAAAAAATCGCCTGAAGTGCCTAGTAGTAGTTCTATTCGAAGCTTCACTTCTTCGGGTCCCGTGACGCGTGCCTTTCCGCCGGGCTCAGTACTGAGGAGGATGTAGATCTACATCATGATTGTTGTTAGTGTCCTAGGCTCTACAAAAAACAGTGCGTTTTTTTATAATAGACTCTGAAAACCTTGAGAACGTACTCAAGGACACTTTTGAGAAAATGTCATGCGAGTTGCGTCACGAAAATCTGCGCGCGAAATTCGAAAAACAAGGTGTGACTCGTGGCATTTCGCCATCTTGTTCAGAGTGTCCTTCGAGCTCCTTGCCTCGTGGCCGGAGGAATCATTTTGTTGCTGACTGCTCTGTGGCCCTATTTTGCTTTTTCTCGAGTGTCTTTTCGTTCGTGGTAACTTGTTCTTTCGACATGCCACATAATTATAACAAAACGCGAACGGGCCATGGTACATGGTGGTGTCTGTTTTACAATTTTTTGCGAAGACGAGGAGAACAATGGCTGGGCATCGAATTGGTCCCAAGTATTCCATTCGTCATGCTGCTGTTGCGTGTGGCGTCAGCATTTCCACCATGAACAGATGTACCAGGGATGCTGACGGCGAAAACCAGCGTGGGGGGTTGGCCTTGTCTGTCTCCAGTGATGAAGGCAACGAGAGTGACAATCCCTGATGTGAGACTCGTGCCATGAAACCACTCAACCCTGACGGATTTGCTTTGGACTGTATAAGAAGTAATTTACGGATTCTATGCTGCGAAGGAGGACCCAACACTAGACAAAGTTCCTGCTCGCTGCAGAGAAACCATCGACGATTTTCCAGACATGAGCAAAACTAGCTCTTGGAAAATGTTGCGTTCCATGGGATTCCAGTGTGGCAAGACCAGAGGTATCACACAAATAATGATGGAACAGCACAGGATTGTGTCATGGCGGCATCGCTACCTGTGAGACATACCTGGATGAGACGTGGGTCAATGCACGTCACACAGTTACTAGGAGGTGGTACGACAATGGTGACAGGAGTGTATAGGCAAGCAACCAAATGAAGCACCATCAGGTAAAGGCAAGCGCGTTATTGTTCTGCATACTGGTGGACGGGACAGATTCGTGAAAAACTGCGCCGATGTGTTCGTGACTGGAGGCCGGCGCCAACGATGATATACGTCGTCGGCTGTCCGAGCACATCTGTTCACTGTGTAATACTGTCGTCACAAGTGCAACACAAAACACGGAATTATTGGGGCCGTTTCGTTCCTCGCTGGTCTTCTACTATTCGCAGATGTTGAACCAGACACAATTGTGACCTATTTGCATTGTGTGTGTGTGTGTTTGTAAAACTGCTCATGCTTCCTTTTTGTTAGTCTCTTTATGGGAGCTGTGTGAATTGCCTTTGTGATTTGTTGTGGTGTTTGAATTTTCACTGCATTCTTTCAGGGATCGAGGAAAGTTTCCTACATGCATGCTGGAATGTTTTGATTTATTGAGCTAATTGCAATACAGGATTTGAATTATTCAGTACAGTTTGCCACAATAAGTCGTAAAAAGCCACGACTCACTGGTTTCCTACAATTTACAAAGGTTAGGAGAACTGCAGACAGCAGTGCACAACTGCACAGCCATGTGCATGTACATGTACATGCATGCGCTGTGCTACAGTATACATGGTATACCGAAAAAGAAAAGAAAAAAAAGAATCAAGATCAACTGTACTGGATTCGAACCCATGCCGGGCACCATGCAAGTGATGAGCTTTCCTGGCTAAAACTTCCGTTTAAAAAATCAAAATCCACTGAAAACCATTTAAAACCGGATTTCCAGCCGAAACCCGGCCGAATATCTAACTTTGACAATTATTATTATTCCGACTCCCAAACTTAATTTTCTTCGATCCAAGACCCACACAAACGCAGCTGTGAAGAAAAAATTTCAAATTTGGAATGAGAACAAACTAAAAAATCAAAATCGACAATGGTCTGTTATAAAAAAACGCACTGCAGCTCTGGAATGCATTTCCATTCATTGCCATTGGCATTGGCACTGCAGACGCAACGACTGTTACCATGGTTACCTGAGCTGAGACTAATAGTACCGGTACTAACTGTTATTACTTCGAAGTACATGTGGTGGTACCGGTACTACCGGTGGTTGAAAACCTGGAAGGTCAGTCTTCGGCTGATTGTTTACTGAGTCTGTAACTGACTACAACCATAACCCGGTTGGCAGAGTCCCGGTCTTGAGTAAAGAGGGTCCGAACCAGGGAGTAGTATTGTATTACTCCCTGGTCCGAACCTGGGTTTTCCCGGTTCAAATGGTCGCAAGACCGGGACACTGCCAACCGGGTTATGGTTGTAGTCGGGAGCACTATGCGTCCTCACCTTGTAACCAGGTAACATGCCGTCAAAATCGATAACTGTAACTTGTAGTTCCTTGCATTGGTCCTTTTTGTTTTCTATAAATTTATCCTTGGCTCTCCATCTATGTCCATGCAGACATTTCTTGCACACGGTCACCTGATGAGCAGCCGCCCTTATCTATACATGTACGGCGAAACGATCGTCGTGTGAAACTGCTGCTTGTTACCGCTGCTTATTGTCCATCTAAATTGTCATAGTCCAAGAACAGTGCTGGTTTACTGAGGCGTTCGGTTTTGCATGAATCTTGTTCGTATAGCTTCCCCCTTTACTCACATCTTTGAGCCACACAAGTAATAGTTGTGTGGAATGCTGCTTTGCGTCCTTGAATTGTGGTTTGTCCAAAGGTCTTACCAGTATCGTCAGCGACATGCATGGACATCCGCCAACGTCCTTCACAGCTGAGATTTTCAGCTCGTGCTTGTCTTGGTTGTGCTCACCTTCCCCTCCTATGTTATCAACTACATGTGCTTAGAAGTTGGAGTGCGCATCCAAGATGTGCTAGACTGCTGTTCCCAAAGACGTAGTCTGAAGGGAGTTCCATTCTAATGGGAGGCTGTAGGGTTGAGATAGCAGACAGTGGATGGCTAATGAATGAATAGCCTAGCTAGAAAATACATGTAGATCTACATGGTATTATAATAATTATTCAGACACATCATTGTACTCGCCCAAAGGTTTACATGTTTTCCGCAGTTGTCTTTTTTACTAAGTCCACTAGGCTCCCGAATGCGGAAAGTGGTGGCGGGGCCCTGCTGCTCAGCCGACCCAGGTGGTCTCGGCGTCTACATGTAGCGCTATCATGCAAGGTGCTGGTGAGGAACAAGAAAGTGATACTTGACAATCCGCACACAATCATAACTCCATTCATGATAGTCTCTGTTTATCTGTCTGTATCCGTTACCCGTGTTAGCTAGTTGCCAGCAAGCCGGGCTTCGGAAACAGGAACATCTGCAGATGCGTCATCCATCCCCTTATGCCAGGGAAAGGGTGAGCGGCCCTAATATAAGGGTCCAAAAAGTTCTGAACTACATAATACGTACATGTATTATATGTACGTCATGTAACGTGAGAAAGGGGAATTTGAGCGGGCTCAAAACGAAAGCAAGCTAGCATCGTAGCAGAACTAAGAATGTTAGCTACAAGATGATGACCTAGGACCACGGCACAGGACGGCCGCGGCTCACATGGAGAGCGCCAAATAACCACCCAACTTAAGAGTTCATGTTTTATCGAAGCCTTGACAAGCAAACAGAGGGGAGGTTACGCAAACACAAAGTCAGACAGACTGGAAGGCACTATCTCGTCGTACATGTACTACATATTGGTTTCAACGGTATTTACATGTACACCTGCGACGCTAGCTTGTACAATCATGTAGAATAATTGCACAGTAAAACCCGTCAAGGCGACCACTGCAACCAGGACCAACGCCAGGGATGCTAACCCCAGTCAAATGAACCTGGATACGGAGACCACCTGGTAACAGAGGCCACGTTTGAAGGTCCCGTGAGCGGTTGTCCTAGGCAGAGTTCACTGTACAGTGAAACCTGTCTAAGACGACCGCTCAAGGGACCTTCAAAACATGGTCTCTGGAACCAGGTGGTCTCCTTATCCAGTGTCATTTGACTGGAAATAGCATCCCTTGGTCCTGGCTGCAGTGGTCCAGGTAGTCACCTTATCCCAGTGGTCGCCTTGACAGGTTTTACTGTACTTGTGGTCAGGTGGATAAACAAGCGGCAATAACAAATACGATTGTCACACGACGTAGACTACGTTTCGCCATATGGATGCTGACGAAGGCGCAAGTCCCCAGTACTGGCAGTAGTGCTAACGCGCTCGCCTTCCCCTTTTTCTCACGTTAATAAGTTCATAACTACTCATACCTGGTAAGGCAGCTTGAAGCAGGGGGTCTTGTTTTGCAGCATATGAACGCCGGTTTCAATCAGTCTGTCCCCACAGGATACCGCAATTCCGCGGATGCGCAATTTTCCGCGTTATTGGCCATCATCCGCGTTTTCGTGAGATTTCGCATAAATCCCGCGTTATTCAGAGAAATGTACAAGAAAATAGTGCATGCTTTTGAAAATGCACTACAAAGTCGTATGGGTTCATGAGTTTGTACGACAAAGTTGTATTCTTGCATGAGACTTATTGCACGCTAAAGTTGTACCAGTGACAGAAAACTCGTGCATAATGACCGCATTAACCCGCATATTTGCCGCATAATCCCGCATATTTGCCGCATAATGGCCTGTTTTCGCCCGCATAATTATGCGCATAATTTTAGGAATTTGTCCGCGTTATTCTGTGAGGACAGATCAGTATACCGTATTTTCCGAATTCTACCATGGTGCGGTACGGAGGGCCTGTTTTCAGCCAACCAGTGCTCGTCTAACATGTTTATACTGCACGAGCAGGAGATCTCCAGATAAGGTTCGTTGTTCTGGAAACGCGTAGGGGTACCTGGCATAAGTAGGATATGACCCTCGTAGTCGGGACACAGTACCCTCATAATTATAAATCCCTCCTGCTATCGCAGTCGGGATTTATATTCAGCCGGTACAACTCTCTGATTCGGGTTATACCCTCAATGTATAAGCCGCACTTTGAAGTTTGAATACTCAAAATTCACCCAAAAAGGGGGTGTGACGGGTACTAATAGATGCATGTTCTCGTGACCAAAAATGGGGGGGGGGGGGGTGGCGCCTTATACTCCGGAAAATACGGTAGCTACTGAAACGAGCTATTGCCAGTGACTAGCCTATGTTCATGACCTTGATGCATCTTCACGGGCCGTCATGGGAAATTGACCCGGCATGTAGCGGCACCAATCATGAAAAACAGTTTGACTTTACGAAAAGAAAAACAAGAGAAGTTGGAACTGCATGGATGCTATAGTAGTACCGTAAAGTACCATTGATCCCCCCCCCCCCCCCCACGCCATGTCGCTTCCCAGCTGGGTTTTCGGCAGGGGGCGGGAATTAGATCAAGGCTGTCAAGTGCAGTACGATGTACAACAACGTAGAAGTTCAGACTCGATGTGCTGGATTGTGCACATTTTCATCCTGGATTTGCAAATATTGTGTACAGCAGTGCATGCGTCGGTTCAACATTGTATTTTCGTTGTATACGCCAAAGTCGCTTCACAGGTAGAAAATCGACAGGGGGCGGGAATTAGAGAGGGGGCGGATCAACGGTACTTTACGGTAGTACCAAGAGGATATCACCTCCTAAGAGTGTGCAACTCTGCTGTATGGGGTCTCCGGCGGAGAAAACTCACATCACGTGTCTCAGGTATGTTTCGTACTACGTGCGAACGAAGGATAGCGTGCGTGCAATCCGAATATCTGCCATGATCATGCTGGGGATTTGCATACGCGTAGTGAGGTTCTGTCAGAGAGCGCCTTTTTTTTATTACTCCGCTGCTCGCTAAAAACGGGCTGGAAACGTGCAACTGCGACACTACACCACGTGATGTGAGTTTTCGCAGTCGGCAAACCCCATAGCAAGGGTACCAGGAGTTGCACACTCTGGGGGGGGCTTATGCATGTAAAGTCAAGCAGTGATAAGCACATGTACAGCTACAGGTACAGCATACATGTGTAGTACTCGGAACGCTACAGGCAGCAGAGCCAGAAAACATCTCTCTCTCTCTCTCGAGCCGCTCGCTTTCCCGGCAGGCAAGACCAAGAGCGGCACAGTAAGTACTTGTACGAATACGAGCGAATTGAGCGCTGAGAAGCGCTCGCCCACTATGTCGGGAGCAATAGCGCACTGGACGGCAATGCTGAGTATTTGTACATAGACTAGCATACGACACATTATCCTTAGCTGGAGTAGAGTTACAGAAGTCAGCGGGCCCTTGCAAATCACGAGTAGCTACATCAAAGTATAAAAAAAGGCAACCTGCATTAAAAATAAGGGGCTATGGACGAATATGGTACAGATATGTACAGACCTTCTATGTAAAAAAATAACTTGCAGATAGAAAAGAGAGAGAGAGAGAGAGAGAGAGAGAGAGAGAGAGAGAGAGAGAGAGAGAGAGAGAGAGAGAGAGAGAGAGAGAGAGAGAGAGAGAGAGAGAGAGAGAGAGAGAGAGAGAGAGAGAGAGAGAGAGAGAGAGAGAGCACAAACGTCGTGCATCCAAGATTCATGACAGCCAGCACACAGACTGGCGAAAACTGTCAGTTCGCCATGTGACTAGAGGAAAACATTCTGTTCAGATACGTACTGTTGAATACTATTCAGGTTTCAGCAAGGTGCCTCGCCTGAACTCCCCTACCAAACAGCTGGTGTTGCTGGTAGAAGGTATAGGCATACTCACGAAGAGTAGACAGCCATCAGTGACATTGTTGCTCAGTGTTTTCAAGATGGCTGCAAGAGACTGTCAATGGTCTTGTTGAACGTTCTGTGGCAAATTGTTGTAAGCAAACGAAAGCAGCAGCAGCAGGGATGGTAGCAGCACGAGCAGCGGTGGCAACAACAGCAGCAGCAGTGCACATGTTCCAGCCATGCTAATAAGTAATATGGCACCGAAATGCATACATAGATCTGAATCTGAGCACTTTGAAAGCCATTGGCACAAAGCCATGGCGAGTGGACAGAACTAGTCGACGAGTGCATGGCGTGAAGTTGACTTAGGCCGTGATGCTTTGGTCAGATCCAGATCCAGATATGTCAGATCCACTGGATCTGCAGTGTTCGATTCGTCGAATCCGGATCCAGATCCTTCGGATTAGGATCCGAGCAACCCTGCCCCAGGAGCAGGGTTGACTGGATCCATCGGATCCAAATGTGACCTTTGTGCGTATATGGCGGGTACAAATCATTTTTGTACGCATTGTCGTACGTCTAGTCGACTTTTGTTGACTTTTTTGTTCACGTTGACTTTTCGTACGACGCGTGCGATCAGTACGACTCTCACCCTTTTGGGTGACCTGTCAGCGCCATTTTTTAGTTCGTCAACATGGCAACAACCAAGGTCCAAATAAAAGTGATCGGTTGATTCTGAAGGATCCGACGGATCTGAGATCTGAATCTGGATCCGGATCCGACCAAACGATCATAGCCTTAGTGTGATCAAACAGAGTTGAAAACACAAGCCGGTGAACAGCACCCATCGGCTATTCAAGTGAAAAAGACAATGACCATCTGGGATTGATAAAACGAGGGCGAAAATTTCCACTCTGTCCGTGTGATCCTCTTGGACACAAGAGCAAAGCATAGCTGAGGCAACCTGTGCAAGCCTCCCTCCTAACACCATCATCTACGAGTACCCGATGTTTTGCACGCGTGAAGTGAACGGCAGCAACTGCCGAGGGTCCCTAACTTCTACTACTAGTACACATCAGTCAAACTATCCAAATGTAGCTACCCAGCTATCGTGGATCATACACAGTATACATGCCGAAGGACTTGGCCAGGGCAATATACAGAACACCGGAGATCCCCGGAAAGTTGCTACAGCTACACATGTACACACGCACGCACACACACACACACATCCCGCCCACATGCACACACGCACGCACCCCACCCACATGCATATGCACACACACACGCACGCACACACACACATCCCGCCCACATGCACACACAGCACAGCACATACCGTGAGACGATGGATTCGCCCGGCGCGTAGAACGGATTGAGGAGGTTCTCGCAGTACGCTGTGTGCAGGGTGCGGAACACCTAACCATTACAACAACAAACAAACGATGACAACATAAGGAACCAGGACCAGCTGAAGCGACACACCACAGCGACGTCATTGGACTAAGCACAAGCAATGCACAAAGGCTGTGATCGACCAACAAAGAACCTACAGAAAGTAGTGACCAATGGCAGGGAAAGAGAGAAAATACTTCGAACTAAAATAAATTGAATTGCCGGTATGTGACAAAAGGCCGATGGCGTACGCCTTTGTATCGAATCATAATTCAATAGTACGGTGAAGCATAAGCTAAGAAGGATCCCGCTGAACACTGTCAGCCAAGGCGTACATGTAGGTGTTGGAATTATTTTCTTGATTGAAAAACTCTACTCCCGCCAAGTCAGCGCACATACGCCCGCACCCACGTGCATGCACATTCACATACCTGCTTGATTTCGCTGTCTTTGTTCATACTGTTCGTGTTGTCCACGATGACGATGAACTTGACCTTAGTATTGGTGACGTAGCCATAGCTGAGGACCAGTCGTACAGTCAAGGACAAACATAATGGCAACAGCTATTCTGGAGTGGCTGCACAAGAACAGTAGCTACCGTATTTTCCACAGTATTAGCCGCACTAGATTATCAGCTGCAACCCCATTTTTTTGCCACGAAATACAGACGTCTACCCTATTTAATACAGAATTTATCACCGTTAATTTGAGCATGTGAGTATAAGCCGCATCCGCCTTTTTTGGATGAATTTCGACTGAATTTTTGAGTGTTGAAAGTGCGGCTTATACTCCAGAAAATACGGTACTCAACACGTAGAGCACCAGCCTTTGTCACAATAGAAAGGTTCCGCACTCCGTAAAGTTGAGCACCTTTGCGTTAGGCTGTGTTTACATGAGAAATTTCAACCCGGGTCGAGTTCAGCCCGGGTTGAAAGTCTGTACGATAGACAAAAGAGGTGAGCGTTTACATGAAGACAGTTGACCCGGGTCAAATACTGATATGCCGCCAAAAGTCCACTTCTACAGTCCTGTATGGTCACGTGAATCCGTTCGCGCGAAATTTGCATCTGCAGTGCCGTTCAAACCTGGCGCGAGATACACACAGAAGTACGTTTGTACGATTTTCTTGACCCGGGTTGATTTCAACCCTCCCCTTGGGGGGAGGGTTGAAATCAACCCGGGGCGAAATTTCAACCCGGGTCAAGCGCAATGCGTCATGAAAACGCGCCATTCATTTTATGCACATGGCGGGTTGAAATCTGACCCGGGTCGAACTCAACCCGGGTTGAAACGCCTCATGTAAACACCGCCTAAGTGGGCGGGAAAACCGTGAATTCGCGAGTTTGCACTCCACTTACGGAACGGTGTCTACGCAGATGACGTAGATAGGGCTCTCATAACGGAGGTGCTCCGTGAGTGGATTGGGGTACAAATGTGTGACTCTCTCCCAAGGTCGACCGGGTCACACACTGTCGCGCCCCGAGTTGCTACGTGATTTGAAAACTCCGTATGGTGGAACACAGATCCGCATGCAGTTTACGTAAGAGTTTCCGTAGATCGACTACATTTTTTACTGACGTAATTACGTTATGCGGAACCTCTCTAATATCTTCTCCATGCCTGATCAAAATACTACGCGATGTACGAGCGCAGCAGTACAGTAAAACCGGAATCCTTCGTATGGATTGTACTTGTATATTCGCACACGGAGTACGCTAGATCAGGGGCGTGTGTTATGCACCGTCACGAGATGGAGCACTCCCTTGCAGTTCCATGTACAGTGAAACAGTGTTCCGTATGTGGTACATCGTGTAGCATAAGAACTAAACATTACTGAATACAGCTACAAACAGTACTACCAACACTAATACTGGTACATACACTCTAATTTCAGAAATTTTCGGTGCTCAATATTTTCGGTATGAGCCCGACTATGAGGGCAAAAGGCCAGGTTAGGTGAACAGAAATTTTCGGTACAGGGAAGCTGTTCCCTATTGGATTATGTGTGTTAGTGTTTGTTCGGTGTATTGAAATTTTAGGTATGAAGCAGATGCACCGAAAGTACCGAAAATAAAAGTACACCGAAAATTTGTGAAATTAGAGTAATCCACTGTGCGCTATAATGATGGGCAGTTTATACCGAAGCTCAACTGTGCGTTATATCTACAGTACATGTACTTTTACTGAAGTTCCACTGTGCGCTATATCCAGGGTACTTTGTACTGAAGTTCCACTGTGCACTATATCCAGGGTACTTTTACTGAAGTTCCACGTGCGTCGTATCCAACGTACAGCAAAACGTGGGTTTGCCGAACCCTGTACAGTGTACCAAGCGGAATCCTGTATTGCCCGGACAGATTCCACTGCACCGAGGGCGTCCGGTTAGGGCAGGTTTTACTGTACTTTATACTGAAGCTCCGCTGTGCGTTGTATCCACGGTAGCTTACTGCAAGTCTACAAACTTTCGGCCCATTCAAATTTCGGCCTCCCAGGGCTAAAATCCATTTCGGCCTCCCAGGGCTAAAACCCATTTCGGCCCATTCAAATGTCGGCCTCCCAAGGCTAAAACCCATTTCGGCCGCATCAAATTTTCGGCCTGTACTGCTGCAGCCTGTATACACTGTCACACTGAACCTTGCAAAACAAAATTTCGGCCGCAACAAATTTTCGGCCAAACTTGACCAGGCCGGAAATAGCCGAAAATAATAAAATCAATATGCGCTGGATATTTGACTATTTGTCGACTTACAGTATGCTGAAGCTAAACTGTACACTGCACACCCTCGATCATTATCTCATAGACAGTGCTTAAAAAAGGTGCAGGAAATTGGCAAAATATCAAGTGTGAGGGCTTCTAGTTGACCGGCAGTGCACTATCAACAAAGGATACATCTTGTAGTCTTCCGTCGGGTACAGTATACCTAAATACATCTCCCTCTGTTCATTGGCCCGACCAGGCGGTGCCCCCACTGCAAAGAAACACACATGCACGCACACGCACGCACACGCACGCACACGCACACACACACACACACACACACACACACACACACACACAGCAGATGAGGCAATTAGCACGCATCTTTGCCACTGCCAGAGTGTGAGCCAGTGTACACACATACATCAATGAAAGGCGTGTAACGTTCGCACATCCGCGCTACCACCGGATATACAACTGTGTTGAGAAACAAAACCTGCTTAGGAAGTTTCGCTCGCGCCAAGGCCACCGCAGCGTTCTATGTGGTGTCGCAAGCGACCAGACACAGCTAGTACAGGTCTACTCTCCATATAACGTAATCTCTGGGACCACGGCAAAATTATGTTATATCGAGAGTTATGTTATGTAGAAAATCGTGTGTAAAATACAAGATGTACCTCAAAATGAAGGGTATTACAAGACGGGTTCAACCGTGCAAACATCTATACACTGTACCACCATTGACACCAGATACCATCGATGCCGCAGAATAGATGCACAATACTATGTCAATAGGACTAAACTGGCTTAGCTTCGGCTACAGCTTGACTGTACCGCGCACGTGAATCTACGTTGTATCGAGAGTGCACACGTCGGGGACCGCGCCGTAGGGTGCGTTATGCCGAGGTTTACGTTATAGTAGGACTAAACTGGCCTAAACTGCCTAGCTACGGCTACCGCTTGATCGTACCGTGCACGTGAATTATGTTGTATCGAGAGTGCTCACGTCGGGGACCGCGCCGTAGCGTGTGTTATGTCGAGGTTTATGTTATGTAGGATTATGTTGTGTAGAACAAAATTTGTATGGGAGTGATGGTGTTTCGGCTCGGGATTTGATTTTTTTACGTACTAGCGAGGTTTATGTACAAGTGAGAGTTCTTATATCGAGAGTAGACCTGTACCTGACTACAGGTGACTGAGGTGTCCTTTGTACAGGTGAATGTAGAATGCACTGAACTAGTAGACGGTCTTGTGCTAGTGTTCAAATGTGTAGGAACATCACACGTGTTGGATTGGCACAAGTCAATACTACAGTACCTTTCTCATCTATCACATCCAGCGACGTGTGCACATAGTAATGGAACTGAAGCTCCGGGTCATCCTTGGCCGTTCGGAGAAATAGAGGCTGATTCTATTATATGGGTGGGCAAGCAAGACAAAGAGACTTCTCCGTCAGGAACACCATGGGAAAAAAGCCAAGTAAAAACAATATCTCGACGTACTTCTTTAGAAATTACTGCAACACAGACGGCAGCCATAGTCAACAACAGCAGAAACCTCTACGTAGTCAGCAACTAACTAACGTCTACATTATAGGGGAGCTGTACTAATAATTGCCAATCAACAGTCCAAGAATCAGAAAGAGACTAAAGTCTTTCACATACAACTTGAAATTGTAATTGTGAGGTGTAGATTATTAATTTTCTGACATTCTGCAGTGTTGCAACGTTGCAATGTTGATGCACTTTTTTTGTTGAAAAAGATCGACATTTTCGAAACTTTTGAATTCTTGCTCATTATTATTGTGCCGTGCAAAGTCAGCCAATCAATGACTATGTTTGGTATAATTGTTGTGGTTCGCTTCATCGTAGTGTAGTCGACTAGTCCATGGCCAAAGGTTTCCATTTTGTGCAGTATTCAATATAAACACGTTGAGCTCAACGATGGTGACGATCGTCTAGAGTTAGCTTCATGTACTATTCCAAGTAGCAGCAATTCCTCTGATACAATTAGATAGATCATCATGCTGAACATTCACTCTCGCTTGAAGACATCATGCCTGAATTTTATGAAGGAAGGTATTCCACCTCTGCGCAAAGTGGAGGAAGAAACTTTGAGGCAACTGCTCAAGGTAAAGAGACAATCTGGCGAGTTCAGAGTGGTGGCCGACCCAATTGAGCAGGTAGGTGCCAATCTACTTAGCCTCGCAATATGCGTAGCCTGGATTACTTCTGAGAGCTTGTTACACCCAGAAGAGACGATGGACTGCAAACTACAGTTAGGGCAAGTGAAATTCGGATCAAATTTGCACTTTCAGAGCCACGGAACGAATTTGATGGCCCCGAGCGCCCGGAACGGCGAATGCCACGGAGCCTTTGGTCATTGGTCCGGATTTTAGTTGCCACGACTATAACAATGTGCAGGTCTCGTTCACCGTTCTGGCAATGAGAAAGTACACGTGTCTGTGGGTTGGCACTTGTGTGTGTGTGTGTGTGTGTGTGTGTGTGTGTGGTGTGTGTGTGTGTGTGTGTGTGTGTGCGTGCGTGCGTGAGTGCATGTGAATAGTGGCGGCCAATTCTTCAGCCTTGCAAGCTGGTGAATGGTGCAATCCCAGCACAAGTTGCTATGGCTTCTGCTGTGGAGTCGCTATCATCGCCAAAATGGTGTGTGTGCGTGTGTGCGTGTGTGGTGTGTGTGTGTGTGTGTGTGTGTGTGTGTGTGTGTGTGTGTGTGTGTGTGTGTGTGTGTGTGTAACTGTGTACGTATTTGTCTGACCGGATGCTTGTGTGTATGTATGTATGTATGTATGTGGTGGACGTATCGGTGTGCAGCGGTTCAATCTTCAGCCAAAAAAGCATGGCAGCTGTACTGTACAGGATAAGCTGGCAGCTCACTTGCAATCACTGGACTACTTGAACTGCTCCGATGTAAGGCTCTGTGTGTTCTGTCCTTCTCTCATCTTCCCTGGTCATACTCATAGTGTTTCATTCTTAATAAAAGTACAAGTGCATGTATAATAACTCAGATGGTGAGCCAAGGAAAAAAAGTGCAACATGGAAATTGTGGGCACAAGTTATGCGATCACAATCTGGTTTAGTTGGTGGACTCGATCACATAACTTGTGCCCACAATTTCCATGTCACATGTATAATACATAAATGAGGGTCCCTGGTTCGAGTCCTGGCGGTGACAGTCAAATTTTTCTTCAGACTGTTCCCGTTTGCATCTTCCCCTCAAACTAATAATAAAAAATTAATAATACTCGGATTTCAGAATTTTTAGGTGCTCAATATTTTCGGTATGAAGGCAAAAGGCCAGGTAAGGTGAACAGAATTTTTAGGTATGAAACAGATGCACCGAAAGTACCGAAAAATAAGTACACAGAAAATTTGTGAAATTACAGTAACCATAAATATAAAGAGGGAAGGTGAGACAATAGCAGTGAAGTGAGAGCTAAGTGCAACGGTGGGTGAAAAACTAATAATTATAACGCTAAAACTGTGTAGTGAGACAAACAAACATGCTGTGCACCTACGAAAACAATTTTAACGCAACTACATGTTTCTTCTGCTTACAAAGATCAGGCTTATGCAAACGAATGTATATTTAATCATTGTTCAGCATGGTTACTCTTCAGTCACGACTTTCCACTGATGAATGTGACAAGAAAATTGCCGTTTTTCTTCACTTGTTGTCTCACCCTAAGTGTCTGCAGGTGTATGATGATTTTAGTTTTTCTGTTCTTTGTCGTGCACGGTATGCTAGTCAGTTGAAAGTACTTGAGGCTGTTTGTATTCGTTTGCATAAGCCTGATCTTTGTAAGCAGAAGAAACATGTAGTTGCGTTAAAATTGTTTTCGTAGGTGCACAGCATGTTTGTTTGTCTCACTACACAGTTTTAGCGTTATAATTATTAGTTTTTCACCCACCGTTGCACTTAGCTCTCACTTCACTGCTATTGTCTCACCTTCCCTCTTTCTATTTTGGCACTGTATTTTGTTCTCGTAACCATAAATATCTTCAGGTTTTAAAGGAGGCGTCCGGTGAAAAATGAACATCTCAGGGTCCGTAGAGTTTTGGGCACTGAGTCGAATGCTCCTTGTCCGAGGAAGCCGCTGCGGTCCATCGTTTGTCAGATACCGGTATTCCCAGTCGAACGCGAGCGCACGTTCTCCCTCATCCGGTGGTGATGTCACAGCATGCAGCTAGGTAGCCGCACAGTTATCTTATGTGCAAACTGGCCACTGTTCGGAGTGCATGCTTTGGGGGAACGGTTTGTTGTAGCCTCTTCGGACCGCGACCATTTGAGGAGTTCATGGGAGATTCCATCTGCACCTGCCGCCTTCTTTGGCTTTAGGCGACGGATGTGTTAAGCAATGGCGGTGGGAGTAGTGCGAAAAGAGGGTAGTGCTGGGAGTTTGTGAGATGCGATACCAGGAAGAGACCGTGCAGGATTTTCCGGTGTTGCAAAGCTGATGAATTGGCGATTTAGAGCATTGGCAATCTGGGTAGGGTCAGACTAGGGGTGGATGCAATAATGGATGAGGGGTTAGTGCTAATGGAGGACACATACTGGCGGTGAGCCTCTCTAGATACGATTCGTGCTCTGTTTCGTTCGCACTTGTAATGCTCATGATTGCCAGGAGTAGGATACTTCCTATACAAGCTGTAGGCATCTCGTTTCCTTTTTAACTGAGCTTTAACAGCACTTGTCAGCCATGGAGGACTTGGTGTACGCCGTCTTGGGGCTGAAGAGCGCGACCGGGTGAGTAGGAAAGCGGAGCATAGACCATGAACCGGGCATGAAGGATGTCATAAAATGCTGGAGCAGTACGGTTTGGATCTCCAAGCTTCAACTGGAGGGCAGCATGCCAGTTGACATTAGCAATGGATTCATTTAGAGCAACTAGGTGAGTGGGGAGAATGGAGGAGATGTCAAACTGACTGAAGTCAGGTATCTGGAAGGAATGGGAGGGCAGTGTAGTGTCGGGTGCAGGTGGTGGTTCGGTACATGTCGGGATGCACAAACGGCCGAGAACAATTGAGTGGTCCGACTGACCGAGAGGGGCTGAGTGGCGCGGATCGCAGATGCTGGCTGTTGTGTCAGTGATCATCAGGTCCAGGGCAGCTTCATTGCCTTGGTGGGAGCGGTGGGTTGAGAATGTGACGTGTTGCTGCAAGGAAAACATGTCAAGAAGATAAGATGGTGGCCTGCAGTGTCTGTTGTTGTTCCATACCAGGTGGAACATTTAGCATTGAAATCTCCCATGATGAGGGCTGGCGAGCCAGGGGTCTGTATTTGAGTCAAGCAACTTTGAAATGAGGTGAAGAAGTTATCTATCACTGACGGGTCGGTGGACGGTGGACGGTAGACAGCCGCGATTTGGATGGGCTGCTGGCGCGTGGGGCAAGCAGAGGTTGCAGTGGATGGCGATATCTCTGCCCAGGTAGCTTTGAATTGCGGACTGCATTCTCTCTACTTCTTCCTTCAGTTGGGCAACTTCTACTTGCAAGGAGACAATGGTGTCTGTCTTGCTCGTTCGAAGACATTCTATTTCTGAAGCCATACCGTAGATAGTCTTGTTAAGCAACTGGAAAGTGGAGAGCAGGTCGCTTGCCATTTGGCCTGGTGACTTCCGTATTCCTAGTCCTTCCTTGCGAAGGACAACAACCAAGTCTTGTCGGCCCATGGTCTCCGGGTTGGTCAGTCCTGTAGCTCGGGCAACTGTGAGCAGCACCTCGTATGTTAGCAGAGCTAAGTCCATATCTTCGTTAGTCACCATATTGAGCCATACATTAACACTAGCACAAATCAGTGTAGGTACGGTCCTGCCGAAGGCAGCTACACCGGCGAAACAAACTCAACCGCGGAGCGGAAAAACTTGCTGTTTTGTTGTTACATCCGAGGTTGTTATATTCGCAGGTTGACTGTACGTATACACCTGGCACACAAACTCGTCTCCTTGAGTACACAAAGTCAGTGAAGGTACACGCAGCCGGGTCTTGAATTTAGTTTCCATTAAATAGTTCAGCCTCATTTGTGCTGTAACGACGAGTCCGCAATTGGCAAGTGACAAAACAGCGAACATATCCCGGGCCTAAAACTTTCAGATCCCGTGGTGCTGTGAGCTTTTAATCGAAGGATTGTGACCGTCATTCTAAGAGGCTGCACTGTTGTTCAATCAAGCAGCGTCCGAAATAGACGGTGTTTGTACCAAAAATCACTATGTGGTAGTCTGGTGGAGTCCAAGCGAGTCAGTATCGAGCAACTTTTTCACTCACATCACTCTTCTACATGTACATGTTGCCGGCTCTGCTTTCCAGAGGCCGGATAATCGCACCGGCTTCGTCTGCAACAGCTGCTCCTTCTTCGTTTGTCACTATTGCTTCACGCACTTCTTTCGCCCTAGCTTCATCTTGTGACGTAGCAGGGGTTTGACGTGGTCACATGCCGTCAAGCCCCCCCCCCCCCCCCCAGATTTTTCGTATCGAAATACCTCTAATACCCTCTGCCGCAGAAACGTGGGACAAACACCATTCGCCTCAGCGCCTCAGACTCTACGTCCCTGAAATTTTCGTTTTTCACAGGACTGTCACTTGAAATTTACTTTTTGTGTCAGACCAGCTTCGATAATAATTATTATTTGAGCCGTCAGATGAGAAAACAGACCTTATCACAAAAAAGTCATATTTTGTTTGTGGTACTACAGTCGTCCCTCTCTAATCCGGCACTTGTTTATCCAGCACCCTTGCAAACCAGCACACTTTCTGGCCAAACCGATTTTTTCAGTTCATTTTCTACGCTTTAATCCGGCACTTGAATTCCGCCTCCAGCAGCGATTTTCTGCAACAAATCACTCAAACTGTACATAATTCGATTTTCTAATCCAGCAGTTGTACATCACATACCGTCAGGGAGCACTGCAACATACACAACACATGTAACATACACTTGGGAATATCTTATGCCAGTGCATAGGATATTCCCAAGTGTATGTTAAAGACATGCATTCCACAAAGTACTTGGATTGACACAGAAAATCTCTGCGTTTTGACGTACGACACAAACATGTATGTTAACAGGTGGGCCGGGTTGGAGGGCAGGATTTGATAATCCAGCACCCTTGTTTATCCAGCAGAAAATGCCGTTGCAAAAGGTGCCGGATTAGAGAGGGACGACTGTATCTGATTGCCAGGAGCACCAGGAATCGTATGCAGAAAACTAGAGTTGATTTGGACCAGGGAAAGCAAAGTTATAGCCTCGACAGTAGGAGATTACAAATTGCACCTCAATTTTGGGTGCAATACCAACAATTGTTTCACCTACTTTGGATAATATTTTCTGTTTCCTTTGACCGATTTCCACAAACTTGGGCTTTCTGGAAAGCTCTGGCGACAAGCAACCCGTTGGGCCCAAATCCGATAGCAAATAAAGCACAGCCCCAGCGCAACAAGCTGCAGACATCGCTTCAGCGCTAGACTTGCGCCGTCACACGAAAATCGCTCGCCATTTCCATCTCCATTATCCCAGGACGCCCAATTTTTTTCGTGAAGATGCAGTGAGAGCTTCCAAGACGTCTGAGCCTGTTGCCGAGATCGTAGATCGCTTGAAAAGGGGGAAACCCCAGGTCTGGAGCGTTTGACTCGCGTGTAGAAATGCAAAGTGCCGTGACGTATCTTGCAGGCTTCGCATCTCGGGAACGCAGCATCGTGCCGCGATCGCGCTTGCTGCATTGGATTCCTTGCAGTTTTCTCTTCGATTTACATACTTGGATTGTCCCAAAAGACCGATATTTGACTCAAATACGACGGTTTGTAGCTTGGTTGTCCAGACGCACCAGTGGGTAAACTCGCCAACTTTCAAGTGCACTTTTCTGCACTGTACAGTTTTTGCGATAAGTTCTGTTTTCTCTTCTGACGGCTCATTTGTATTGCTGCTTTTATCTTTCCCATGCAAGATGGTGGTCACCAGGAGGAAGCCGCTGGCGTGCCGACTGGGCAAAGAGTTCCTCAGTAGCCAGATCCAGGATGTGGCGATTAATGGCCTGCGCATGCAGCCGCTGGCGCAGGGTGCTCGGCGGCGAGTCGTGGTGGACTTCTCCTCGCCCAACATTGCCAAGGAGCTGCACGTGGGCCACCTGCGCTCCACCGTCATTGGCGACAGTCTCGCGCACATTCTCGAGTTCTGCGGTCACGATGTGCTGCGGTGAGTGCCAGTAGGCTATGCATTAGGTGCTTCCCCGTGATGCCTTAAGGGTCACGAGGTGCTGCGGTGAGTGCTAACGTTAGTACTACTAACTACTAGTATATGCTATGCATTTATGATTAGGGGCTTCCCCGTGATGCCTTAAACCCCTTTCTCGAGTTCTGCATTATAGGGTCTGGGCATTGTGTGCTTCATCCCCATCCCCACGCAGACATGACGAACTCAGCCGGCATCCTCTTAAAAACTCCGCTCGGGCGGGTGCATACACTGCCGCATCATCAGCAAACTATGATTCTGTCGGCCGCTGGCTGGTGAGCCAGGATTTCGCTGTTCAGTCCCCCCGGCCAGCCAGTGGTCGTGACCGTGTCTATTGCTCAGCACTGTGACCAATGGCTGCACTGGGTGTTAGCAGGATGAGCTGTGGAATATGTGTGAGCCTGTGGTCACTAGTTCTGTGAAACTTCAGTGTATAAACGTACCTCCCAGAAACGTAACGATCAGAACTGTGTAGCCGAGGTACTGTACTATCTAAGGTAAAATGACTGGAAAGGGATATGCTGTGTCTTCGAAAAGCACTCTATATATCCAATGCAAAGAAAGGGAAAGTATGCTCTACCCAGGGTACGTTGTACCCACTGCAGTTTCACTGTGTCTCTGTTGTATTCTCTGGCTGCACGCTTTCTCCTGTACAGGCAAAATCATGTGGGGGACTGGGGAACGCAATTCGGAATGCTCATCACTCTTCTGCTGGAGAAACACCCGGAGCTTCGTGACTGTGATAGCGCGTCGAAACTGAACATCACACTGCAAGAGCTGCAGAGTAACTACCAGGTATGTGCTGCTGTTAACCGGGAACCCGTGGCCTAGCACGAGGGAAGCATGGCTGCAGCGAATGGGATTTTCGGTCTTTGACCACTTTGGTGGGTCTGATCTACTCGCCTCCCACCTCTTTAGGAGCTGCATTTCTGCCTTGATCCTTGTGGGTGGTGGCGTTCCTACGGATGCGGAAAATTCGGCCTCCAGCCGAGTCTCACGCGGACTATGATTTTTTTAATGTGCTGCTGAGTGCCATCCAACTGTATGTATAAGCGAGAGTACAACGAGTGTGCAACTCCAACTGCCTGCACAGCCTCTCTATACAGTGCTGTGAGGGCAGAGCTTCACATCATGTGACATGGTTCTGAAGGCTACACTGGCAACAGTGCAAAGTGATCATGCAGAGTTCAACGCAGGGTTCTGTACAACCCTGTGTCTATCATGCACAGGGTGCAATATAACGTGTACGAGTTTGTCACGTGATGTGAAATTTTTCCGGCGCAAACCCCAGACGCCGGAGTTGCACACTCTTGGGGGTCATGTAGCAGTTACTCTTGGCAGGGTTCTCGCCAGAGCGACGTAGCCGGGCGCTGCGCCCTCCTTCACTTGTTGACTACCCCCTCAAAATGAACGTGCCACCCTTCAGAGTTCAATCGCCACCTTTTTTATATGCATGATGAGGACACATCCTGTGGAGTGTAGTAGCACAGCATTGTATGAGTCATTGCCCCCCCCCCCCCCCCCGTAATCTTCACTCACCTCTGTGAAAAAAATTCACGGAACGAAAAAGCCTCATTTGTGCTGTAACAACGAGTCCGCAATTGGCAAGAAAAAGCTTATTTTGACCCTCTCCCACCCACCCACCCCCTTGAATGAAAAATATATTGTCTTGACAGCTGGAAAGGATTGATGTTTCAGCTTTCAATATCTTTCGAAATGGAACTCTCCTCGAGCCACCCACCCATAAATGAAACTTTTCGTTTCGTGTAAAAGATCGATAATTATGGACGGCCGCCAGCATCCATAAGGTTCACGGTGTTGTGTCCCGTAACGTGAGTATAGTTGTGTATTCTGTGTGTGAGCCAGGTAGGCCCAGACAGATTCTGCTCCGCTCGCCTCGATATTTTGCCGCAAAATGTTGCTGCGAAGTCTTCGATATTTTGCCGAGCCTGGCACAAGAAACTCGATATTTTGCTCCATTTTGCTCCGCAAAATGTGTATTTTATCCACTTCCCGTACAATCCCGCACAATGTTTCATAAAAATCGCAGGGTCGGTTTCTCAACACGGGTTTCCGTGCACGTGTCCCTGAGTTCTTCTAAAATCATGTCGATCCACAGTGAGTCCCGGTAATATTTCGGTGACATGATCTCGTCCTTGGCAGTGTATCCTGCTGAACGGGTAAGAAACAAGGAAATCCAAGTATCATGCATTGATTTTGCCGGCAATTTCCACTCTTTCAATTCTTCGATATTATGCCGAAAGAATTGCCAGCAGGATCTGTCTGGGCCTAGAGCCAGGCTCGGTGAAGCCTGTGTTCAATGTCATGACATCACCCATGGTCTGCTCCACCACTTGAAAAGTGCAGAAGTTGTGTCGAGTCTATGCTACATGTACTTTAGATTTTACAATTGAGAACGGGTTTATTCACGAAGCCCAATGGCAAACCAAATTCGGCAATAAGTAGAACACTCGATTGAAGTGTAAGATTGAACTCTAAAGCTTGACAAGAAACCGCTACCCTTTGTTGAGTCAATGCTACTTCTCTCGTCTCTGCTACGCTGCAGGCTGCGAAGGAACGCTTCGATTCGTGCGAGCAGTTCAAGAAGGACTCCCTGGCTGCCGTGGTGCGTCTGCAGGACAAGCAGCAGCTGGAGCTGCACCTGTGGAACAAGATCTGCGACGTGTCTCGCGACGGTAAGTCCTGTGCCTTCATCACCACAACTAGTACAGTTAGTATCACCTATATATAGCGTTGGTGTTTGATTTTGAGCATTTTATCACTATAAGCGATATATTACTATGACCGATACTGCATGCAATGTATGCGAGTGGGGTGTCAAACGACTCAGCGCGCCTTGCACATACGCACTACATACATGTACATGTACATGTAGCTGGCTGTAGCTCCTGACACACAAAATCAGCATTTCCTCACGATGGAGGCATATTTTGGCAACTTGTACGAGCAAAACTCGCCAAACAACACTCACTGGACAAGTTCTTCACGAAGAAGTAACACCCTGTTCTCCTCTGACATCGCTTGATTTTACATCAATCATTATAACCGATGCAAGGTCTTTTGCAATATGAATTTGATCACTATAGACGATTATTACCATATGCGATAACTGTGTATACTTAGTTATGGCAAATGAAAATGAATTTGAGAAATTGATCACTATATCCGGTATATTACTATCCGCCAACCTTATAGGCGATACGGACTGTATGTGTCGGGCGGGTTCTGTGGTAGGTTCATGTTCCCGCCCGAAAAATGGGTACTATTGATAGTATCCCATTTGGGGTAAAAAGCCGGGGGTTCTCAATAGTACCCCATCTTTTCGGGCGGGGACATGTACCTACCACAGAACCCGCCCGGCACATACTACTACCACACTCGTCGACGGTGCGGGGGAATGCTGTGCGAAAGTGAACACTGGCAAACCTACGCCAGTACTTGTCACTGGGTATTCGTTTTACAAGTATTTTTACTTCAATAACGCTGCGTCGCCGGGAAAGGGAAATGGGAGAGCATGAGAAAGACAGTAGTAGAGACCACTGAGACCATGAGAAAGACATAATTGGATGCTTCACTTGAGCTCTTTGTTAGTGTTCATGAGTAACATGCGTACCGGTATCTACTGGCTAGGCCCAGACAGATCCTGCCGGCAATTCTTTCGGCAAAATATCGAAGAATTGAAAGAGCGGAAATTGCCGGCAAAATGGGAGCAAAATATCGAGATGTTGGGTAAAATCGATGCCTGATACTTGGATTTCCTTGTTTCTTACTGGTTCAGCAGAACACACTGCCCAGGACGAGATCATGTCACCGAAATATCACTGGGATTCACTGTGGATCAACATGATTTTGGAAGAACTCAGGGACACGTGCGTGGAAACCTGTGTTGAGAAACCGACCCTGCGATTTTTATGAAACGTTGTACGGGATTGTCCGGGAAGTGGATAAAATACAGGTTTTTCCGGGGCAAAATGGAGCAAAATATCGAGTTTCTTCTGCCAGGCTCGGCAAAATATTGAAGATTTCGCAGCAACATTTTTGCGGCAAAATATCGAGGCGAGCGGAGCAGAATCTGTCTGGGCCTACTACTGGCAGTCCAACAGGCCGAGAGAGAATTGTGTGTGGCGGAAACTACCATATTTAGCAGCGGAGCAAGACCAGTATCTTCCCTGTGTTCTTCCCTGCTGCCTCTTCCTGGTTTTGGAATATCTCATAATGTTCTCCTCCGGCACTGCTTTGTTGCTTGTGCTCATGCTTCCATCCAGCTTACAATGATATCTACCGGCGGCTAGGCGTGTCGACCACGGAACGAGGGGAGTCGTTCTACGCTCCGTTCATTCCAGACATGCTCAAGCACTTGGAAAGTCAAGGTAGGTTGGGCTTGACTAAATCAGAAGGCATTACTTGAAGTATAAATTATTACAACATATTTAGTTGTCGACTCTATTAGCTTTATTATAGCAATCAGCAGAATCAGCGAAGCCAACATTGGACGTAGTAATCAACAAGAATAAAATATGGATAATAAAATTTCCTAACCAGTTTTCTAGAGACATTCATCAGGGAAATACGTCCGCTTCGCTGATTCTGCTGATTGCTATAATAAAGTTATTGTCTCCGCGCCGCCTACTCTATCTGGTGTTTGGCGGTTTCCTGTTTGTCAGGTTTCTCGGTTTAGAAAACAAAAGTCTATCCCCTGTCTGGTTTTGTTTGGGCTTTCTGAGCCTTTCTCACTGTCTCACTTTCATGATCTTTTTGCTTAGCGCGACCGATATGTCAATTTTGTTTTTTTTAATTCTGGTGTGCACGTGTGGGTGTGGGTGCGGGTTCGTGCATGCACGCATGCAGGGGCCATAACCGCGGACGACTTTGGCCGTCGCATCGTTCTCTTGCCGGGCTTCAAGGTGCCTCTGATCCTGGTGAAGTCTGACGGCGGGTACACGTACGCGGCCACCGACATGGCGGCGATCTGGCATCGCATCAACGTCGTCAAGGCAGACTGGCTGGTCTATGTTGTAGACAGTGGACAGGTTGGTTGGTCTACACACTGAATGGGGGACAATGTAATCGTGTAGAGCGGTTGTAGAGAGGTGTTACGTATCTGGGATTGGAATCGGTCTATTGACCTGCAGAGTAATAATATCAATGGCGGCCATCTTGTGGAACAGAGTACTCGTTGGAAACAGGAAAATTAATAGAATCGATGCTGAAAATGGCATGCTCTTGATATGATGTGAGGTGATGTTATATCTCCATGCATTCTCTTACACAACACCGAAGTCGGACAATAACTTTCCGAATTGTGAGCCACTCGAGACGAACCTTTTCCTTGTGTGGTATTGTGTGTTGCTCCTTACGTGGGAGCTCGCCTGTTTCCTGCCAGCTTGCATTCTCAGTTGACTGACTCGCCACTGCCACCCAGAGCACACAACAAGTCCATAGAAACCACTTAGGGAGCAACACACTTATTCCTCAAGTATCGCCAATGTCGCTGCAACCTCTTCTTCACAATGTCAAGGGTGTAATAATGATAAAATACTACTGCCACAGCTTCGCGTACTGACTTGGTGTACAATAGTATGCACATAGTATGCACATACTGGAAAACTGGAAAAATTCGGTGGAGATTTATTTTCAGTAACTTCAGGACGGGTAATTTGACCTAAAATAAAACGTAACCTAAAATTCGACCATGCCAGGCCACACAGTGTGCAAAATTCATTTTTCGATCTGGAAACCTGGCTTACCAAAATTTAAACGCTACCGAAAATTCCCGGGCTGCAGTATAGTAGCCAGTGTTCCTCTTCTGTTCCATTCGAATGCTTAGGTATACATTTTAGAGTAAGTAGTCTTCTATGATCATGTGTGATGATGATGGTGCACCGAGCGGTGCGGTGTGTTGATATTATTTTGTGACTTATCTGCTGTTCTCCGGTGTGGTGCAGTCGCTGCACTTCAAGTCGATCTTTGCCGCGGCGCGCCGGTTTGGCATCTGTCCGGACACAGTTCGCCTGGACCACGTGGCGTTTGGCCTTGTCACGGGAGCGGACGGGTGAGTTCTACGAGTTGCTGTTGTGTCCTGGCTTTGGTTTTTCAATCAACTCAATCTACGGACAGAACTGTTTCGTCCTTTGTGGACTCATCAGCGCAGCACAGAAAATGAGGCCGAACCTGATAGCAATGAAAAATAAATTTTCCAAAGCCAGATTTAAACCAGGCCCGAATCAACAAAGTTTCGAAAAAGTTGACTGCTCCCCACACTGGAGCTCGCGCTTTTCCTGCCGACTTGAATTCGCTAACTCACTACTGCCATCCAGAGCACAAGTGAAGTCAAGTCGGCGGGAAAAGCACGAGCTCCAGTGCTGGAAGAAACCAACTTTATTATTCCCGTAGCTATGCAGAAGACGTTACTTCAGTAACGTCTGGCGCTAGCCAGGGTCCACACAGCTTTAATTTGGTGTTTGTTTGTTTGTTTGTTTGTGTCACGGCTGGAGCTATCTTGTATCTGTCCCGTATCTGTCCCGTATCTGTGACTACAAAGGCTCTACAGGATTGTACATAATAGCTGTCCACAATATTTGCGGGCTCCTGTATCTGTCCCGCACCGTACCAATATTCGTCGTATTATGTATACGACTCCCTGATGTAGAGGGAGATTTGGAAAGAAATAGGGAGACGAGGAGGAAATTAAATTAGAATACACGCCGAATAGGTGATAGGATGCGTCAGCATAAACATACTTTGGAAGAGAGATCCCGTCGTCTCCAAAATAAGCGTGAACGAGCGATTCAGCGCCGGTCACAGGAAACGTCGGAAGAGAGATCCCGTCGACTCCAGAACGCCCGTGATCGGCAGAGTCCGCCGGTCCCAGGCAACGTCAGGACAGACATCCCGTTGAGTCCAGAACGCCCGTGATCGGCAGAGTCTAAGCCGGTCCCAGGAAACGTCAGGACAGACATCCCGTCGAGTCCAGAACGCCCGTGATCGGCATAGTCAGCGCCGGTCCCAGTAAACGTCAGGACAGACATCCCGTCGACGCGCAGAAAACCTAAATCTGCAGCCTCTTTTGCCGTCGGACAGGATACGTATTTTAGGAGACTGTAAAGTTATGTAATGTCCAAATTTCGACGTGAGCAGCAGGTCACTCGCGTTGATTTTTCGACGTGCGAGCCAAATAACACGAACTGAACTTTCGCGTCGCAGACATCCCGTCAACGCCCAGAAAAACTAAATCTGCAGCCTCTTTTGCCGTCGGACAGGTTACGTATTTTAGGAGACTGTAAAGTTATGTAATGTGCTCCACAGGCAACCATGCATTCGGCGGCGTCATTGGCTCAACAGGTCAATGTACATGTACATGTATTACTACAAAAAGGCCAGAAAATCCAATTACTGTATTAAAATCAACTAATTTTCGCTGGCGATTTAATTTCGCTGATTTCGCCGCTTGGTACCAACCGGCCAAAGTAAATCGCAGGCCAAAGTTTGTCATATAGGCAAATGATGCATGATTGAGCAATGGATGCATGTGAGAGCAAAAATACCAATCGATTTCAAATTTGACGTGAAATTGCGCGTCACGTCGGAATTAACGTGCATCTTAACCTCTCTACTAGAGAGGTTTCTATTTCTCATCGGCCAAAATTTGTTGATTTACAGTATAAGGAGATAAAAGAAAAGAAGGAGCAAACCAAAAGTAGATGATTATTCGAGAAATAACAATCCGCAATAAATTCTGCAAATACTTTTGCCTAACTCATAATGTTCAAACCGATTGAAACGTTTTTGCAATACAGTGATGTGGCCAATCAACGGAAAAAGACATTTCCATCAGTTCTTATAACATGTACGATGAGCTAGTCAAACAAGCATAAAAGCATAGCGTAGGGCCCTGAGCTTCCAAGCTCTCTCGTTTTGAAGTATATTTATGGCCGAAGTCGCTACCACTGTTTCGTTAAGTTCCGAAAGTATTGGTTATTCTAGCTCTTACTGTAAATGATGACACATTGTACAAAATTTATTTTAAAAATTTCGCCACCGCTGCATGGGGGCAAACTAAGTACTAAAGAGCTGAGGAGATCTTCGCTTACTTATGGTACTGTAGTATGTGACATACACAACCATTCTACAGTTGTGTTTGTGTGTGTGTGTGTGAGAGAGAGAGAGAGACAGACAGACAGACAGACAGACAGACAGACAGAGAGACAGAGAGACAGAGAGAGAGACAGAGAGAGAGACAGAGAGAGAGACAGAGAGAGAGAGAGAGAGAGAGAGAGAGAGAGAGAGAGAGAGAGAGAGAGAGAGAGAGAGAGAGAGAGAGAGAGAGAGAGAGAGAGAGAGAGTAGAAGATTGGAAAGCTGGATACATATACTTCGAAGTACACAACACTAGAGACTTTTGTGAGTGTTCACATGTTTGTGTGTTCCCCTCTCTCTCTCTCTCTCTCTCTCTCTCTCTCTCTCTCTCTCTCTCTCTCTCTCTCTCTTTCTCTCTTTCTCTTTCTCTTTGCAACATGCGCAGGAAACGCATCAAGACTCGATCTGGTGACAGCGTAAAGCTGGCGGAGCTGCTGGATGAAGCACAGCAGCGAGCATACGCCGTCATCGCTGATCGGACAGACTTTCCGGTGAGGGGAGAAGAAGAGACTGTAGTAGTCTGCTTTGCTTAGCCATCAACTCTAGCCGACCTCGATATGGCTAATTTCCCTGCAGTGGTCGTGATGTGCATGGGAACATTGCTGTGTTAATGATATCCGTGTTGACACCAGCTGCAGTAATGCTGCCTCCCAACCTTTGTTATGTGAGGCCCAGTTCAGATAGAGGAAAACTACTCCAAGGCGTCTTTGGTGCCTGTATCAATTAGTTTGCTGTGTGGGCTATGTCTTTGGAAAAATAAGTGTTGGGAAACTTTTAATAATCGTTTGAAAGTCAGTTGAAAAAAAAGTTTCCTTTCAAGTCTGACTCATTCAGCTTGGTTGTGTTTGTGTGTGGCTTATCACAGAGCGAGGAAGCCAAGCTGTCGGTGCGTGATTCCATTGCGTACGCCTGCATTCGCTATGCCGATCTTCGTCTGCCGTCGAATTTAAATTATGCCTTCGATTTTGATTCTGTAAGTCCGTGTGTGTGGGGGGGGGGGGGAGGGGGAGTTGTTTGTGCGATAAATTCGTTACTGTCTATTGCTGCTTCTCCTAGGATCAGCAGCTGCCTGATGGGGAAATTCAGTGTTCAGACCAGGGGCCCAGCCAGGGCTGGAACCTGAGGGGTGCCAAAAATACAATGGCAATTTTCTTTTTACATGTTTATCATAGCTACACCGTCAAATTCAAATACCATTCTGGCAAAACCTGAAGGGTACGCGAGCACCTATCCCCTCCAGTGTGCACTGTGGTTCCGTTCAGGGCTCGCCTATCTTTTTAGGCATGCTAACCAGACAGGGATCTTCAGCTCAGTAAACGGTGGGGTGCTCCCGTGGTCCTTTTATGGTACTGTGTCTGCCCGTGGTGTGTGCACCCGTACCGTGTTCTCCTGTGCTGTATTCACCTGTGCTATATTCACCTGTACTGCGTTCTCCTGTGCTGTGTTCTGTGCTGTGTTTACCTGTGCTGTATTCACCTTTACTGCGTTCCCCTGTGCTGCGTTCTCCTGTGCTGTGTTCATCTGTGCTGTGTTCATCTGTTGTGCTGTGTTCATCTGTTGTGCTGTGTTCATCTGTTGTGCTGTGTTCATCTGTTGTGCTGTGTTCATCTGTGCTGTATACATCTGTTGTGCTGTGTTCTCCTGTGTACCCGTAGATGTTGGATATGCACGGTGACACTGCCGTCTATATGATGTACATGTTAGCCAGACTAAGGTAAGACACCTCAACTCTGTCTTTAAGTCCTAGTAGTTACTGTAAAAGCCATTATTCTAACGAGGCGCATATATAACAATTTCCCAAACGTGACTAGTTTACATGTACCAAAGGGAACGATTCTCACTCATTCTCAACGCTCAATAGGACAGTATATGTATCGAGTTCTGTATAACGATTTCTATTTTAACGACAGATTTCTCCTCGTTAACTCGTTAGAGTTAGCACTTCGTTATATATATGGCTTTTATAGTACTCTCTTCAAGTTCGTTGTCTTTGCTTTGCTTTCTCACTGTTGTACCATGGAAAATAAGTATGGGGACAAAGATAGTAGGTCGTTAACGACTTATGGTCAGTCTCTTTATTTTTTCTGTTGCTACTCTATGGCAGTTGAAATCTTGTGTCGTGCGTACAGTTGGTCACTTATTTGTCGTACTCGGGTTTTCGTTGGCATGATGTGCTTTCCTGCACAGGAGTATCAACTTGAAGGTGAACATGACTGACGAGGAGGTTGCCGCGGAAGCAAGCAAACAAGCACCAGACCTGGAGCACCCACTGGAGCAGGAGCTGGCATCGGTCATCCTAGGCTTTCCCCACGTAAGTTCTCTCTCTCTCTCTCTCTCTCTCTCTCTCTCTCTGTCTTGTCTTGGTGTATGGCCTTGTTTGGCTGTGAACAGGTGAATGGGATGTTTAATACTGGGTGGCATACTAGTGCTGACAATGTGAATGGAGGGGACGGGGTGCTCGTACTGAAGGGATGGGGCACGTTCTCGTTTCACATCGATAGTTGTTTGTTGATGTTCATTAATTTTTAATTCCCGTAGCTATGCAGAAGACGTTACTTCAGTAACGTCTGGCGCTAGCCAGGGTCCACACAGCTTTAATTTGGTATTTGTTTGTGTGTTTGTTTGTTTGTTTGTGTCACGCCTGGCGCTATCCCGTATCTGACGGCAAAAAATCATAGGGATGTTATAAATTTTTCAATTCTCCTATTTTTTCAGGCATATCCTGGGATTCGAACCCGCACTATCGCCCTACATGCATTTCCCCATACACTTCGCATTCATACCCATTCTTCCAAGTTGCTTCACGTTATGATCTTGCGTTTGAAAGCCCTATTTGAATATTGCGGGCAGCTGTATGTGGCCAGCTGTGTTTGATGGTACGGTACGGGAGACGGTGTCGTATTACCCTCGATCGTACCTGTCCCGTACCTATCCCTACCGTACCGTACCATCAAAGACGGCTGGCCACAATGCATATTCAAATAGGGCTTTCAAATGCAAGATCATAATGTGAAGCAACTTGGAAGAATTAGTATGTATGCGAAGTGTATCGGGGGATGCATGCAGGGCGCGATAGTGCGGGTTCGCATCCCAGGTTATGTCTTAAAAAAAGGGATTTTTTTTAAGACCGGGGGATGCATGCAGGGCGCGATAGTGCGGGTTCGAATCCCAGGTTATGTCTTAAAAAAAAAGGAATTTTTAAAGAATTTATAACATCCCTATGCTTTTTTTGTCTAGGTCATCAAGGCAAAAAAGCATAGCGTAGGGCCCTGAGCTTCCAAGCTCTCTCGTTCGTACGGAAAACGGGACCTTGACCAAATAGTATAAAGGCGAACAATGGCGGAACTTGACAGAAATCCTCTTCGGCCTTGTCCACTATAGTGCGTTTCAAAAGTATATACCTCTAGACTTTTCCGAATAATTCGAATTTGGTTTGAGCTTTTTGAGAAATTTCTTCGGGGTATTGCTCAGGCAGCTTCCTCAATTTTTCTCGTGTAAATTTCTAAGCAATTGGATAACAAAGGCCCAATTTCGGAAATTTTATGCACAAAGTGATCACAGATTCTATGTGGTATAGATGCTGGCCTAACGTTTTTTTGAAACCAGAGGCCTTCACTGTTGAAACGCACTATAGTTGTGCAGCATGTGCTGTACTAACGTGTTACCTCCAAGCACTCTGCACCGTCAGTGTGCTATTATTAGCAGCAGCAGCCCATGCCATGGATCGGCGTGTTGCCTCTGCTTGTCGCCCGCATGTGTACAAATAAACGTTTGTGTATCCCTGGATACAGCATGCTATGGGCTAAAACTACATTGTATCTTAGTGGATCCTGCATTAAGCCAGGCGTTAAGCCTTGGATACTGTAAGTGTACAAATTTTCGCCTCATTCGAATTTCGGCCTCCCAGGGGTAAAACCCATTCGGCCGCATCAAATATTCGGCCTGTACTGCTGCCACCTGTGTAGTGCCCTGTCACATTGAACCTTGCAAAACAAAATTTCGGCCGCAGCAAATTTTCGGCCAAACATGACCAGGGCGAAAATAGCCGAAAATAAATATGCACCGAATATTTGACTTACAGTATGCTGAACTGTGAAGCTGGGCTATAACAGTACAGTGCTGTCGTGTTCCGAAGAACTGAGGGGTCAGCCTCGTAGCCTACGTAATATAATACCAAGAGTACATAAACCAGAGTGTGCAACTGTGCATATCAGATCTGAAATAGCGCAGTTCGTGCACTACGTCACCCTGATGAGGTCAGCCAAGCCGCGACTTGCGTACAGCTCAAATTTTCGTGTTTCACAGCAGGGGAAATCAGCCTAGTTTGCATGATTTTAGACGTCCTGTTTTAGGATTTCGGTGTTTTGTGTGACTAGTCGACTGCATGAGCTGCGTACATCCACTGGCAAGTAAATTCACCAGGCTATCCGTATCAAAAACCGAAATCAGGACCAACTCAGTGACCTGCACCACCGTGACTGGTTACACAACTTTTCACCGTACCTATGGCTTACCATGCCGTCAGAAATGACGTAGTGCACGAATTACGCTCCCGCAGGAACCATCCCGAGTTGCACACTCTGGTTTATGTACTCTTGATAATACTAATATTATGTAGCCCCTTCTTATCTTCATGTACTATGCACAGTTGAGTCATCGTGTATACATTGGTATGCTGTGCTTGGTGAAATCCTAGCCTGGTCGTTCCTCGGCGCCCGACAGTACTGTACAGATGTGTGTGTCCCTGGGGGGGGGGGGGGTAAGTTGTTACACTGGCGGTTCACTGTAATGTCGAATTGCGCTGGGTTCCTGAATTAAAGACAACCTGCTGAGATGTTGCCGTCTCCTCAGCTTTCGCCAGGATTTCCTTCGTTGAGCCGATCGCAGTTATGAACTGGTCACGCAAGGCCCTGTCGAGATAAGCTTCAAACTTGCAGTCCATGGCTGCCCGTTTCAATCGAGCCGCGAACATGATCGCAGACTCGCCCTCCTTCTGCAGGGTTTTCTGAAATTGATAGGTGGCAGCAACTACACTGATCTTGGGCTTGAAATAATCACAGAGGAGCTTCAGTAGCTCTTCGAACTTCTTCTCCCCTGGTTTATCTGGGAGGCACGAATTCTTCAACGTGGAATAAACCTGCCCGCATAATTGACTTATCAGCACGGCACGCTTTTTCTTGTCTGCCGCTGCCTGTACTGTCTCGGTTGCATCGTCCGCAACTTGGCCAATGTCATTAGCCGGAAAATGAAAATGGAGTCTCCCTGCACACTCGTCGAAATACCCGGTTTCGAAAATTTCTAATCTGGAGTCGCGTCCTGCCATCTTCGTCGCCACCTGTTATGTCTGGCCTTACGCCAGTAGACTATTCTCCAGCTGAGAGTGCCGGTGGTGCGTTAGGCCGGTGTGTCCAGCTGAGAGTGCCGGTGGTGCGTTAGGCCGGTGTGTCCAGCTGAGAGTGCCGGTGGTGCGTTAGGCTGTGTGTCCAGCTGAGAGTGCCGGTGGTGCGTTAGGCTGTGTGTCCAGCTGAGAGTGCCGGTGGTGCGTTAGGCTGTGTGTCCAGCTGAGAGTGCCGGTGGCGCGTTAGGCCGTGTGTCCAGATATTTTCATCCTTTCTACAAGAAGGGCTACAAGAATGACAGACATTAGAGAGGTTAGGATGCACGTTATTTCCGACGTGACGCGCAATTTCACGTCGAATTTGGCGTAAAACTCCGAATTTCGACGTCAGCTGCGGGTCACTCGCGTTGTTTTTCGACGCGCGAGCAGTAACTCGAGCTGAACTTTCGCGTCACGTCAGAATTAACGTGCAGCTTAACCTCTCTAATAACACAAGCATAGAATAGTTCTAGCCATTCATTCACTCCACTTTCACTGAGACCTCGAAAGGTCGAAACAGCGCTGTACGGAGGAAATTTTATTGTCAGTACAGTACTGTTAGGCGCTGCATCTGCCGCTAGGGTTTACCGGGTGTTAGCGGCCGTCGTGAGTTCCCTTCGGGAACGGACACGATAATTTACTTTATTGTCAGTACTGTACTGCTAGGCGCTGCATCTGCCGCTAGGGTTTACCGGGTGTTAGCGGCCGTCGTGAGTTCCCTTCGGGAACGGACACGATAATTTACTTTATTGTCAGTACTGTACTGCTACGCGCTGCATCTGCCGCTAGGGTTTACCGGGTGTTAGCGGCCGTCGTGAGTTCCCTTCGGGAACGGACACGATAATTTACTTTTTTGTCATTACAATACTGTACAGTATCTACAACTTGGAGTCATGTTGCGGGTGTGGTGAGGTCGGCCAGAGAGCGCATGTGCTGGAGGTAGAATTGCTTTATTAATAAAACAAATGAAAGTTTTTTTCTTCTTTTGTTTGAGCCGTTGGTGGATTGCTTGTGGTGGTGTACCGTGTTGTGCACAGATGATGGAGGAGCAGGTTTCGTTGAAGCTGGCGCCGCACCACATCTGCATGTACCTGGGCGAGCTGTCGCGCGCCTTCACCGCCTTCTACATGCAGTGCTACGTGGTAGACTCCGACCCGGCCACCAAGGAGGTGCTGCGAGTGCACATGAGCCGCGTGGTGCTCTGCAAGGCTGCCGGCGACACCATGCGCAAGTGCCTGGCGCTGCTTGGCGTGCGGCCGCAGCAGGGCCGCATGTGAACAACAGGGCATGGTGACGATGGCAAGCAACGACACATGTTGAGTCCGACGAACCCCTGGCCGCATGTGAAGAAGAAAGGACAGGGCGCATATGGTACGGCAGACAAGCCCTGCTGTATAACCCATGCTCGTTGGCACGGTTTGCTGCTCAGGCGGACCGAGAGTGCTGTAAACATCATCACATGTCTGCAATTTGCTTTACTGCTTCCCAATCCATACCCCACATGTGTGTGTGTGTGTGAGTGTGTAGAACAGCACCCCCATATTGGGGTTTGCTACATCAATTCCACATCACGTGACTACCCCAGGCAGTCACCCAAGACTTTATAAGTCATCTCGTTTGAAACGCACGGCGCTGCCAGTCTGGATTCTGAGCACGGGCCAACTGCAGCACGGGATTGGAGAGCTGGACTCGCAATGCAACCATTGTTCGCTGCGTTCCGCACAAGATGATGCGAGAGGAGCAGGGCGTGCAACTACGTGAGAATCACACCTAGGGTGGACTACAGGCATGCTCCTGCCTACGCCATCATGTGTGTCTTCTTTTCGGATTTAAATAGCAGATATTTATCTCTTGGCGTTCTGGGTGGTGTTGCGCATGCCTAGCCTACATGTACACACGCATCATGGCGTACTCGGCTACTGTCATTCGTCATGCTGTTTCTGTGTATGTAGACGAATGCGTGCTCTGTGCTCGTGCTGCCCATCGGCTTCTCCACTGCTGCGCACGTGCCGACCCAGACTTGCAGAACGTCTGTGACCTGTATCACATGATTCACATCGCATGAGACTCTGCCATCGCCGATCCATGGTGGAGAGTCTGCACGTCATTGCTGCACCCACTTGGGGTTTGTGTAGGCCCACACTTGGACAAACAGCCCACTTCTTGAGAATTGGTTGTGCTTCCCTTCCTGCACCAAAATAATTGTGATCATCGTGCTTAATAATTATATGAAGCTGATATCAAAATAATAGATTGCCTACAAAATGCTTTGAAGTACATGCACTTAGTAGTGTGAAGGGCATCCTTATCTTGTATGCTTGTATTATTTCATTGAGCAGCGCTGCAGGCCTACTACTACTTACTACACTATGTCTGCCACTGCTACTACCGGTAGTAGTACTAGTAGGTTCCAACATTAATAGCAAGGCACTTTGGGACCGAGTCGTGAATGGTTTTTAAAATTATTTCAAAGTCATACACCACACATCCAGCAGCTTTGAAGTCTCTGCCGCAGTGTTTGAATTAAAAAAATGCCTGAACTTCCCGTGGAGTTTGAATGAAAGAATTCTCCCAGCAAAACATGCTGCTGGCACACTTTGTACTACATACAAGCAAAACGCACGCGGTGGGTTGGTGGGGAGCTAGGGTGCCACGAATTAGCAAAGCAGCATGCAGTGAGGTGTCTTTGACATCCTGACAAGCGGCTACAAGGACACAATCCAACCATGGAAGCGCAACCGACAAACACAGAGCGCCGTGCGAATCTTGTCAAAAGTTGTTTCTACCAAATTTGTTGTCATTTAAATAGCAGAGTACAATTGAAAAAAGCGATGTACAGCTGGTATCGAAGTAATTCATTGCATCTGCGATATGCCAGCAGCAGGTACAGTTAAAATTAATTCATTTGAAGCACTACATATACTGAAGAACGAGAATTCATGCTGTGAAAGGGGGAAAATAGTCAAAATATACCAAACATAAGGATACAGCTTTTTGATACGAAAAGGGAGTACGCAGCACTGTGACAGTGGACTGCAACAGCAGCTCCTACTCAATGGCTATCAATGTACACGGGGAGATGGAAACATCGGCAAAATGCAGACGTGCAATGCTTTCATACGTTGATAACTGCGACAAATATAATAATGTGAGAGGGGGGGAGGGGTCATGTGCAGTGGGCCTATGTACAGAGGGGTCTGTCTATGTGAAGGGTTTGCGAGGGTGACAGATCTAGAACACCATGTAGCGCAGGAACAAGAGCATTACGACGAGGATCAGTGCCATCGCCGCCCACATGGCGTACTTGGAGCGCAGGTTTAAATAGGCAGCATCCTTGCGGAAGATCTGCGACTGGGAGGACAGCTCCTGCGCTTTGGACGCTAGCGCTGAAACAGAAACACGAAACAACACAAGCGAGCCACGGGAGATGAAGGCAGCTGATCCCAAATACGCTTAAGGAATGGAGAAAAAGGGACAGTCTTGCAGCAATGTACGAAGAAAACCGGCATGCATCATGTGCTAACACTTGTACTACTTCATCATAACTGCCTTTGAGTTGAGTTACCCAAGAGGATATTGTTACACCTCCAGCTACACTGGTGCTATTCGAGCAAGACATGCACACCCGTCGAGAGAAAGAGAGAGAGAGAGAGAGAGAGAGAGACGGAGAGAGAGACAGAGAGAGAGAGAGAGAGAGAGAGAGAGAGAGAGAGAGAGAGAGAGAGAGAGAGAGAGAGAGAGAGAGAGAGAGAGAGAGAGAGACACACACACACACACACACACACACACACAGACAGAGATAAAGAGAGACAGATGACAATGAAGTTGCAACGCAATAAATACTGAATGGCTAAAGACAGTGCACCAAACATGTTTAGGGTTTTACGTCGGGCCCTAGACGACGGCTACTTTGGCCAACCGGACAACAAAGAAGTTGAGGCCAAAGGGAGTGATTTATTTTCTTGCGCATGCTTGTATGTATGAAGTGACGTAATAGGAGTCAGGCCGCTACACATGCACGAATATATACAAGTGCACTGGTCATTCGTACGAGAGCAGAAACAACAGCAGCAGCAGTAGCAGCTTAACTTACATGTCATATGCTCTCCGCGCTGCAGTACATCGTCGATGTTTTGCACCATGATGCGCTGCACATCCACTAGCTCGTCATTCAGCTTCTTCACGCCGCTCCGATGCGCCCGCGAGTCCACGTACGGTTTCTTGAGTCTCTGCAGGGCAGTGGCTGCGTGGCAGCATAGAAACCAAGCAGAACAACGCACACGTGTATGAAAAGTTCAGTGTGTGATTTATACCAGTCCAAAACCTGGGCACAACGCACATGGCAGACACATGCAGAAAGTCTCAATAGTGTACAATACAAGCCACAACATGGCGTTGGTTACCCTAGATTGAGTGCCTGGTATGATGGCCAGTTTTGCATGTGTAGTGTTGGCGGTGGCCGTTCGGGTACGGACTGTGCACGGTCCACACCCAACCCGTGCTCTCCAGCTGCCGGCAAGCAACCGGGATGGCATACTAGTACTGTATGTGCATGGGCCATTACGCACATCCACAGGCCATGCAGAACTGCTACTGCATTGATGAGCCAATGCAGCACCGCCACCACCACCACCATCAACAGGAGTACGGTCAATGCGTGATGAGTCGGCAACCAAACCGACCACTCACCGAACTCGATGAAGGCGTACGGCCGCTGCGCGCTGGCGACCTGTGTGCTGTGCATGTTGGAAAACTCCTCGCGCAGCTCCTCCAGGTAGCTGAACGCCATGCGCTTCGAGAACGTTTTCTCGCACAGCGCCATGTAGCACACATTGTCCGCTACAATGTAGCTGCAGAGGGCACACAGCACATCGGGTAGCACAGTGCACGTGTCAGACAAGATGGGGTGCTTCAGTGTCCGAGCATAACCAACATATATGATGATGTACAGCAGTGCTGTGAAATCTGGTCAAATCAAAGACAGTCGACTCCACTTATAACGAACTCGCATATAGCGAATTGTGTGATATAGCGAACCGTTACCCATGTCCCAGTTTGAACCCACAGTGAAAGAGCATTTCTGTTACCTGGTATAACGAACTTCAGCTATAAAGAACTAATGCTCATGCGCAATGGTGTTCGTTACAGTATATCAGTAGTCGACTGTACTTCAAGCGTGTTCTATTCCTGGCATTCCTGAAAACAATTGTGTTATGAAGTGATGACTAGGACCATTGATTGTGTGCAAGGTGATAATGGCCACTATCAGACACCGTTATACTGGCTGAGGTTCAATGAATGTGTTCATTCATGAGCCAAGCTGTCTTTTTCATCAAGGATGAAATCCTGCTTACTGGAATAAAATTTCTCCGTCATCCACGGTGGAGGGTGACGCTGCATTGGATCCCAGCTTGCGGAACAGTTGTTTTGCTTTATTCTGGTACTCGGTCATGTCACTGCGTCCAGTCTTGAGTCGATGGATTCGAACACAATGAAAGTTGGAAATATAGGCTCAGAATAGAGAGTAATGGACAAAGAAAGAAAGTGTTCTCTCTGACTTACCTCTTCCGCTTCCTGGACGCTGCCTGATAGCAGGAGGCCATCAGAGGCTCGAGCTATGAGCGTCAACAGGACCATCCTTGGCCTTCGAGGTGAGTTCAGAGCACAAATACTGTGTTCTTGTTCAATCTAATAAATTCGCTGGATACTTTTTTACACTTGACGACGTCGAGGTCGACTGGATCACGATCGTGCACCGGGTTTTTTGTACGTGTCCCTACGTGGCAAAAAAACGGCCCCTTTGTGCAAAATTTAAAACCATAATTATTATCGGCATAGATCTACGTCATCTCTGAGGTTTTCCTAGATCCATGGATGCCATGATCAGATGATTGCCCATGTCATGAATCCATGCAGCATGATTCATGAATCATCCACACTGCGTTGATCTACTAACTATACTGTCAAGAGTTCATAACCCCCAAGAGTTCATAACCCCAGGGGGTTATGAACTCTTGGTACTGTCCAGTGCCTTTACACACTTGTACTAAGTTGTAGTGTCCAGGAGTATTGGTCAAGACGAGTCGACAATCATTATCTCGACGTCTCAAGTCGTCAAGAGCATGACACAAGTCATCACCTCTCCCCCCTCCAGAGTTTGGTACATGGTGCGGCTTGAACAGCCCAATGGTACATGTTATTGGCAGTGTTACCTGTAACCTGGTGACCATTGTGCTCTTAGCCTTAGCATAGTTGAATACCTGTCACTTACTGAACTTGAACCCAGCATTAGCAGTCACCCTGCCAGTGGAAGGAATAGGGAGGTTTATTATTATTATTATTATTCTCGTATCCGTCCCGAATGGGACTCACGACGGCAGAATTAACCGTGAGCATGTGTGTGTGAGAGTGGGAGAACGAAATGAAAAAGAAAAGAAGTCTTGTAATAAGGTCAAATTTAAGAAGAGCAGTACTAGACTAAATGGCTGAGCAGATGTTACTCCATTGTTTTCTGTCGCGGGCATAGGTGCCGAGATCACGAAGGCAGCTGGGCTTAAAAATGCAGATAGGTGTGAGGCGGACGTCTCGCTGGAGACTTGTGGTGAGGCAAGAGCGGGGTGCACCTATTCGAAAGGGCTGACTGGTAGCATATGTACAGAAAGCAGTGAGAGCAACATTCGCAGGGATGTCACTTGGCTGGCGTAATATATGTCCTAATAGCTTCCACCTGTCCCGCTTGGCCATTTCAGATACAGAGCACTGGCCAGTAACAGCATATAAATCTGCATTCGAGATGACATCTGGGTAGGTAATTCCAAGGGTACACCGCAGCTGTTTCCTATGAAACACATCTAGGCGCTTTTCTTGTGCACGGGACAGGCCATGGCAAGCAAGGTTGTAGGTCAAGATTGGTAGAACGAAAGTGTTGTATAAACGAATTTTGATGGGTGTAGAAAGCAGGTTGTGTTTGAACCATAACTTCAGAGTGTCTCCAAATGCTCTTGCGGCCAAGCCAATACGGCGCGTTACGTCCTCCCCGGAGCCGTATAGCGAGCCGAGTGTCTTCACCTGTCGCCAAGCTTCTTTACCACGAGTTGTGCCGACCTTTCTAGATGTTGTAGAGGTGGCATCTCCCAAAGTGGGTTCCAGGTAAATACGGATCCACTCAGTCTTACTGGTATTGACGGTAAGACCCCATTCGGAGAAGACGCCTGTCATCGGCGTAAGCTGTTTCTTCAGGTAGAATGTTGTCTGCTGATGGTCGGGCTGGCAGTCGGTCACGTACCATTCGTAGGGCTGCTTCCAAATAAACCGTGAACAGTACCGGTGACAAACCATCGCCCTGGGGGACCCCCCGAGCTGTCTCAAAAGGTGCGGACTGTGCTTCGTTCACGCGAACTGTCAGCGCCGTGCCAGATAGCAGGTACCTAACCAGTCGTAAACCGTCCGCGTCTCCAATTTTCTCTTGCTCCATGACATCAAGCAGCTTTGTGCGGTTTATTGTGTCAAAAGCCTTGCTCAGGTCCAGCCCTAGCACGTAGATGGTAGCGTTGAAGCGTTCAACAATTGATGCCAGGATCCGTTTGCAAAACACAATGTCTGCGGTTGATCTGTTTTGACGGAACCCGGCTTGCGATGGAGATATATATCGCTCTACGTCAGCTCTGATCCGGCTAAGTGTGATGAGGGACAAGATTTTTCTGGCAGTAGTCAGCAATGTTATCGGACGCAAATTGGGAGGTTTCGCTCTACGTAATTACGTATGAAAATCCGTATGTCGTACGCGCCGGGGAGCGAGGGCAACTTTCATACGTAAATCTCTCTACGGATTTCCGTAGGAAAGCTCTTTCCTACGTTGGGTCCTCCGTAGGACTTTTTGAAATATATTAGAGAGGTTCCGGGGTACGATTTTCCGTGCCAAAATCCGTATGGGCGCTACGGATTTTTTCCAGGCGTGCCCCATACGATTTTTCGGCACGAGAATCCGTGTGGACTGGCTTTCATACGAACCATGCTTCGTATGGAGATTTTGCGTCATCGGGTGCAGAAAGATTTTTCGCGTACAAATTTGGTGCGAGAAACATCGATTTTTCGCGGGAAGTTTTGATTTCGGTACAAATTTTCAAAATAAAAAGGCATAGCGCGGGAATGTGACGTGTTTGCGATCGTCACCTAGGCAATGACGGCACACACATAAGTTCCGTACCCCGGAACTTTTCACTGCTCGAAAACGACGTATAAAAAATCCGTAGAGCCTCCACGGATTTTGGCACGAAAAATCGTACTCCGGAACCTCCCTAATATATTTCGCATTTTCCGCATTTGTCCATGGCAACATTCAAGCCGCGCGAAACACAAGGTACACACACCGTACGCCACATGCAAAATATAATGGAAAACGCGGTTTCGGTTCACGGTGCATGCGGTGGGCGCATGCAGCCAACGCGTCTCCAAAGCAACAACGTTAACGCGTATTTAGCAGCTGAGTTCATGGTGTGTCCTCTGTCTTCAACGCGGCTGCAGGGCTAGGGGTGTATTCACTCGTGCAGTGCGAATGATATCACTGGTTGATATAAGAACACCATCTGGTTTGAATAGCAGCATGATGACTGATGTGAATAGAAGCCTAGCCCTGATATCGCCTTCTACAGGAATAAACCCGTCTTTAAATCGAATACGCGGCATGACAATCAGGCAGTCGTAAAAAAAGGTATTTTACGACTCCCTGATTACAACTTCAATGTGATTATACATTCACTGATTGTACACTAACCTTGTACCCTGCAGTCATCCTCAGTGGGAATCTAGCTAATGTTTCGGCCGGTGTACCAATGGTGTACGTGCACATATCCCCTCGTAGAGGTCACGGACAACACAAAGGTATTAGGGAGGTTTCGCTCTACGGAATTACGTATGAAAATAACGTATGAACTGCACGGAATTTTCATACGTAAAAATCAGAGCTGTTGGGTTTCGCTCTACGTGATTTCTCCACAACTAGACTCTGTGTTCCTGACGACAATCATTGCAGCTGCCAGGGTCTTGGTTACCGCAACTCACAGTACACGAACCGATTCAGGGGCTCGCGTTCAGACCCTTTTGACGACTAGTCGTCAAAAGGGTCTGAACGCGAGCCCCTGAATCGGTTCGTGTACTGTGAGTTGCGGCGACTATCGTGATGTTTTTGTTTTTGTTTTTTTTTCATTCTGGAGTAATAGTAGATCAGAAATGAGCATTCCTAGCAAATGAAATTGTGCATATGCCAGCATCTCTAGAGCAGAAAAGAGTCAATAAATATTGCCCTGGTGATTAAGTGACATATTTCAACCGGCATTGGATTGTTTTTGCTTCAAGGAATTGAAAAAAAGAAGTAGAAAAAAGCTCCACGCATCTTGAGACACACTATAGACGTGTGGGTATGAAGTGTTTTTAAATGCTGGCATCAACCTGGTCAAGCAACGTGATCAAACAGCCTATCAGTGTTACAAAGCTGATCCGCTTTATGTATGTGTGTGTGTATGTTCATTCATAGCATGCCATGGGATGTAAAAGAAAACAATCCTAAGGCAGCTACAGCCACCGAGCAACGTGCGCCGGAGAGAGAAACCGGCTAAACCGACACACGCGCAGCATCCTACGACCGCTAGCGGCTCTCTGAGTCTGGAGCCGCAAACGCTTTCCGCAGTGCGTCCATCTTGGCGTCGCTGACTGGCCACTTCCTCTTGCCGGCCTCGTTTTGCAGGAAGAACACCTCTGTGCCGAAGGACGCCGTGAAGTTAAGTTGCCTAAGTACACACATGCCACACATACACACAAAGACAATCCACTAGTATCTGATACAGTCAGACCTCGCTTATCCGGTCCTCTTTTATCCGGATCCCTCGCCATCCGGAAGAAAATCATTGGTTACCGATTTACAGCATATGTCATGCATACACACAGTATGTGTGTTTGATTATCCGGTTCTCTCGCCTATCCAGATATTCACAAACAAATTCTACGGAGATAGAGAACATACGACACTTGACGTACTTTGCGAGTCAGTCAAGCCCTAGCGGTAAGAACAGTGTCAGCTCTACAGCCATTTAATTTGCACCTTTGAGGATATTGGCAGTCCGGAGATGAAATTCGAAAACGTTTCTTGGTGTACCTACGAGGCTTTCTCCGAAATCCCTTTGTGTCTTTTTAAACTTTTGAATATAACATGAAGAAGTTACCCAACATGAAGAAGTTATATATGCCGTCCGTGGCAATCATGGTTTCTCATGGGCGCCCCATAAAACGATTTCAACTTTTCTAACTGGCCGTAACTCGGTCAAAACTAGCTCAAATTCAACGATCCAAATATCTACCTTGAAGAGAAAACTCTCAGCGTGCCGTAGAACCCATCCGCGACGCGCTGCGATCAACGGTTCTTGAGATAAATCGCTCGTAAGTTCAGTCGCGATCGCGGCACTTGAAAAGCGTGGGAGTGCAACTCGAAAGTTGAGAATTTTGAGACTTTTCCTCGCGCTGAGTTACTCAAATTTGCGTGGGTTTCACTGGTAGTATTTCCAAGGGCACACAGCGAAAAAATCGAAACTCTGCGATCAAGAAAAATGAAAATGCTGGAGCAGGACGAAAGTGCACGCATTTCAAGCAGTTTTCGCTAGTTCGCTGCTCTCCGGCGCTGGAGATATGGCGTCCTGGTCATCATGCGTGACCTCAGTCTCTTCCTCTCGCGGAGACCTTTCCAGGAAGCCCAAGATTGTGAAGATTGAGTGAGTAGAACTGAAGTTACGTCCCAAAGAACATGAAAATATGCAGAATTTTGAAATTTTCAATCGGCTCTCAAAGGGTTAAAAATGTCCGAGCATGTCAAGCATGTCCGACCCTTCCTACTTACCGAGTGGATGTTATTAAATGTTGTTTGCCAGATCTATACACATGATCCCTTGCCGGCAGCACACTGTGGCTGCGGAGAAACCTGGACACACACACATACAGACAAACATGCACACACAGACACATACACACACACACACACACGACCAACAACAACCTTTTAGTTTACAGCTATAATTAAAGCCCTGCTCCCTCGGCTCAAGCATACCCACGAATATTGAAAATCAGTGCCCTGTCTTCGAACACGGAGTGCTAGGAGCTGTTAAAAAATAAACTTTCACGGCGCGCAAATTTTGCGTTTTCATGAATTGGGCTAGTTCACGATGAGAAACCTATGCGATTATATCTCTTCAGCTGGAGCTTGTACTGTCTACAATCAATATACGGAGCAGTTTGCAGAGCGATTTATGTTCGCGAATGGATGATGGTCGCGAAAATATCGAAATTAAATCTCTAGCGAAAGTTTCTCACTTTACAGTACACACACCATTGCTTTGTAGGACAGCTGTTTGACAACTAAAGCAGCACTCCACTAAGCTCTACTTTAAAGTGTAGAGTAATTGAAGGGTACACACTGGGTGTTGCACTAAGGATACTTACTTGCTTCTGTCCATTTTGACAGCTCCCCGTGTCGGTGGTTCCCTCCATTCCGGTATGACGATGTTGAACGAGAGGGGACGCTCAGTTGCACTGAGTAATGCCTGCAATTAGAAAGAGACAACAGTAGCCATTGTAATTCTGCTCACAAACACACACACGTGCGCGCGCACACACACACACACACACACACACACACACACACACACACACACACACACACACTGCCCGCACGACTAGAGACTAAAAAAAAAGGAGTGACAGTCTTATTCACAGCAGATTGACTGCCCATGACCTACGCCACCAACGTAACTACATCCGCTCACTGAATGGCATGTCGAGCCCACTGTATATGCGGGCGGCACAACCAGTATTCTCCAGTGCACGAGCAGAACGAGAGTGCGAGCATCCGTACCTCCATATGGTCTACCATGCGCTCGATGACCTCTTCGCAGAACGGTGGGTTTGCCGCCAGCGAGCCCTCGACAGGGCGAAACGAGAAGAATGATCTGTGAGAAAACGTATCAAACAGCAAACACAATGCCATTGTACAATGTGCAAGCATAAGAAACGTAGTGGGCATACACACCGAGTTGATATCAGCTGTGAGTTTACTATACCTGAAGAGCGCCCAGAGCGTGTAGCTCACAGTTCCTAACGTCTAATGTGAATTTTTTCCTTTCTTTCTAGTGTGAAGCATCTGTGCGCTATACTTCACAAATTGGAAAGTTTGATTCGGCAGGAAAACTGTTCTGTGTGTGTGTGTTTGGGTAAGTGAGAGAGAGAGAGAGAGAGAGAGAGAGAGAGAGAGAGAGAGAGAGAGAGAGAGAGAGAGACAGAGAGAGAGAGAGAGAGAGAGAGAGAGAGAGAGAGAGAGAGAGAGAGAGAGAGAGAGAGAGAGAGAGAGAGAGGAGGAGGGAGGGAGGGAGGGAGAGAGAGAGAGAGAGAGAGAGAGAGAGAGAGAGAGAGAGAGAGAGAGAGGGAGGGAGGGAGGGAGGGAGGGAGGGAGGAGAGAGAGAGAGAGAGAGAGAGAGAGAGAACGCCATAGACAGACAAACAGATAGAGGAAGCCACTACAGTGCTAATCATCAAGGTAAACTCACCCTCGGGAGCCAAACACACTGTCCGTGTTGGCATACAGCGAGCAATACTGTGGGAAGTAGCAGTTGAGCGGTGACGCAAAACACTCCATCGTTACGCCAAATTCAACGTGAAGACAGTGAAATGCTGCTACTGGCAATGCACCCTGCAGGTTCACTGCCGACATGTCCCCAAGTAGAGTCTGTGATGAAACCGACAAAAAGCCAACACTTCAAATTAATTCAAACAGTAGTTTGGAGGCGGTGGGAAAAACAGTTTCGTAATACGTATTCGCATGCAGCGACGCAAATCCACACAATTCAGTAGACACTTTTTCTATCAAACGTTTTCTTTCCCTTCTCTTCAGGATAGTACAGGGAATGTTGGAAATTAGAAAAACACATAACTATATAGAGAATGAAAGAAAGAAAAAGTCAACACTTCAACATAGGTGTTAAAAATGATTAAAGTGTTAAAAACTCAAAAACAAACAGCTGCAAGTTGTAGACAAACACGTTGAACACATCAGGGAACACTTGTTGAGTTTTTAACACTTTAATCATTTTTAACACCTATGTTGAAGTGTTGACTTTTTCTTTCTTTCATTCTCTATATAGTTATGTGTTTTTCTAATTTCCAACATTCCCTGTACTATCCTGAAGAGAAGGGAAAGAAAACGTTTGATAGAAAAAGTGTCTACTGAATTGTGTGGATTTGCGTCGCTGCATGCGAATACGTATTACGAAACTTCAAATTAACTACATGTATGAATAAAAACTAGCCGCGCTTTTCAAACACATCAAGGCAAAGTAGGTTCAATTTTCCAAAAAAAGTTTTCTTGTGATATTCGTCAGTTGGAATAGATCACAATACGGTAAACTAGCAGGAACGATTGAGTGTATGGGAAGAATGTGAAACTGTGAAACATTATAATTGATAACTTAGCATCATGAAGCAGTCATATTGCGCATGGGTTACCTCGTAACGTTTCAGCATGCAGAGCAGACGTTCCCGGAAGTAAGCGAGCTCCGGATCGAGCTGCGCACACGTGGCCTTGTATAGTCGTTCCTGTGTGCGCAGACAACAGATGAAAACATTTACAGTTGCAGCCGAATTACCGACATGCAAGCAACAGGCCCGACCTGTCCGAGCATCCGCTCTTGGAGACAGCACACACACATACCACTGGAGTAGGGGTGTCATCGAGTAGTTGGGTGCCCGTGTTACCCGTAAGTATTTGGGTAGCAGTTTGCTCCTGAGAACCCGATCGGGTAGTTGGAGTACGGTATTTTCGCAAAGGCGCATGTAAAAAGCACGGCTACGTGCTTACTGCACACTTTCTATGTTGCACAATTGCACACTCACTATACAAACTATGTAAAAAAAAGCACCCGATAGGGTACCCGTGCTACCCGGATAGAAATACCCGAACTCTTTACCCGGCCTAACCCCTACCCGTTGCAGCCCTACACTGGAGTGCCTCAGTGTTATCATCTTACAATTATGACCAGCACACGAAGCACAGAAGCCATATAGTTTCGACTAGGCCTTTCGTACCAGTACTTTTCAAGTCGAATACAATGGTGATTAACGTTGTTTGCTTGCTGCCATGTTAATCACCATTGTACGCAAGGCCTAGTCGAAACTATAATATAGTATGGCTTCGGTGCTTCGTGCGCTGATTTGCTTCCCTCCAACTATGAATCTATAATAATTATTAAGAGTACACAAGGTCAGTAGAGCTACGCCGGTGCAAAGATTATCATAGCTAGAGAAAAGAAGGCAGTGACCGGGTGGTCAATCATTGGTCAATCAATGATTGATCATGGGTGGTCAATCATCATGTATGGGCCAGACACACGTGCACTCATTCTGGTCCATGTATCATCTTTTGCAGGCCACGGCCAGATGTGTGATGCTAACGTGTCTGATGCCAGATATAGGTAGCTCAGCGAGTGGTGCTGTTTTCAGCAGTCAGCAACGTCCATGGCATGTACACACACACACACACACACACACACACACACACACACACACACACACAGGTGCACAAACACATACCGGTACTTACCAGTTTTTGGAAGTGCGCTTCGGCTATGGAGCACTTCATGCCACCTGTAGACACTGTGACAAGATTGCTGCTACTAATGGCGCCATCCCTTGATAGATTGCATGTGACATGAGGCACAGCTGCAAGAGCTGTACGGCAGTTGTTGCATGGCGCACCGTTGGCTTGTCGTAACCTACACACAGAATATATGTGAGACAAAACGTTATGCAACTTCACTTAAACTAATGAAGTCACAGGTGTTCTTTTTCATGCGTGAATGATTGGTTGTACCACACAAACACACACACACACATACATGTATATGCCCATCACAAGAGGCACACAAATCTACAAATGCACTGGATGTGCACCCACAGATTTTCTCTTTATAGCAACGGTAGTGGATCTGATTCTGAATAAAACCGGGCCACACACACACACCACACACAGCCATGGCCCTTTGGCTGTATATAAGGCTCCTCGTCCTTGTCCCGAGAATACTACACCCCACGCGTCTACTCGCATAACTCCCCGGAGTGCACAGGTCTGCATTGATTGTGTCCCTGGAGAAATGAAAACATTACACCATCCTAGCTCCAAACGAAGTACTATACGCCCATACCCAATATTATCCGGTCCCACCCGCCCTGTAAGCATACCTTGCCAACTGTCTCCGCCGCTCATCGGCGCGTGCACCCTTGCTCCAGCCACGGCCGGCGGGCACGCGGATCGTTCTCTCTGTGCACTTCTCCGTGCACACGGTTGATAGTTGGGCTCCACCGGGTCGCACAGCGGTTGACTCCCCATGGCTGTGGGCCGAGATGGCAGTAGGCCGGGTGGACTTGCTTGGACTGGCACTGTCCGGCATGAACGGGGGCACTGCGGCGCGACACGCTCTGCCGACTTCGTCATTCCACGTCACGGCGGGCGAGCAGCTGGGCGTGATCTCATGGTCATCGTCGACTGGCGGCGACTCCCAGCCATTGCTCTTCCTAGTGTTTAGGCCAAACAAATACGAACTGACACCACGGCAAACGTCGTCCACCTCTGAAAAGATCACCTTGTCCACGATAGGCTTAAGTGCTTCGACAAGCTGCTTGCAGTTTACCTGAGCAGCGGTGAGAACAGAAGATAGAAACCCAGCGTTAGGGGAAAATTATACCCCATAGAAACGGACTGACTGGTCAGTTTGAGCACTCTAGCAAGATAAGTTTGGGCCTGGTTTAAATTTGGCTTTGGAAATTTTACTTTCCATTGCCATCAGGTTCGGCCTCATTTTCTCTGCGCTGCGCTGATGAGTCCACAAAGGACGAAACAGCATGGTGTCCGCAGGTTGAGTACGCCATAGATAAAGGCGCGGCTCAGGACACTAAGCCAAAACGGGCTGATGACAATGACAAAGACCTGGCTGGCTGAGGGCGGCAAACTCACCACAAGCGCTAACAACTCGGCTCCTGTTGGGCTGCCAGAGATCTCTATCAGCTTCATGCATGCCGGTAGCTTGTTCAGGAGCACACCGGCCTCCAGCGTTGATAGTCGCTCGCATTTCTCTGTCCTGTGAAGCGCAAACAGATCAAAACAACGGTGTCTATAGCTAGCAGGCTGCACAGTCATAAAGTACCGGCGGGTGCCGAAGAACGGAGTGCCGAAGAGCAGAACAGTCTAGAGTACCACAAAGCATAGCATATCAATGTATACACGCTGTGACTCAAGTATGCATAGCCTCCAATACATGAACACAACAACGGTTCGGCGACCTACAGAACTGTAGGCAGCAGGCTACAAAGTCATACAGCTTCTTCAGGCTTTTGAAGTTTCAAAGCAAAGTCCCGTCTAAAAAAATGGCTCTGAAGCGTGATGTGCTGCAAATCTCTCTCACCTCTTCTCCAGTTCTCTTTTCACACTCGAAAAGTAAAACTTGTAGTCGTTGAGCCCGGATCCATTGGCCGGCACGCTCAAGATGGCATTACTCAGCTCTCTGTGCATGCACGGTGAGACCTCATCGGCGCTCAGTACGGACGGCATGCCTGAGCTATCCGGATGACGAACGCTGCGCTCCATGAGCCAGCGATCAAACGATTGGCGTGGAGGTGATTGGCCTGGCAGCAAGGAACAGAGACATGGATATTTAGTATAGGGTGTCCCAAATCAGTGTGTCACGCATTCTGAAGTTTGATGTGGTATTCTTTATTTTTATTTTTTACTTCACCAAGCGAACAGGCAATGATGCCTTCTCAGTGTAGTGTAATGCTCGTTGTACAATAAATCGTTCTTGTCTTGTCCACAGATTCCTGCGTGGCTTGCAGCCCGACCACAACACTCAGTACACCCACAGAATCCAGAGCTGCTATGCTATTGACAGCACCGCTAGCAGCAGCGCGTAGGCTAGCTAGTAGATACAGTGAGTGCGTTCGATTATGCGCGCGAATCAATTCACGAATCGATTCGCGCTATTCAGATCACCCCATGTGAATAGGGTAAATGGATTCCGAATCGATTCCAGTGCTCATGACATGAAAATCGAACGACTTGAATGCATGCGAATGGATTCATAAATCGATTCAACTGCATAATCGAACGCAGTCAGTGAAACCTGTCTAAGGCCACGCCGTTTTTTTTCTATGTTTCCTTATTCGATGAAATCAATGAGGGAGGGCGAAAAAATAAAAAAAGCCATCCAAAAAAACAGTGTACATGCATTGCATTTGTGTACAGTGAAGCGAGGCGGCACTGTTTGTGTTCATGTACATTGACATGTACATGAATACATGAGTGTATCCCCTCTGCCATGCTTGTGGTCCAAACACAGGCGACATGATGATTGTGTGACCATGGTGACTTGCGGCCCAGCTTATTGCACGCACATGTAGTACAATCAGTCATGTACAATGTACATGTGTGTGAGCTGAGTTACATTTTCCGGTTTTCTGGGTTTGCATTAAATTTGTATTGCATTTTCAAAAAACAAAATTGTTCCGTTTTTTAATTTTTTAATTTTTTAACCCTTTGAGACCCCACTGAAAGTACGACAATTTACGCACCTTCAAATAACATGCACTTTCGCTCGTATCTCTATGAAACATTCACCAATTTTTACAAACTAACCACCAATGGAAAGGTATTTCCAAGACGGAGAGAATAGTACCACGCTCAAGCCAACTACCTGCACAGCCTCTGCTCTGCGTGGCCTATAATGCCGCCCAAAACAGCAGCCGTGCGCGAACAGCTTCAGAAAAGTTCAAACAGCCGCCATTCCATTCTCCTTCATCGCATCGACTTCAAATAAACTACAGCGGAAAGCTCGTTTCAAGCGCAAAATATTGGTGTGCAGCATGCTTGAGTATGACATACCATTCCGGGGAAATCTCCTGCCAAGTGCAGCGTGAAAATTTGAATTTTTCGATCTGAGTGCATTTTTCAGCTTGTCTCCGACTTCGAGTCTCACCACGGCGGCATCGTAACTCCTAGAGACTTCGGATAACTTCAACGTTATAGCCAAGGGTCTTCTCGAAACGGAGATACTTTGTTTATGAAAATCGGTGAAGGAACACCAGAGATATACTTATTTTAGTGTCACTGTATACCAAACGATCGAATTCGATCGTTGGGGTCTCAAAGGGTTAACTCCGGCTGTGAAATACATGCGCGCGGGCCGCGGGGGACGCGAAACATAGATAAAAAACAGTGTGGCCTAAGCTTAACCCTTTGTGTACGGACTGTACAACTTTCGATCCCCTGGGATCGAAACTTTTCAAATTTTCAATCGATCGTAACTCAGTCATTTCTGGGTTATTTCCAAAACCTAAATTATGTAGGTCGAAGAGAAAAACCCCAGCTGTCCATTGAAACAATCGCAGAAACACTCTGATGTGCGGTTCCTTAGTTACGAAGCTCGAAAGTCAAATCGCGGCAATTGTCGCTCAATAGCCGCGTGCGCAGACTTGAATAAGGGATTTTCCCATCTTTCTGGGCATCCAGTGACGTAGAAACATATTCAAAATGGCAAACGGACTCGTGGCAGATTGTGAAATTTTTTTGGAAGTAAAAATTAGTTGTTACAAGCAAGGAGAGCGAAATGGCTGATACAAGACGACTTCTGTCGGAATATTGGCGTTGCAACTAAGACGCTGGGCTGTAGCGCTGGAGTTTTGACCTTCGTGGTGGCAAGTGTGGGCTCAATGTGTTCCTCTTGCGACGAGCTTTCCAGGAAGCTCAAGATTGAAAAAATCGTCAAAAGGAGACCAAAGTTATGACCCGGAGAATTATGGAATTTGAGGCGAGTCGAGATCAGATTCAGTCTGCGTACATTTTTTCAGTACATAAAGGCTTAAAATGCTTACTAAAACTATGTCAGACTCACTGTACAGTACTGTATGCATGCATGTAGGAGCCCACGATCGATGGCATTTACAAAAGTTAGATGACTACGAAGTGTTCTTTTTTCTCAGTTTAATTGAGTTTATACAAAAGAAAAAAGGACCAAGGAACTGCAAGCTGCGCTATAATGTCCAATTACACCACCAGTTGCTAAACAATCAGCTCAGTTTACGAATATCATTCCCTTGCGAAATATGGACTCAGATGGAGAGCCAAGGTTTAATTTATACAAAAGAGAAAGACCATAAACTTGCGAAATATAATTGATTTACAGTAATTTGCTGTCCCCTGAGTTACGCACGCCGTAAGCTTACCCATGTGTTTGCGGCACATGCTGGCATAGTGGTGCTGCAGCCTTCTCATGTCCTCCTGCAGCTTCTGTTCCGCCGCGGGACTGCAGGGCCGGTATAGTGCGGTGCGGCCGTGAAAGCCGTCGTCAGACGTGCGGACTGCACACGCGACACTGTCGTCACAAATCCTAGAGGACACGAAACGCACGCCAGAGCATGAACGAATAATTATAACAGTTATACGCACTTGCTGTCTGATGATCGCTAAAGCCGTGAACTCAAGAGTCGCAGCAGAAACGCTTTGTTTCCTTCTTTCAAGTTTGCGTATTCGGCTCTGCACCTAGGTGCATTGAGCACTGTCACGAGCTACCAGAACTCTCCCCAAGTACAGGTTCTCCCTCGTTATAACGAGTCCGATTAGTACATAAACCCCGTTAGTAAATAGAAATCCCCTGGCGAAACGTGGTCTGTACAACTGTTTACAGGTCCGGTTACAACATAAGTCGATAGTACATAAATTTCGTTATAACGACCCTTTGCCTGAGGTCCCCGGAGTGCCAAACCCTCAGTATAAGACAATATTGACCGTGAAGGACCAAGGCCAAAACATGTAGGATAACGCAGGAAGACGCAGCGTATGATATCTATGTATTTGTAGATATGGACGATCTTTTGCATCGAAGGAAGAGCTATGTTGGAGATTTTCGATTATCTTCTAACGAGTTCAAGCATCGAAAATTTATGGTGTATTGGGGGTAGCCCAGGTAAGTACGAATTAGTGCCTATTTCACCTTTAGCTGCAAGTCCTGTTACAAGATACCGTATTTCCGCGCATATAAAGCCATGGCGTTATAGGTGAAACATCGCTGTTTTGGACCACATTTTTTTACAGAAAATAGCCTCGGATTTAACGCCATGGCGCTAAAAGTGAGAGATGCGTACATGCAAACAAATCGGCAGAGTATGAACTTCGAGTACTCGTACAGTGCCGTAGCACGTTCATGTCGAGGATCCATGTACTTTCAATTTTCCCTGAAAATTTCAAATTGTTTACCTATTGTGTACAAGGTGGCATGTGACAGTGGGGATGGGTACATGCAGAGAGAATCACCGCTACTGTAGGTTCACTGAAAGAACTGAACTCACCTTTAACACCAGATGCAAATTCCTCCACATTGAATTTTGTTCACTTATAACGCCATGGCTTTATAAGTGAGGGTGGCCTTATATTCGGATATAACGCCATGGCTTTATATGCGCGGAAATACGGTAAGTCTCGTTATAAGGGGCCGTATGTAATTATTGAACGTTTTTCACCAAACAAATTATTTTAGTTTAGACCCAACCCCTCCCTCCCTCCTCCTCAGAACGTAAAAAAAGTTTGACATATGCATGCATAATACAACAAAAGTTTCAAGTGTTCAACTGCTCCTATGGCCATGTACATGTATCAATGTTTTCTGAAACGAAATTGGTCAACCCCCTCCCACCCCATAACGAAATTATTTCGTTCTGTGAATAAAGTTCGATGTTTATGGACGACCCCTAAGATAACTTTTTCGATGGCCCAGAGATTATCTACTAACGAGGGAGGACCTGTATTACAGCTGTGGTGCAATCACTTTGCAATGGCCAGTATTTTGCTTATTAAAATCTCGTAGCTGTACAGATGAGGCCGGGGTGGCCGAAACAGCTAGCTGTCTACTGCATTGGGTATGTGTACAGCTATATCGCAGACTTTTGCAACCAGTTGTGATACCTGTCTAAGCACAGGGAAAAAGCCAGCACAAACCTAACTGATAAGGGCCAAACAGCAAGGGAAAACATATCGTCTCTACGGCTTAGGCATCTCTAGCCTTTTCCGACTCATAACATGCTCTACAGCTTCGGGACACCACTGCCCCCACGCTCCCAGCCAGCTCTCTGCAGATGGACGCCTAGATCGGGACTCAAGCGGTACGGGAATATCCTTTTACTGGATTCGAGCACTTTGGTGGACACGCTGCCATTGGCAACGGCCGGCCAGCAGAATACGCAGAAAGTGCTCGAAAGGAATGATAATAAAATGCTGACAGGATGTTACGTGATCCAAGGAATTCTATCTGGGTGCCCTTTGATGCCAAGCAAACTAAATCCCGTCAGTCTCGTTCAATCAGACTAGCGCTTACTGTACAGGCTGAACATTTCGTCGGTCAATAGTTTCGTCCAACTCCAATGAAAGGGAGTTCGTCTGGCTGTAAATTTCGCTCATGGATCATAAGAGTGTATTGAAAAGCTGGCCAAATAGACATTAGTCCGGCATTTAATTTAGTCCAAAACCTCATTGGACGAAAAAGACTTCTATAATTAAATTCCAGACGATTTCTGCTTATACAGTGCGATTACGCCATTGCTTCAGGTGTTTTCTCTGTAGTGGCAAATCTGTGGCATCACATGCATTGACTAACTGAGCCACTTCCACTGCATTTCCTACAGGAAGCATGGTGGATGATGCCATTCGCGCAATCACCATTGCTTGAAGGGATGGAAATGCCCATCACCAAAAAAATCGCACACCCGCGTCGTAGTTGCTTTATATTTATTTTACTTCACCAACATTGCCACCGGCTACGCAAGTGTGTTGAGAACACACAACCAGCATAGGAAGTTTGGCTTCTGCCAGGCCACCGTCATGCCTATCAGTGCATTGCTTAATTACTAACGCTAATAACTTATCTGACAAGTCACACGTCATTCGTGTAACGGGTACGTAAAAAAAAATAGCAGCTATTCCAAAGCAGACCGAAGAGCTAGCATCGCTTTAGCTATCCAGTACCGGTATCAAAATAGGCAAAGGGGAGATCGTCAGACAAAGACCATCTCCGAGACTGTCCTAACACTCTTGACTCTTGCACAAACAATATCACTAGACACAATGAGACAGTAATTTTAAAATTATTTTCGATATCACTAGACACAATGAGACAGTAATTTTAAAATTATTTTCGATTTGACATACTGACAACGTTATTTTACTAGGATATACTTTTAAAATAAAAAGAGATACAAAGAATTCGCAACTGACCTGGAAAGACCTGCCATGATCGACGACGACAACAGGGAAATATCCAACTCCAACACGGCGACTGAGAGCGCAACAAATTACTTGTGCAGATCGATGTCGTTCAGATAACTGCTTCAAAAATACTAGCCAGTACTGCCACTAGCCCTGCATGCTACAAACTTCACCAAGGTTTTTGTCGTGCCTCGCTCGCTTGAATCAGAACCGAGGTATTTATGTGCTAGCGCGTTCAGCGTGGCCGTGGATACGCACTACTACGTGACGTAGATGTACGCAAGGTCAGCATGCACTGGCACTGCACTGACATGTCGACAGCACATTCACAGTCAGCAGTACGACTCCGAGCCTACGCCTACGGGTAGTACTACCGTAGAATCCCGCGGCGCGGATAATTAGGCTTATCTGTTTCACAAGGACATAGTCATTTCGGTGGGCTTATACAAGAACATGGGCTTGTACGCGGGCGCATGCCCGCATGGGCTTATACGCCGACACCAACATTGTGTTATTGAAAGTGCCAATGAAGTGAGAAGTACATAAGTCATTGCTGAAAGCCACTGTGCAAACAAAAACAACCGATGATTGTGTTGAAATGTACAAACAAACAAAAAAACCCCGAAACACTCGTACTACGTACATGTACAATCATCATACACATGATACATGTACATGGTATGACCAAGAGTCCATAATTTATGGACTCATGGTACAATTATTTAGGCCCATGCCGGCATGCCATGGCATGGGCTTGTAGTCGACGAAGCCTTGTGATGTTCGAACTTTCCCTGGGCTTATGCGCGGGCATGGGCTTATACGCGGGTGGGCTTATCGGTACTACACTCAGCCTTCTTCTTACGTGCCCGTTGGCGTAGACTCCACAGTCCACGCAGACCGTGCACTAGCACTGACTGTACTCTCGTCTGTAGACTTGTAGATCTACCCCCACAATATTGCCATAATCATAAGTAGACTGTAGTCAGACTCATGCTCACGACGATAGATACATGTACTGTCATTATTATTAATTTTTTATTGTGTATGTGCCACGCACCACGTAAATGCACTTGCCAATAATAATGGGAGAGCGCTGCTAGCCCTCGAAACTCTAGTCTAGAGTACAAGTACCCGGTAGACGGTGTAGACTATTTTTAAAAGCACTAAGTCTTGTACCAAGAGTACATAAACCTACTCTTGCTTGTACTTGTAGTTGTACTGTACAGTAGACTGTACACAGTCTATCATGGTCTACTACGGCCCGGATCTATTATCATGATCATGCATGTGGAAGGCGGGAGTGCCCCCCCCCCCCCCCCCGCCTGTCTTAGCGCGAGCTTCGAGCTAAACAGTGTAAAGATCATGTCGCCCACTCATTTCCTGTGTTTCCCCATTTCTTCGAACTCGCTCAGCTTCTGCTTCGCTCGTGCTTCAGCTCCACGCTGTAGTAGGTAGGTACATTTTTATTTGAATTCGCAGAACCAAACGGGCGGTGTCGCCCAATTACATGGAAGCGAATGGAAACAGTAAAATATTGTAGGAAATAGCCTAACACGATAGCAGGGTGTAGTACAAAGCAAAGAACGCTCAGTCAATGAATAACGTTAACGTTAGAATACAACAACGGGGAGGCGGTAAACAGCACATGACTGGTACTGTGGTCCAGTGTGGAGTACCGCAAACGTTCAAAGATTCCTGTAGTGTTCAGTAGTGGGTGCTACTGCTAGCAAGTCTGAGTTTAGTTCTCTTGTCTTCTTCCAGCAGAATACTGCAAACTCTACAGCGAGTTTCTTTTGCGTCGAGACAGACAGATCGTTTTAGTCCTTTCTTGCCGTCGTCTCATGAGCGCCCGAAAGCAACAGTATCCTATGTTCTTGTCGTTCCATTTTCTGGCGAACTCATTCACCGACTACTTCTTCCTTTATGAAAGCTTCAGGTGGTTGAGTTCTCCCACTTGCGACAATCATGCCTTGGAAAAGAACAGGATATTACTAAGGTATGTACAGCCAGTGCAGTGATGACAGTGTACTGCACTGCAAAAAGCACCTGCATGCACTGGGCGTAGTTGTTGTTTGTTTTGTCGAGAAAGAATCCCTTTGATCCCTTTCGCACTCGCGCGGTCCCCACGGGCGCAGCACAGAAACGGGTCTATTGAATTCATTTCTTGGTCGATTTTGACAACCAATACGTCGTTGTTTTTCTTTTTTCACTGGCTATCCTTTCTCAGCTTCCGAATTGCGATGCCGTCTACCTGGAAAGCCTTGAAGTGAAACGAGTGGAGGCCGGTTTCGGAGGTAATTTTCGGCCAAACAACAATCAAATCGAAAAATTCGAAGCGGACAATCTGTTGGTATCTATCGAAAGAAGACGTTGGTCCAAAAAAAATTTGGACACAGCCAGAGGATCCAGAGGAGCCAGAGGAGCCAGAGGATTTCTTGGTCGATTTTGACAACCAATACATCGTTGTTTTTCCTTTTTCACTGCTATCCTTTCTCCGCTTCCGAATTGCGATGCCGTCCACCTGGAAAGCCTTGAGGAGCCAGAGGAGCCAGACGAGCCCGAGGAGACAGAGGATTTCTTGGTCGATTTTGACAACCAATACGTCGTTGTTTTTCCTTTTTCACTGGCTATCCTTTCTCCGCTTCCGAATTGCGATGCCGTCCACCTGGAAAGCCTTGAGGAGCCAGAGGAGCCAGAGGAGCCAGAGGAGCCAGAGGAGCCAGAGGAGCCAGCAGTGAGCCAGATGTGAGCCAGATGTGAGCCAGATGTGAGCCAGATGTGAGCCAGATGTGAGCCAGATGTGAGCCAGATGTGAGCCAGATGTGAGCCAGATGTGAGCCAGATGTGAGCCAGATGTGAGCCAGATGTGAGCCAGATGTGAGCCAGATGTGAGCCAGATGTGAGCCAGATGTGAGCCAGATGTGAGCCAGATGTGAGCCAGATGTGAGCCAGATGTGAGCCAGATGTGAGCCAGATGTGAGCCAGATGTGAGCCAGATGTGAGCCAGATGTGAGCCAGATGTGAGCCAGATGTGAGCCAGATGTGAGCCAGATGTGAGCCAGATGTGAGCCAGATGTGAGCCAGATGTGAGCCAGATGTGAGCCAGATGTGAGCCAGATGTGAGCCAGATGTGAGCCAGATGTGAGCCAGATGTGAGCCAGATGTGAGCCAGATGTGAGCCAGATGTGAGCCAGATGTGAGCCAGATGTGAGCCAGATGTGAGCCAGATGTGAGCCAGATGTGAGCCAGATGTGAGCCAGATGTGAGCCAGATGTGAGCCAGATGTGAGCCAGATGTGAGCCAGATGTGAGCCAGATGTGAGCCAGATAAGAGCCAGATGTGAGCCAGATGTGAGCCAGATGTGAGCCAGATGTGAGCCAGATGTGAGCCAGATGTGAGCCAGATGTGAGCCAGATGTGAGCCAGATGTGAGCCAGATGTGAGCCAGATGTGAGCCAGATGTGAGCCAGATGTGAGCCAGATGTGAGCCAGATGTGAGCCAGATGTGAGCCAGATGTGAGCCAGATGTGAGCCAGATGTGAGCCAGATGTGAGCCAGATGTGAGCCAGATGTGAGCCAGATGTGAGCCAGATGTGAGCCAGATGTGAGCCAGATGTGAGCCAGATGTGAGCCAGATGTGAGCCAGATGTGACTCGCCAGATGTGAGCCAGATGTGAGCCAGATGTGAGCCAGATGTGAGCCAGATGTGAGCCAGATGTGACTCGCCAGATGTGAGCCAGATGTGAGCCAGATGTGAGCCAGATGTGAGCCAGATGTGAGCCAGATGTGAGCCAGATGTGAGCCAGATGTGAGCCAGATGTGAGCCAGATGTGAGCCAGATGTGAGCCAGATGTGAGCCAGATGTGAGCCAGATGTGAGCCAGATGTGAGCCAGATGTGAGCCAGATGTGAGCCAGATGTGAGCCAGATGTGAGCCAGATGTGAGCCAGATGTGAGCCAGATGTGAGCCAGATGTGAGCCAGATGTGAGCCAGATGTGAGCCAGATGTGAGCCAGATGTGAGCCAGATGTGAGCCAGATGTGAGCCAGATGTGAGCCAGATGTGAGCCAGATGTGAGCCAGATGTGAGCCAGATGTGAGCCAGATGTGAGCCAGATGTGAGCCAGATGTGAGCCAGATGTGAGCCAGATGTGAGCCAGATGTGAGCCAGATGTGAGCCAGATGTGAGCCAGATGTGAGCCAGATGTGAGCCAGATGTGAGAGATGTGAGCCAGATGTGAGCCAGATGTGAGCCAGATGTGAGCCAGATGTGAGCCAGATGTGAGCCAGATGTGAGCCAGATGTGAGCCAGATGTGAGCCAGATGTGAGCCAGATGTGAGCCAGATGTGAGCCAGATGTGAGCCAGATGTGAGCCAGATGTGAGCCAGATGTGAGCCAGATGTGAGCCAGATGTGAGCCAGATGTGAGCCAGATGTGAGCCAGATGTGAGCCAGATGTGAGCCAGATGTGAGCCAGATGTGAGCCAGATGTGAGCCAGATGTGAGCCAGATGTGAGCCAGATGTGAGCCAGATGTGAGCCAGATGTGAGCCAGATGTGAGCCAGATGTGAGCCAGATGTGAGCCAGATGTGAGCCAGATGTGAGCCAGATGTGAGCCAGATGTGAGCCAGAGGAGCCAGAGGAGCCAGATGAGCCACTGATGAGCCAGATGAGCCAGATGAGCCAGATGAGCCAGATGAGCCAGATGAGCCAGATAGATGAGCCAGATGAGCCAGATGAGCCAGATGAGCCAGATGAGCCAGATAGATGAGCCAGATGAGCCAGATGAGCCAGATGAGCCAGATGAGCCAGATATATGAGCCAGATGAGCCAGATGAGCCAGATGAGCCAGATGAGCCAGATGAGCCAGATGAGCCAGATGAGCCAGATGAGCCAGATGAGCCAGATGAGCCAGATGAGCCAGATGAGCCAGATGAGCCAGATGAGCCAGATGAGCCAGATGAGCCAGATGAGCCAGATGAGCCAGATGAGCCAGATGAGCCAGATGAGCCAGATGAGCCAGATGAGCCAGATGAGCCAGATGAGCCAGATGAGCCAGATGAGCCAGATGAGCCAGATGAGCCAGATGAGCCAGATGAGCCAGATGAGCCAGATGAGCCAGATGAGCCAGATGAGCCAGATGAGCCAGATGAGCCAGATGAGCCAGATGAGCCAGATGAGCCAGATGAGCCAGATGAGCCAGATGAGCCAGATGAGCCAGATGAGCCAGATGAGCCAGATGAGCCAGATGAGCCAGATGAGCCAGATGAGCCAGATGAGCCAGATGAGCCAGATGAGCCAGATGAGCCAGATGAGCCAGATGAGCCAGATGAGCCAGATGAGCCAGATGAGCCAGATGAGCCAGATGAGCCAGATGAGCCAGATGAGCCAGATGAGCCAGATGAGCCAGATGAGCCAGATGAGCCAGATGAGCCAGATGAGCCAGATGAGCCAGATGAGCCAGATGAGCCAGATGAGCCAGATGAGCCAGATGAGCCAGATGAGCCAGATGAGCCAGATGAGCCAGATGAGCCAGATGAGCCAGATGAGCCAGATGAGCCAGATGAGCCAGATGAGCCAGATGAGCCAGATGAGCCAGATGAGCCAGATGAGCCAGATGAGCCAGATGAGCCAGATGAGCCAGATGAGCCAGATGAGCCAGATGAGCCAGATGAGCCAGATGAGCCAGATGAGCCAGATGAGCCAGATGAGCCAGATGAGCCAGATGAGCCAGATGAGCCAGATGAGCCAGATGAGCCAGATGAGCCAGATGAGCCAGATGAGCCAGATGAGCCAGATGAGCCAGATGAGCCAGATGAGCCAGATGAGCCAGATGAGCCAGATGAGCCAGATGAGCCAGATGAGCCAGATGAGCCAGATGAGCCAGATGAGCCAGATGAGCCAGATGAGCCAGATGAGCCAGATGAGCCAGATGAGCCAGATGAGCCAGATGAGCCAGATGAGCCAGATGAGCCAGATGAGCCAGATGAGCCAGATGAGCCAGATGAGCCAGATGAGCCAGATGAGCCAGATGAGCCAGATGAGCCAGATGAGCCAGATGAGCCAGATGAGCCAGATGAGCCAGATGAGCCAGATGAGCCAGATGAGCCAGATGAGCCAGATGAGCCAGATGAGCCAGATGAGCCAGATGAGCCAGATGAGCCAGATGAGCCAGATGAGCCAGATGAGCCAGATGAGCCAGATGAGCCAGATGAGCCAGATGAGCCAGATGAGCCAGATGAGCCAGATGAGCCAGATGAGCCAGATGAGCCAGATGAGCCAGATGAGCCAGATGAGCCAGATGAGCCAGATGAGCCAGATGAGCCAGATGAGCCAGATGAGCCAGATGAGCCAGATGAGCCAGATGAGCCAGATGAGCCAGATGAGCCAGATGAGCCAGATGAGCCAGATGAGCCAGATGAGCCAGATGAGCCAGATGAGCCAGATGAGCCAGATGAGCCAGATAGATGAGCCAGATGAGCCAGATGAGCAAGATGAGCCAGATGAGCCAGATAGAGGAGCCAGATGAGCCAGATGAGCCAGATGAGCCAGATGAGCCAGATGAGCCAGATGAGCCAGATGAGCCAGATGAGCCAGATGAGCCAGATGAGCCAGATGAGCCAGATGAGCCAGATGAGCCAGATGAGCCAGATGAGCCAGATGAGCCAGATGAGCCAGATGAGCCAGATGAGCCAGATGAGCCAGATGAGCCAGATGAGCCAGATGAGCCAGATGAGCCAGATGAGCCAGATGAGCCAGATGAGCCAGATGAGCCAGATGAGCCAGATGAGCCAGATGAGCCAGATGAGCCAGATGAGCCAGATGAGCCAGATGAGCCAGATGAGCCAGATGAGCCAGATGAGCCAGATGAGCCAGATGAGCCAGATGAGCCAGATGAGCCAGATGAGCCAGATGAGCCAGATGAGCCAGATGAGCCAGATGAGCCAGATGAGCCAGATGAGCCAGATGAGCCAGATGAGCCAGATGAGCCAGATGAGCCAGATGAGCCAGATGAGCCAGATGAGCCAGATGAGCCAGATGAGCCAGATGAGCCAGATGAGCCAGATGAGCCAGATGAGCCAGATGAGCCAGATAGATGAGCCAGATGAGCCAGATGAGCCAGATGAGCCAGATGAGCCAGATGAGCCAGATGAGCCAGATGAGCCAGATGAGCCAGATGAGCCAGATGAGCCAGATGAGCCAGATGAGCCAGATGAGCCAGATGAGCCAGATTAGCCAGATGAGCCAGATAGATGAGCCAGATGAGCCAGATGAGCCGGATGAGCCAGATGAGCCAGATGAGCCAGATGAGCCAGATGAGCCAGATGAGCCAGATAGATGAGCCAGATGAGCCAGATGAGCCAGATGAGCCAGATGAGCCAGATAAGCCAGATGAGCCAGATAGATGAGCCAGATGAGCCAGATGAGCCAGATGAGCCAGATGAGCCAGATGAGCCAGATGAGCCAGATGAGCCAGATGAGCCAGATGAGCCAGATGAGCCAGATGAGCCAGATGAGCCAGATGAGCCAGATGAGCCAGATGAGCCAGATGAGCCAGATGAGCCAGATGAGCCAGATGAGCCAGATGAGCCAGATGAGCCAGATGATCCAGATGAGCCAGACGAGCCAGACGAGCCAGACGAGCCAGATGAGCCAGATGAGCCAGATGAGCCAGATGAGCCAGATGAGCCAGATGAGCCAGATGAGCCAGATGAGCCAGATAAGCCAGATGAGCCAGATGAGCCAGATGAGCCAGATAGATGAGCCAGATGAGCAAGATGAGCCAGATGAGCCAGATAGAGGAGCCAGATGAGCCAGATGAGCCAGATGAGCCAGATGAGCCAGATGAGCCAGATGAGCCAGATGAGCCAGATGAGCCAGATGAGCCAGATGAGCCAGATGAGCCAGATGAGCCAGATGAGCCAGATGAGCCAGATGAGCCAGATGAGCCAGATGAGCCAGATGAGCCAGATGAGCCAGATGAGCCAGATGAGCCAGATGAGCCAGATGAGCCAGATGAGCCAGATGAGCCAGATGAGCCAGATGAGCCAGATGAGCCAGATGAGCCAGATGAGCCAGATGAGCCAGATGAGCCAGATGAGCCAGATGAGCCAGATGAGCCAGATAGATGAGCCAGATGAGCCAGATGAGCCAGATGAGCCAGATGAGCCAGATGAGCCAGATGAGCCAGATGAGCCAGATGAGCCAGATGAGCCAGATGAGCCAGATGAGCCAGATGAGCCAGATGAGCCAGATGAGCCAGATGAGCCAGATGAGCCAGATGAGCCAGATGAGCCAGATGAGCCAGATGAGCCAGATGAGCCAGATGAGCCAGATGAGCCAGATGAGCCAGATGAGCCAGATGAGCCAGATGAGCCAGATGAGCCAGAGGAGCCAGATGAGCCAGATGAGCCAGATGAGCCAGATGAGCCAGATGAGCCAGATGAGCCAGATGAGCCAGATGAGCCAGATGAGCCAGATGAGCCAGATGAGCCAGATGAGCCAGATGAGCCAGATGAGCCAGATGAGCCAGATGAGCCAGATGAGCCAGATGAGCCAGATGAGCCAGATGAGCCAGATGAGCCAGATGAGCCAGATGAGCCAGATGAGCCAGATGAGCCAGATGAGCCAGATGAGCCAGATGAGCCAGATGAGCCAGATGAGCCAGATGAGCCAGATGAGCCAGATGAGCCAGATAGATGAGCCAGATAGATGAGCCAGATGAGCCAGATGAGCCAGCTGAGCCAGATGAGCCAGATGAGCCAGATGAGCCAGATGAGCCAGATGAGCCAGATGAGCCAGATGAGCCAGATGAGCCAGATGAGCCAGATGAGCCAGATGAGCCAGATGAGCCAGATGAGCCAGATGAGCCAGATGAGCCAGATAGATGAGCCAGATGAGCCAGATGAGCCAGATGAGCCAGATGAGGCAGATGAGCCAGATAGATGAGCCAGATGAGCCAAATGAGCCAGATGAGCCAGATGAGCCAGATGAGCCAGATGAGCCAGATGAGCCAGATGAGCCAGATGAGCCAGATGAGCCAGATGAGCCAGATGAGCCAGATGTGCCAGATAGATGAGCCAGATAAATGAGCCAGATGAGCCAGATGAGCCAGATGAGCCAGATAGATGAGCCAGATGAGCCAGATGAGCCAGATGAGCCAGATGAGCCAGATGAGCCAGATGAGCCAGATGAGCCAGATGAGCCAGATGAGCCAGATGAGCCAGATGAGCCAGATGAGCCAGATGAGCCAGATGAGCCAGATGAGCCAGATGAGCCAGATGAGCCAGATAGATGAGCCAGATGAGCCAGATGAGCCAGATGAGCCAGATGAGCCAGATGAGCCAGATGAGCCAGATGAGCCAGATGAGCCAGATGAGCCAGATGAGCCAGATGAGCCAGATGAGCCAGATGAGCCAGATGAGCCAGATGAGCCAGATGAGCCAGATGAGCCAGATGAGCCAGATGAGCCAGAGGAGCCAGATGAGCCAGATGAGCCAGATGAGCCAGATGAGCCAGATGAGCCAGATGAGCCAGATAGATGAGCCAGATGAGCCAGATGAGCCAGATGAGCCAGATGAGCCAGATGAGCCAGATAGATGAGCCAGATGAGCCAGATGAGCCAGATGAGCCAGATGAGCCAGATGAGCCAGATGAGCCAGATGAGCCAGATGAGCCAGATGAGCCAGATGAGCCAGATGAGCCAGATGAGCCAGATAAGCCAGATGAGCCAGATGAGCCAGATGAGCCAGATGAGCCAGATGAGCCAGATGAGCCAGAAGAGCCAGATGAGCCAGATGAGCCAGATGAGCCAGATGAGCCAGATGAGCCAGATAGATGAGCCAGATGAGCCAGATGAGCCAGATGAGCCAGATGAGCCAGATAGATGAGCCAGATGAGCCAGATGAGCCAGATGAGCCAGATGAGCCAGATGAGCCAGATGAGCCAGATGAGCCAGATGAGCCAGATGAGCCAGATGAGCCAGATAGATGAGCCAGATGAGCCAGATGAGCCAGATGAGCCAGATGAGCCAGATGAGCCAGATGAGCCAGATGAGCCAGATGAGCCAGATGAGCCAGATGAGCCAGATGAGCCAGATAGATGAGCCAGATGAGCCAGATGAGCCAGATGAGCCAGATGAGCCAGATGAGCCAGATGAGCCAGATGAGCCAGATGAGCCAGATAGATGAGCCAGATGAGCCAGATGAGCCAGATGAGCCAGATGAGCCAGATGAGCCAGATGAGCCAGATGAGCCAGATGAGCCAGATGAGCCAGATAGATGAGCCAGATAGATGAGCCAGATGTGAGCCAGATGTGAGCCAGATGTGAGCCAGATGTGAGCCAGATGTGAGCCAGATGTGAGCCAGATGTGAGCCAGATGTGAGCCAGATGTGAGCCAGATGTGAGCCAGATGTGAGCCAGATGTGAGCCAGATGTGAGCCAGATGTGAGCCAGATGTGAGCCAGATGTGAGCCAGATGTGAGCCAGATGAGCCAGATGGGCCAGATGAGCCAGATGAGCCAGATGAGCCAGATGAGCCAGATGAGCCAGATGAGCCAGATGAGCCAGATGAGCCAGATGAGCCAGATAGATGAGCCAGATGAGCCAGATGAGCCAGATGAGCCAGATGAGCCAGATGAGCCAGATGAGCCAGATGAGCCAGATGAGCCAGATGAGCCAGATGAGCCAGATGAGCCAGATGAGCCAGATGAGCCAGATGAGCCAGATGAGCCAGATGAGCCAGATGAGCCAGATGAGCCAGATGAGCCAGATGAGCCAGATGAGCCAGATGAGCCAGATGAGCCAGATGAGCCAGATGAGCCAGATGAGCCAGATGAGCCAGATGAGCCAGATGAGCCAGATGAGCCAGATGAGCCAGATGAGCCAGATGAGCCAGATGAGCCAGATGAGCCAGATGAGCCAGATGAGCCAGATGAGCCAGATGAGCCAGATGAGCCAGATGAGCCAGATGAGCCAGATGAGCCAGATGAGCCAGATGAGCCAGATGAGCCAGATGAGCCAGATGAGCCAGATGAGCCAGATGAGCCAGATGAGCCAGATGAGCCAGATGAGCCAGATGAGCCAGATGAGCCAGATGAGCCAGATGAGCCAGATGAGCCAGATGAGCCAGATGAGCCAGATGAGCCAGATGAGCCAGATAGATGAGCCAGATGAGCCAGATGAGCCAGATGAGCCAGATGAGCCAGATGAGCCAGATGAGCCAGATGAGCCAGATGAGCCAGATGAGCCAGATGAGCCAGATGAGCCAGATGAGCCAGATGAGCCAGATGAGCCAGATGAGCCAGATAGATGAGCCAGATAGATGAGCCAGATGAGCCAGATGAGCCAGCTGAGCCAGATGAGCCAGATGAGCCAGATGAGCCAGATGAGCCAGATGAGCCAGATGAGCCAGATGAGCCAGATGAGCCAGATGAGCCAGATGAGCCAGATGAGCCAGATGAGCCAGATGAGCCAGATGAGCCAGATGAGCCAGATAGATGAGCCAGATGAGCCAGATGAGCCAGATGAGCCAGATGAGCCAGATGAGCCAGATAGATGAGCCAGATGAGCCAAATGAGCCAGATGAGCCAGATGAGCCAGATGAGCCAGATGAGCCAGATGAGCCAGATGAGCCAGATGAGCCAGATGAGCCAGATGAGCCAGATGAGCCAGATAGATGAGCCAGATAGATGAGCCAGATGAGCCAGATGAGCCAGATGAGCCAGATGAGCCAGATGAGCCAGATGAGCCAGATGAGCCAGATGAGCCAGATGAGCCAGATGAGCCAGATGAGCCAGATGAGCCAGATGAGCCAGATGAGCCAGATGAGCCAGATGAGCCAGATGAGCCAGATGAGCCAGATGAGCCAGATGAGCCAGATGAGCCAGATGAGCCAGATGAGCCAGATAGATGAGCCAGATGAGCCAGATGAGCCAGATGAGCCAGATGAGCCAGATGAGCCAGATGAGCCAGATGAGCCAGATGAGCCAGATGAGCCAGATGAGCCAGATGAGCCAGATGAGCCAGATGAGCCAGATGAGCCAGATGAGCCAGATGAGCCAGATGAGCCAGAGGAGCCAGATGAGCCAGATGAGCCAGATGAGCCAGATGAGCCAGATGAGCCAGATGAGCCAGATAGATGAGCCATATGAGCCAGATGAGCCAGATGAGCCAGATGAGCCAGATGAGCCAGATAGATGAGCCAGATGAGCCAGATGAGCCAGATGAGCCAGATGAGCCAGATGAGCCAGATGAGCCAGATGAGCCAGATGAGCCAGATGAGCCAGATGAGCCAGATGAGCCAGATGAGCCAGAAGAGCCAGATGAGCCAGATGAGCCAGATGAGCCAGATGAGCCAGATGAGCCAGATGAGCCAGATAGATGAGCCAGATGAGCCAGATGAGCCAGATGAGCCAGATGAGCCAGATAGATGAGCCAGATGAGCCAGATGAGCCAGATGAGCCAGATGAGCCAGATGAGCCAGATGAGCCAGATGAGCCAGATAGATGAGCCAGATGAGCCAGATGAGCCAGATGAGCCATATGAGCCAGATGAGCCAGATGAGCCAGATGGGCCAGATGAGCCAGATGAGCCAGATGAGCCAGATGAGCCAGATGAGCCAGATGAGCCAGATGAGCCAGATGAGCCAGATGAGCCAGATGAGCCAGATGAGCCAGATGAGCCAGATGAGCCAGATGAGCCAGATGAGCCAGATGAGCCAGATGAGCCAGATGAGGCAGATGAGCCAGATAGATGAGCCAGATGAGCCAAATGAGCCAGATGAGCCAGATGAGCCAGATGAGCCAGATGAGCCAGATGAGCCAGATGAGCCAGATGAGCCAGATGAGCCAGATGAGCCAGATGAGCCAGATGTGCCAGATAGATGAGCCAGATAAATGAGCCAGATGAGCCAGATGAGCCAGATGAGCCAGATAGATGAGCCAGATGAGCCAGATGAGCCAGATGAGCCAGATGAGCCAGATGAGCCAGATGAGCCAGATGAGCCAGATGAGCCAGATGAGCCAGATGAGCCAGATGAGCCAGATGAGCCAGATGAGCCAGATGAGCCAGATGAGCCAGATGAGCCAGATGAGCCAGATAGATGAGCCAGATGAGCCAGATGAGCCAGATGAGCCAGATGAGCCAGATGAGCCAGATGAGCCAGATGAGCCAGATGAGCCAGATGAGCCAGATGAGCCAGATGAGCCAGATGAGCCAGATGAGCCAGATGAGCCAGATGAGCCAGATGAGCCAGATGAGCCAGATGAGCCAGATGAGCCAGAGGAGCCAGATGAGCCAGATGAGCCAGATGAGCCAGATGAGCCAGATGAGCCAGATGAGCCAGATAGATGAGCCAGATGAGCCAGATGAGCCAGATGAGCCAGATGAGCCAGATGAGCCAGATAGATGAGCCAGATGAGCCAGATGAGCCAGATGAGCCAGATGAGCCAGATGAGCCAGATGAGCCAGATGAGCCAGATGAGCCAGATGAGCCAGATGAGCCAGATGAGCCAGATAAGCCAGATGAGCCAGATGAGCCAGATGAGCCAGATGAGCCAGATGAGCCAGATGAGCCAGATGAGCCAGAAGAGCCAGATGAGCCAGATGAGCCAGATGAGCCAGATGAGCCAGATGAGCCAGATGAGCCAGATAGATGAGCCAGATGAGCCAGATGAGCCAGATGAGCCAGATGAGCCAGATAGATGAGCCAGATGAGCCAGATGAGCCAGATGAGCCAGATGAGCCAGATGAGCCAGATGAGCCAGATGAGCCAGATGAGCCAGATGAGCCAGATGAGCCAGATAGATGAGCCAGATGAGCCAGATGAGCCAGATGAGCCAGATGAGCCAGATGAGCCAGATGAGCCAGATGAGCCAGATGAGCCAGATGAGCCAGATGAGCCAGATGAGCCAGATGAGCCAGATGAGCCAGATGAGCCAGATGAGCCAGATGAGCCAGATGAGCCAGATGAGCCAGATGAGCCAGATGAGCCAGATGAGCCAGATGAGCCAGATGAGCCAGATGAGCCAGATGAGCCAGATGAGCCAGATGACCCAGATAGATGAGCCAGATGAGCCAGATGAGCCAGATGAGCCAGATGAGCCAGATGAGCCAGATGAGCCAGATGAGCCAGATGAGCCAGATGAGCCAGATGAGCCAGATAGATGAGCCAGATGAGCCAGATGAGCCAGATGAGCCAGATGAGCCAGATGAGCCAGATGAGCCAGATGAGCCAGATGAGCCAGATAGATGAGCCAGATGAGCCAGATGAGCCAGATAGATGAGCCAGATGAGCCAGATGAGCCAGATGAGCCAGATGAGCCAGATGAGCCAGATGAGCCAGATGAGCCAGATGAGCCAGATGAGCCAGATGAGCCAGATAGATGAGCCAGATAGATGAGCCAGATGTGAGCCAGATGAGCCAGATGTGAGCCAGATGTGAGCCAGATGTGAGCCAGATGTGAGCCAGATGTGAGCCAGATGAGCCAGATGAGCCAGATGAGCCAGATGAGCCAGATGAGCCAGATGAGCCAGATAGATGAGCCAGATAGATGAGCCAGATGAGCCAGATGAGCCAGCTGAGCCAGCTGAGCCAGATGAGCCAGATGAGCCAGATGAGCCAGATGAGCCAGATGAGCCAGATGAGCCAGATGAGCCAGATGAGCCAGATGAGCCAGATGAGCCAGATGAGCCAGATGAGCCAGATGAGCCAGATGAGCCAGATGAGCCAGATGAGCCAGATGAGCCAGATGAGCCAGATGAGCCAGATGAGCCAGATGAGCCAGATGAGCCAGATGAGCCAGATGAGCCAGATGAGCCAGATGAGCCAGATGAGCCAGATGAGCCAGATGAGCCAGATGAGCCAGATGAGCCAGATGAGCCAGATGAGCCAGATGAGCCAGATGAGCCAGATGAGCCAGATGAGCCAGATGAGCCAGATGAGCCAGATGAGCCAGATGAGCCAGATGAGCCAGATGAGCCAGATGAGCCAGATGAGCCAGATGAGCCAGATGAGCCAGATGAGCCAGATGAGCCAGATGAGCCAGATGAGCCAGATGAGCCAGATGAGCCAGATGAGCCAGATGAGCCAGATGAGCCAGATGAGCCAGATGAGCCAGATGAGCCAGATGAGCCAGATGAGCCAGATGAGCCAGATGAGCCAGATGAGCCAGATGAGCCAGATGAGCCAGATGAGCCAGATGAGCCAGATGAGCCAGATGAGCCAGATGAGCCAGATGAGCCAGATGAGCCAGATGAGCCAGATGAGCCAGATGAGCCAGATGAGCCAGATAGATGAGCCAGATGAGCCAGATGAGCCAGATGAGCCAGATGAGCCAGATGAGCCAGATGAGCCAGATGAGCCAGATGAGCCAGATGAGCCAGATGAGCCAGATGAGCCAGATGAGCCAGATGAGCCAGATGAGCCAGATAGATGAGCCAGATAGATGAGCCAGATGAGCCAGATGAGCCAGCTGAGCCAGATGAGCCAGATGAGCCAGATGAGCCAGATGAGCCAGATGAGCCAGATGAGCCAGATGAGCCAGATGAGCCAGATGAGCCAGATGAGCCAGATGAGCCAGATGAGCCAGATGAGCCAGATAGATGAGCCAGATGAGCCAGATGAGCCAGATGAGCCAGATGAGCCAGATGAGCCAGATAGATGAGCCAGATGAGCCAAATGAGCCAGATGAGCCAGATGAGCCAGATGAGCCAGATGAGCCAGATGAGCCAGATGAGCCAGATGAGCCAGATGAGCCAGATGAGCCAGATGAGCCAGATGTGCCAGATAGATGAGCCAGATAAATGAGCCAGATGAGCCAGATGAGCCAGATGAGCCAGATAGATGAGCCAGATGAGCCAGATGAGCCAGATGAGCCAGATGAGCCAGATGAGCCAGATGAGCCAGATGAGCCAGATGAGCCAGATGAGCCAGATGAGCCAGATGAGCCAGATGAGCCAGATGAGCCAGATGAGCCAGATGAGCCAGATGAGCCAGATGAGCCAGATGAGCCAGATGAGCCAGATGAGCCAGATGAGCCAGATAGATGAGCCAGATGAGCCAGATGAGCCAGATGAGCCAGATGAGCCAGATGAGCCAGATGAGCCAGATGAGCCAGATGAGCCAGATGAGCCAGATGAGCCAGATGAGCCAGATGAGCCAGATGAGCCAGATGAGCCAGATGAGCCAGATGAGCCAGAGGAGCCAGATGAGCCAGATGAGCCAGATGAGCCAGATGAGCCAGATGAGCCAGATGAGCCAGATAGATGAGCCATATGAGCCAGATGAGCCAGATGAGCCAGATGAGCCAGATGAGCCAGATAGATGAGCCAGATGAGCCAGATGAGCCAGATGAGCCAGATGAGCCAGATGAGCCAGATGAGCCAGATGAGCCAGATGAGCCAGATGAGCCAGATGAGCCAGATGAGCCAGATGAGCCAGAAGAGCCAGATGAGCCAGATGAGCCAGATGAGCCAGATGAGCCAGATGAGCCAGATGAGCCAGATAGATGAGCCAGATGAGCCAGATGAGCCAGATGAGCCAGATGAGCCAGATAGATGAGCCAGATGAGCCAGATGAGCCAGATGAGCCAGATGAGCCAGATGAGCCAGATGAGCCAGATGAGCCAGATGAGCCAGATAGATGAGCCAGATGAGCCAGATGAGCCAGATGAGCCATATGAGCCAGATGAGCCAGATGAGCCAGATGGGCCAGATGAGCCAGATGAGCCAGATGAGCCAGATGAGCCAGATGAGCCAGATGAGCCAGATGAGCCAGATGAGCCAGATGAGCCAGATGAGCCAGATGAGCCAGATGAGCCAGATGAGCCAGATGAGCCAGATGAGCCAGATGAGCCAGATGAGCCAGATGAGCCAGATGACCCAGATAGATGAGCCAGATGAGCCAGATGAGCCAGATGAGCCAGATGAGCCAGATGAGCCAGATGAGCCAGATGAGCCAGATGAGCCAGATGAGCCAGATGAGCCAGATGAGCCAGATGAGCCAGATAGATGAGCCAGATGAGCCAGATGAGCCAGATGAGCCAGATGAGCCAGATGACCCAGATGAGCCAGATGAGCCAGATGAGCCAGATAGATGAGCCAGATGAGCCAGATGAGCCAGATGAGCCAGATGAGCCAGATGAGCCAGATGAGCCAGATGAGCCAGATGAGCCAGATGAGCCAGATGAGCCAGATGAGCCAGATGAGCCAGATAGATGAGCCAGATAGATGAGCCAGATGTGAGCCAGATGTGAGCCAGATGTGAGCCAGATATGAGCCAGATGTGAGCCAGATGTGAGCCAGATGTGAGCCAGATGTGAGCCAGATGTGAGCCAGATGTGAGCCAGATGTGAGCCAGATGTGAGCCAGATGTGAGCCAGATGTGAGCCAGATGTGAGCCAGATGTGAGCCAGATGTGAGCCAGATGTGAGCCAGATGAGCCAGATGAGCCAGATGGGCCAGATGAGCCAGATGAGCCAGATGAGCCAGATGAGCCAGATGAGCCAGATGAGCCAGATGAGCCAGATGAGCCAGATGAGCCAGATGAGCCAGATGAGCCAGATGAGCCAGATGAGCCAGATGAGCCAGATGAGCCAGATGAGCCAGATGAGCCAGATGAGCCAGATGAGCCAGATGAGCCAGATGAGCCAGATGAGCCAGATGAGCCAGATGAGCCAGATGAGCCAGATGAGCCAGATGAGCCAGATGAGCCAGATGAGCCAGATGAGCCAGATGAGCCAGATGAGCCAGATGAGCCAGATGAGCCAGATGAGCCAGATGAGCCAGATGAGCCAGATGAGCCAGATGAGCCAGATGAGCCAGATGAGCCAGATGAGCCAGATGAGCCAGATGAGCCAGATGAGCCAGATGAGCCAGATGAGCCAGATGAGCCAGATGAGCCAGATGAGCCAGATAGATGAGCCAGATGAGCCAGATGAGCCAGATGAGCCAGATGAGCCAGATGAGCCAGATGAGCCAGATGAGCCAGATGAGCCAGATGAGCCAGATGAGCCAGATGAGCCAGATGAGCCAGATGAGCCAGATGAGCCAGATGAGCCAGATGAGCCAGATGAGCCAGATGAGCCAGATGAGCCAGATGAGCCAGATGAGCCAGATGAGCCAGATGAGCCAGATGAGCCAGATGAGCCAGATGAGCCAGATGAGCCAGATGAGCCAGATGAGCCAGATGAGCCAGATGAGCCAGATGAGCCAGATGAGCCAGATGAGCCAGATGAGCCAGATGAGCCAGATGAGCCAGATGAGCCAGATGAGCCAGATGAGCCAGATGAGCCAGATGAGCCAGATGAGCCAGATGAGCCAGATGAGCCAGATGAGCCAGATGAGCCAGATGAGCCAGATGAGCCAGATAGATGAGCCAGATGAGCCAGATGAGCCAGATAGATAAGCCAGATGAGCCAGATGAGCCAGATGAGCCAGATGAGCCAGATGAGCCAGATGAGCCAGATGAGCCAGATGAGCCAGATGAGCCAGATGAGCCAGATGAGCCAGATGAGCCAGATGAGCCAGATGAGCCAGATGAGCCAGATGAGCCAGATGAGCCAGATGAGCCAGATGAGCCAGATGAGCCAGATGAGCCAGATGAGCCAGATGAGCCAGATGAGCCAGATGAGCCAGATGAGCCAGATGAGCCAGATGAGCAGATGAGCCAGATGAGCCAGATGAGCCAGATGAGCCAGATGAGCCAGATGAGCCAGATGAGCCAGATGAGCCAGATGAGCCAGATGAGCCAGATGAGCCAGATGAGCCAGATGAGCCAGATGAGCCAGATGAGATAATTCGGGTACGATGGCGGGCGGGAGCAAATTTGTAGCTCCTGGCTCAGCAGCATCTGTTCTCTTCCCCAAGGATCCAGAGTGGCCCAAGGACCACGTTTTCTTCATTGAGGAGCTATCCAAGAATGGAGTGAAGCCAGAGGAGTTGCTTCTAGTGGACTTACACGGAAAGCCAGGTTGGTGTGTAGTAACGTTGTCCTGCCCAGCTGTGAGAGATAGGATCGCGGCAAGTGGAGTCCGGATCGCCGGTAAGGATGTGCATGTTATTGTTGGAGGCAGCCAAGTCACTGTGGTGTCCTTGTTCGGCTGTCCCTTGCATTTACACGATAGAGCGTTAATCAATTCTTTGGAGGCACATGGGAAAGTTTTCGGTCAGCCGACGAGGAAAACAGTCAAGCATGGAGATTATGCTATCGAAACAGGAACCAGGCAGATTCGAATCAGCTTGCAGAAAGGAGTACCGAGTACGCTGAGAGTAGGTAGTGTCACTGTACGTACATGGTACCCTGGCCAAGTACAGACATGCTACCTCTGTACACAGACTGGCCACGAGGCAAGGTACTGTCCAACACGCAAGAGTAGCAACCAGGCGTACGCAGGGGCCGAGGGTCAAAGCAGCCAGACCCAGGCAACCCCAAACACGCATGCAGGAGAGAAAGCACTGTACTCACAGGTCACACAAGGTCAGAGCAATACGCAAGAACGGCATGGAAATACCGTAGCGAACACAAATGAAAGTGCTGAAGGCGGACAACAGGAAAAAGACGCATCAACCCCAGGCCGGGGAGAAATACACCCGACCGAACACAAGGGAAAGCACCCCCTCGACGGGATCTCAGAAACCTCACAGCAGGAAAACGATACCTCCAGCACAGAGCAGAATGAAGAGACAAACCGTACATATGCCTCCGCTGTTGATGAGCGGCATCACAGGCACCCTGACCCCAACAGCGCGGAACAAGCGACTGGCGATGAGTCTCTGCCCCAGGAAAGCCGGTCCGTGCAAGATGAACAACAATCATCTGTGGACTCAGCCAATCCTCCCCAAGGGCTGCAGCAGCAACAGCAGCAGGCCTCTACACCTGTTGCTCCATCGCTGCCACCACCATCCCGAGGTAAAGCCGCCCACTCATCTCCAGATGAAGAAGGTTTTACCCTAGCATCGGGAAAGCACACCTTCGCACCCCATGTCCTGACCCCCACCCAGCTGACCCCCGAGCAGCAGCCAGCATTCAATGTCGACATACAACAGCAATGGGCAAAGCAGGCCAGCGCGAAAGAGATGGCCGATGTTGCCAAACGAGTAGCCGCAAGTCATCGACGGCACTTGAGTAAGTAAGCATCCTAGTAATAGTGGTCAGGAACATTTTTGCGCATATCAATCTGTATTCTACTACTGTGCTAATTCTGCCGACACTCTTACAAATGGCGTCTCTTAATCCCCTAGCACCCAGCTTTTTCCCCTCTAAGTCAAATCTAACCAGGCCTACCAGTATATGTCCTACTCACGATGCAGAACCCCTCCCTGCCCTTCTTGCTGATGTGACATCTAGCCATCCACCCTACACGCCCATAACACATTCATTCCACCTTAGGATAGGCCAACTCAACTGCCAAAGCGCCACTCATAAGATCCCAGTCATTGAGTCGCTACTACACACTGCGTCCCTTGACCTCCTATTCCTCTGTGAGACGTGGTTCTACCAATCACTGCCGGATGCAGCCATCTCAATTCCCGGATACAGCCTCCTGCGTAAAGATAGAGACGGTGCCCGACACTCCGCGATAGGCGGAGGACTTGCTGTTTATATTCGACAATCGCTTATGTGCCATTTCCAACGGCGGACCGACCTTGAATGCAAACTGGAGCACATTTGCGTGGAATTTATAGAATCGCAGAACAGTCGAAAGAATACATTCCACATGTTTTACAGGCCCCCTCACCGATCATCAGCAGAAAAACACGACTTTTTTGTGTCCTTCCAGTCCACCATTGCCAACGCACTGTCAGCCTCAGGCACGACAGTCATTCTCGGTGATTTCAATGCCAAACTCCGACAGTGGAACGCAACAGATGTTGATACGGCAGAGGGCAAACAGCTAGCAGGATTGTTAGACGACCTTGCACTACAGCAAATTGTCCGAAACACCGCAACGCGATACTCAGCTACGGGTAGCCAGTCATCACTTCTCGACCTGGTTATCACAGACGCAGAGCATCGTATATCCGACCTTGAAGTCCTAGATCCGCTATCAGACCACTGTCCCATAATCTTTAAATATCTCTCAGGAAAGCACACCCCAAAGCACCCGCCGCCCCGCTTTGTACCAGACTACGCGAACACTGACTTTCAATCTCTACGACAGAAACTTTCATCTCTTCCACTCCGGGAGTGTATGCTCGGTGCTTCCACCATCGAGAGTGCGTGGTGGGCATGGGAGTCATGCATCACACAAGCCATTGCCAGCTGCTTAGCGTACAGACGAGTTTCATCTCGAAGACAGCAAACCAAGCCTTGGTTCACCCCGCATCTGCATTACCTTCATCGCCAGAAGCAGCGCCTTTTCCGTGCCGCCAAGCGCCACCAAACAGTAGCATACTGGTTAACCTACAAGGCCCAGAGGAATGCATATCAGAACCAGTTAAGAAATGCCAAGACCCTGTACTTCAAGCGCCTCAGTGAGAATATTCACGATGAGCAAGATGCCCACCTTTGGTGGAAGAAAGCCAAGACACTTGCCAACATCTCCTGTAAGAAAGATAAAGTTCCTGACCTAACGTGTGAGGGCTACACGGCACAGAGCGAACCAGAGAAAGCAGAAATGCTCGCGAAGGTATTTGAGCGCCAGTGCACTCCTGCTCACGGTACAGGTACAATACCAGCACCAGCCGACGACTGTCCGAATGAATTATTCTCTCTGCCAGTCTTGGCCGAATCCTCAGTGTACCGGGTGCTCCGAAGGCTCCCGCAGCATAAGGCAACAGGCGGGAACATCTCGAACAGGATCCTCCGAGAGATCGCACCATGTATAACGTCCTCTGTTACCGACCTGTTTAACGCTAGCCTCACCTTAGGTGAGTTTCCTAGTGCCTGGAAGCTGGGAACAGTAATCCCCATATTTAAAAATAAAGGTAACCCGTGTGATCCCTCCAACTACCGCCCTATAACCCTACTCCCAGCTATTGCGAAAGCACTAGACAAGATTGTCGCCACCAAATTCGGTCACTATCTCGAGGTCAACAACATCATTGTCCCGGAACAGTTCGGCTTTGTCCGTGATCGCTCCACAGTTGACCAGCTGATACAGCTCACTACTAAGATCGCCTCGACCATGGATAAACGCATCCCTTACGATGCTGCATTTCTCGATTTTGCGAAGGCCTTCGATAAAGTGCCGCATGACGTGCTTCTCCAGCAACTCGGGACTATCTGCGATGCTCCGGCTACGAGTTGGTTTAAGAACTACCTCGATACGCGTACATTCAGCGTCCGAGTCCAACACCATCTGTCCTCCCCACGTCCCGTCAAGTCTGGAGTACCCCAGGGTTCCCACCTCGGGCCATTGCTTTTCCTGGTACATATCAACAGCCTACCCAGTGCCTCGAAACGCAACCAGCACGCTGATGTTTACCTGTTCGCGGATGACACCGCCGTCGGCCAAGCACGAACCAAAGGTACCAGCCCAATGGAGACTGCCCTGCAGGACACATTTGCCTGGGCCGACCGAGTAGGCGGAACCTTCAACCCATCGAAAACCGTTGTTATCTCATTCGCTGAGGAAGGAGCTGCAGAGACCATCCGCGGTATCCAGCCGTCAACCAGTCACCGTCACCTGGGAGTGTTGTTGAGTGAAACACTTAGCTTCCAGGAGCATATTGAACAGACAATAAGCAAGTTTAGACAACGCTGCGTTCTTCTGTGCCATATGGCTGACCGTTTAACAGGAGACATCGTCAGGAAGCTGTACCTTACGTATGTCCGCCCCACAGCAGAATACGCCGCCCCAGTATGGGAGTCCTCCCTCTCTGCTGCACAGCGGCTCACCCTTGAACGGCTGCAAGCCAGAGTAGCTCGCACAGTCATGCGGCTTGAGAGATGCCCTTGCCCATCAGACGAGCCCAAGTCATCATTGTTTAAACAGCTGGGGTGGCCAAGTCTATCCTGGCGCAGGAAGATCGCCTGCCTTATGGAATTCTTCCATTTGGTCACCACCCAACCAGAACTTTTTGAAGCAGCGGGATACTGCCCCATGCGTAGTCGCCGCCGCCAACTCGCATTCACTCTGCCACGGGTTGGGAAACACGCCGGGAGGTCATTTCTCTTCCGCACCGCTACTGTCTGGAATGCCTTGCCCGCAGACCTGAGAGCCACAGCCTCGCAGTCCCTGTTTCACAGTCACATTTGCACGCACTTCTCTGACACCAAACACAATGCCACTCCTCACTGACATGCCTCTGTCCTCCTTCTTTGTGCGTTGCGCTTATTCTTATTAAATTTTTGTGTTTCTGTTTCGGTACATTTCGTATTTCAAGGCATATCCCGAGGCTATAGGTATCATTGATTAAAGGACCATTCTGGAACATTCAGCATAATTGTATTTCTCTTGCTAGGCTGTTCATTACGAATTATTAGCCCTCCACTGTCTGCTATCTCAACCCTACAGCCTCCCATTATAATGGAACTCCCTTCAATTTAGACTACGTCTTTGGGAAATCCTCAAATATATAATAATAATAATAATAATGAGCCAGATGAGCCAGATAGATGAGCCAGATGAGCCAGATGAGCCAGATGAGCCAGATGAGCCAGATGAGCCAGATGAGCCAGATGAGCCAGATAGATGAGCCAGATGAGCCAGATGAGCCAGATAGATAAGCCAGATGAGCCAGATGAGCCAGATGAGCCAGATGAGCCAGATGAGCCAGATGAGCCAGATGAGCCAGATGAGCCAGATGAGCCAGATGAGCCAGATGAGCCAGATGAGCCAGATGAGCCAGATGAGCCAGATGAGCCAGATGAGCCAGATGAGCCAGATGAGCCAGATGAGCCAGATGAGCCAGATGAGCCAGATGAGCCAGATGAGCCAGATGAGCCAGATGAGCCAGATGAGCCAGATGAGCCAGATGAGCCAGATGAGCCAGATGAGCCAGATGAGCCAGATGAGCCAGATGAGCCAGATGAGCCAGATGAGCCAGATGAGCCAGATGAGCCAGATGAGCCAGATGAGCCAGATGAGCCAGATAGATGAGCCAGATGAGCCAGATGAGCCAGATAGATAAGCCAGATGAGCCAGATGAGCCAGATGAGCCAGATGAGCCAGATGAGCCAGATGAGCCAGATGAGCCAGATGAGCCAGATGAGCCAGATGAGCCAGATGAGCCAGATGAGCCAGATGAGCCAGATGAGCCAGATGAGCCAGATGAGCCAGATGAGCCAGATGAGCCAGATGAGCCAGATGAGCCAGATGAGCCAGATGAGCCAGATGAGCCAGATGAGCCAGATGAGCCAGATGAGCCAGATGAGCCAGATGAGCCAGATGAGCCAGATGAGCCAGATGAGCCAGATGAGCCAGATGAGCCAGATGAGCCAGATGAGCCAGATGAGCCAGATGAGCCAGATGAGCCAGATGAGCCAGATGAGCCAGATGAGCCAGATGAGCCAGATGAGCCAGATGAGCCAGATGAGCCAGATGAGCCAGATGAGCCAGATGAGCCAGATGAGCCAGATGAGCCAGATGAGCCAGATGAGCCAGATGAGCCAGATGAGCCAGATGAGCCAGATGAGCCAGATGAGCCAGATGAGCCAGATGAGCCAGATAGATGAGCCAGATAGATGAGCCAGATGAGCCAGATGAGCCAGATGAGCCAGATGAGCCAGATGAGCCAGATGAGCCAGATGAGCCAGATGAGCCAGATGAGCCAGATGAGCCAGATGAGCCAGATGAGCCAGATGAGCCAGATGAGCCAGATGAGCCAGATGAGCCAGATGAGCCAGATGAGCCAGATAGATGAGCCAGATGAGCCAGATGAGCCAGATGAGCCAGATGAGCCAGATGAGCCAGATAGATGAGCCACATGAGCCAAATGAGCCAGATGAGCCAGATGAGCCAGATGAGCCAGATGAGCCAGATGAGCCAGATGAGCCAGATGAGCCAGATGAGCCAGATGAGCCAGATGAGCCAGATGAGCCAGATGAGCCAGATGAGCCAGATGAGCCAGATGAGCCAGATGAGCCAGATGAGCCAGATGAGCCAGATGAGCCAGATGAGCCAGATGAGCCAGATGAGCCAGATGAGCCAGATGAGCCAGATGAGCCAGATGAGCCAGATGAGCCAGATGAGCCAGATGAGCCAGATGAGCCAGATGAGCCAGATGAGCCAGATGAGCCAGATGAGCCAGATGAGCCAGATGAGCCAGATGAGCCAGATGAGCCAGATGAGCCAGATGAGCCAGATGAGCCAGATGAGCCAGATGAGCCAGATGAGCCAGATGAGCCAGATGAGCCAGATGAGCCAGATGAGCCAGATGAGCCAGATGAGCCAGATAGATGAGCCAGATGAGCCAGATGAGCCAGATGAGCCAGATGAGCCAGATGAGCCAGATGAGCCAGATGAGCCAGATGAGCCAGATGAGCCAGATGAGCCAGATGAGCCAGATGAGCCAGATGAGCCAGATGAGCCAGATGAGCCAGATGAGCCAGATGAGCCAGATGAGCCAGATGAGCCAGATGAGCCAGATAGATGAGCCAGATAGATGAGCCAGATGAGCCAGATGAGCCAGATGAGCCAGATGAGCCAGATGAGCCAGATGAGCCAGATGAGCCAGATGAGCCAGATGAGCCAGATGAGCCAGATGAGCCAGATGAGCCAGATGAGCCAGATGAGCCAGATTAGCCAGATAAGCAAGATGAGCCAGATGAGCCAGATGAGCCAGATGAGCCAGATAGATGAGCCAGATGAGCCAGATGAGCCAGATGAGCCAGATGAGCCAGATGAGCCAGATGAGCCAGATGAGCCAGATGAGCCAGATGAGCCAGATGAGCCAGATGAGCCAGATGAGCCAGATGAGCCAGATGAGCCAGATGAGCCAGATGAGCCAGATGAGCCAGATGAGCCAGATGAGCCAGATGAGCCAGATGAGCCAGATGAGCCAGATGAGCCAGATAGATGAGCCAGATGAGCAAGATGAGCCAGATGAGCCAGATGAGCCAGATGAGCCAGATGAGCCAGATGAGCCAGATGAGCCAGATGAGCCAGATAGAGGAGCCAGATAGAGGAGCCAGATAGAGGAGCCAGATAGAGGAGCCAGATGAGCCAGATGAGCCAGATGAGCCAGATGAGCCAGATGAGCCAGATGAGCCAGATGAGCCAGATGAGCCAGATGAGCCAGATGAGCCAGATGAGCCAGATGAGCCAGATGAGCCAGATGAGCCAGATGAGCCAGATGAGCCAGATGAGCCAGATGAGCCAGATGAGCCAGATGAGCCAGATGAGCCAGATGAGCCAGATGAGCCAGATGAGCCAGATGAGCCAGATGAGCCAGATGAGCCAGATGAGCCAGATGAGCCAGATGAGCCAGATGAGCCAGATGAGCCAGATGAGCCAGATGAGCCAGATGAGCCAGATGAGCCAGATGAGCCAGATGAGCCAGATGAGCCAGATGAGCCAGATGAGCCAGATGAGCCAGATGAGCCAGATGAGCCAGATGAGCCAGATGAGCCAGATGAGCCAGATGAGCCAGATGAGCCAGATGAGCCAGATGAGCCAGATGAGCCAGATGAGCCAGATGAGCCAGATGAGCCAGATGAGCCAGATGAGCCAGATGAGCCAGATGAGCCAGATGAGCCAGATGAGCCAGATGAGCCAGATGAGCCAGATGAGCCAGATGAGCCAGATGAGCCAGATGAGCCAGATGAGCCAGATGAGCCAGATGAGCCAGATGAGCCAGATGAGCCAGATGAGCCAGATGAGCCAGATGAGCCAGATGAGCCAGATGAGCCAGATGAGCCAGATGAGCCAGATGAGCCAGATGAGCCAGATGAGCCAGATGAGCCAGATGAGCCAGATGAGCCAGATGAGCCAGATGAGCCAGATGAGCCAGATGAGCCAGATGAGCCAGATAGATGAGCCAGATGAGCCAGATGAGCCAGATGAGCCAGATGAGCCAGATGAGCCAGATGAGCCAGATGAGCCAGATGAGCCAGATGAGCCAGATGAGCCAGATGAGCCAGATGAGCCAGATGAGCCAGATGAGCCAGATGAGCCAGATGAGCCAGATGAGCCAGATGAGCCAGATGAGCCAGATGAGCCAGATGAGCCAGATGAGCCAGATAGATGAGCCAGATAGATGAGCCAGATGAGCCAGATGAGCCAGATGAGCCAGATGAGCCAGATGAGCCAGATGAGCCAGATGAGCCAGATGAGCCAGATGAGCCAGATGAGACAGATGAGCCAGATGAGCCAGATGAGCCAGATGAGCCAGATGAGCCAGATGAGCCAGATGAGCCAGATGAGCCAGATGAGCCAGATAGATGAGCCAGATGAGCCAGATGAGCCAGATGAGCCAGATGAGCCAGATGAGCCAGATGAGCCAGATGAGCCAGATGAGCCAGATGAGCCAGATGAGCCAGATGAGCCAGATGAGCCAGATGAGCCAGATGAGCCAGATGAGCCAGATGAGCCAGATGAGCCAGATGAGCCAGATGAGCCAGATGAGCCAGATGAGCCAGATGAGCCAGATGAGCCAGATGAGCCAGATGAGCCAGATGAGCCAGATGAGCCAGATGAGCCAGATGAGCCAGATGAGCCAGATGAGCCAGATGAGCCAGATGAGCCAGATGAGCCAGATGAGCCAGATGAGCCAGATGAGCCAGATGAGCCAGATGAGCCAGATGAGCCAGATGAGCCAGATGAGCCAGATGAGCCAGATGAGCCAGATGAGCCAGATGAGCCAGATGAGCCAGATTAGCCAGATAAGCAAGATGAGCCAGATGAGCCAGATGAGCCAGATGAGCCAGATAGATGAGCCAGATGAGCCAGATGAGCCAGATGAGCCAGATGAGCCAGATGAGCCAGATGAGCCAGATGAGCCAGATGAGCCAGATGAGCCAGATGAGCCAGATGAGCCAGATGAGCCAGATGAGCCAGATGAGCCAGATGAGCCAGATGAGCCAGATGAGCCAGATGAGCCAGATGAGCCAGATGAGCCAGATGAGCCAGATGAGCCAGATAGATGAGCCAGATGAGCAAGATGAGCCAGATGAGCCAGATGAGCCAGATGAGCCAGATGAGCCAGATGAGCCAGATGAGCCAGATGAGCCAGATAGAGGAGCCAGATAGAGGAGCCAGATAGAGGAGCCAGATAGAGGAGCCAGATAGAGGAGCCAGATGAGCCAGATGAGCCAGATGAGCCAGATGAGCCAGATGAGCCAGATGAGCCAGATGAGCCAGATGAGCCAGATGAGCCAGATGAGCCAGATGAGCCAGATGAGCCAGATGAGCCAGATGAGCCAGATGAGCCAGATGAGCCAGATGAGCCAGATGAGCCAGATGAGCCAGATGAGCCAGATGAGCCAGATGAGCCAGATGAGCCAGATGAGCCAGATGAGCCAGATGAGCCAGATGAGCCAGATGAGCCAGATGAGCCAGATGAGCCAGATGAGCCAGATGAGCCAGATGAGCCAGATGAGCCAGATGAGCCAGATGAGCCAGATGAGCCAGATGAGCCAGATGAGCCAGATGAGCCAGATGAGCCAGATGAGCCAGATGAGCCAGATGAGCCAGATGAGCCAGATGAGCCAGATGAGCCAGATGAGCCAGATGAGCCAGATGAGCCAGATGAGCCAGATGAGCCAGATGAGCCAGATGAGCCAGATGAGCCAGATGAGCCAGATGAGCCAGATGAGCCAGATGAGCCAGATGAGCCAGATGAGCCAGATGAGCCAGATGAGCCAGATGAGCCAGATGAGCCAGATGAGCCAGATGAGCCAGATGAGCCAGATGAGCCAGATGAGCCAGATGAGCCAGATGAGCCAGATGAGCCAGATGAGCCAGATGAGCCAGATGAGCCAGATGAGCCAGATGAGCCAGATGAGCCAGATGAGCCAGATGAGCCAGATGAGCCAGATGAGCCAGATGAGCCAGATGAGCCAGATGAGCCAGATAGATGAGCCAGATGAGCCAGATGAGCCAGATGAGCCAGATGAGCCAGATGAGCCAGATGAGCCAGATGAGCCAGATGAGCCAGATGAGCCAGATGAGCCAGATGAGCCAGATGAGCCAGATGAGCCAGATGAGCCAGATGAGCCAGATGAGCCAGATGAGCCAGATGAGCCAGATGAGCCAGATGAGCCAGATGAGCCAGATGAGCCAGATGAGCCAGATGAGCCAGATGAGCCAGATGAGCCAGATGAGCCAGATAGATGAGCCAGATAGATGAGCCAGATGAGCCAGATGAGCCAGATGAGCCAGATGAGCCAGATGAGCCAGATGAGCCAGATGAGCCAGATGAGCCAGATGAGCCAGATGAGACAGATGAGCCAGATGAGCCAGATGAGCCAGATGAGCCAGATGAGCCAGATGAGCCAGATGAGCCAGATGAGCCAGATGAGCCAGATAGATGAGCCAGATGAGCCAGATGAGCCAGATGAGCCAGATGAGCCAGATGAGCCAGATAGATGAGCCAGATGAGCCAAATGAGCCAGATGAGCCAGATGAGCCAGATGAGCCAGATGAGCCAGATGAGCCAGATGAGCCAGATGAGCCAGATGAGCCAGATGAGCCAGATGAGCCAGATGAGCCAGATGAGCCAGATGAGCCAGATAAGCCAGATGAGCCAGATGAGCCAGATGAGCCAGATGAGCCAGATGAGCCAGATGAGCCAGATGAGCCAGATGAGCCAGATGAGCCAGATGAGCCAGATGAGCCAGATGAGCCAGATGAGCCAGATGAGCCAGATGAGCCAGATGAGCCAGATGAGCCAGATGAGCCAGATGAGCCAGATGAGCCAGATGAGCCAGATGAGCCAGATGAGCCAGATGAGCCAGATGAGCCAGATGAGCCAGATGAGCCAGATGAGCCAGATGAGCCAGATGAGCCAGATGAGCCAGATGAGCCAGATTAGCCAGATAAGCAAGATGAGCCAGATGAGCCAGATGAGCCAGATGAGCCAGATGAGCCAGATAGATGAGCCAGATGAGCAAGATGAGCCAGATGAGCCAGATGAGCCAGATGAGCCAGATAGAGGAGCCAGATGAGCCAGATGAGCCAGATGAGCCAGATGAGCCAGATGAGCCAGATGAGCCAGATGAGCCAGATGAGCCAGATGAGCCAGATGAGCCAGATGAGCCAGATGAGCCAGATGAGCCAGATGAGCCAGATGAGCCAGATGAGCCAGATGAGCCAGATGAGCCAGATGAGCCAGATGAGCCAGATGAGCCAGATGAGCCAGATGAGCCAGATGAGCCAGATGAGCCAGATGAGCCAGATGAGCCAGATGAGCCAGATGAGCCAGATGAGCCAGATGAGCCAGATGAGCCAGATGAGCCAGATGAGCCAGATGAGCCAGATGAGCCAGATGAGCCAGATGAGCCAGATGAGCCAGATGAGCCAGATGAGCCAGATGAGCCAGATGAGCCAGATGAGCCAGATGAGCCAGATGAGCCAGATGAGCCAGATGAGCCAGATGAGCCAGATGAGCCAGATGAGCCAGATGAGCCAGATGAGCCAGATGAGCCAGATGAGCCAGATGAGCCAGATGAGCCAGATGAGCCAGATGAGCCAGATGAGCCAGATGAGCCAGATGAGCCAGATGAGCCAGATGAGCCAGATGAGCCAGATGAGCCAGATGAGCCAGATGAGCCAGATGAGCCAGATGAGCCAGATGAGCCAGATGAGCCAGATGAGCCAGATGAGCCAGATGAGCCAGATGAGCCAGATGAGCCAGATGAGCCAGATGAGCCAGATGAGCCAGATGAGCCAGATGAGCCAGATGAGCCAGATGAGCCAGATAGATGAGCCAGATGAGCCAGATGAGCCAGATGAGCCAGATGAGCCAGATGAGCCAGATGAGCCAGATGAGCCAGATGAGCCAGATGAGCCAGATGAGCCAGATGAGCCAGATGAGCCAGATGAGCCAGATGAGCCAGATGAGCCAGATGAGCCAGATGAGCCAGATGAGCCAGATGAGCCAGATAGATGAGCCAGATGAGCAAGATGAGCCAGATGAGCCAGATGAGCCAGATGAGCCAGATGAGCCAGATGAGCCAGATAGAGGATCCAGATAGAGGAGCCAGATAGAGGAGCCAGATGAGCCAGATGAGCCAGATGAGCCAGATGAGCCAGATGAGCCAGATGAGCCAGATGAGCCAGATGAGCCAGATGAGCCAGATGAGCCAGATGAGCCAGATGAGCCAGATGAGCCAGATGAGCCAGATGAGCCAGATGAGCCAGATGAGCCAGATGAGCCAGATGAGCCAGATGAGCCAGATGAGCCAGATGAGCCAGATGAGCCAGATGAGCCAGATGAGCCAGATGAGCCAGATGAGCCAGATGAGCCAGATGAGCCAGATGAGCCAGATGAGCCAGATGAGCCAGATGAGCCAGATGAGCCAGATGAGCCAGATGAGCCAGATGAGCCAGATAGATGAGCCAGATGAGCCAGATGAGCCAGATGAGCCAGATGAGCCAGATGAGCCAGATGAGCCAGATGAGCCAGATGAGCCAGATGAGCCAGATGAGCCAGATGAGCCAGATGAGCCAGATGAGCCAGATGAGCCAGATGAGCCAGATGAGCCAGATGAGCCAGATGAGCCAGATGAGCCAGATGAGCCAGATGAGCCAGATGAGCCAGATGAGCCAGATGAGCCAGATGAGCCAGATGAGCCAGATGAGCCAGATGAGCCAGATGAGCCAGATGAGCCAGATAGATGAGCCAGATGAGCAAGATGAGCCAGATGAGCCAGATGAGCCAGATGAGCCAGATGAGCCAGATGAGCCAGATAGAGGAGCCAGATAGAGGAGCCAGATAGAGGAGCCAGATAGAGGAGCCAGATAGAGGAGCCAGATGAGCCAGATGAGCCAGATGAGCCAGATGAGCCAGATGAGCCAGATGAGCCAGATGAGCCAGATGAGCCAGATGAGCCAGATGAGCCAGATGAGCCAGATGAGCCAGATGAGCCAGATGAGCCAGATGAGCCAGATGAGCCAGATGAGCCAGATGAGCCAGATGAGCCAGATGAGCCAGATGAGCCAGATGAGCCAGATGAGCCAGATGAGCCAGATGAGCCAGATGAGCCAGATGAGCCAGATGAGCCAGATGAGCCAGATGAGCCAGATGAGCCAGATGAGCCAGATGAGCCAGATGAGCCAGATGAGCCAGATGAGCCAGATGAGCCAGATGAGCCAGATGAGCCAGATGAGCCAGATGAGCCAGATGAGCCAGATGAGCCAGATGAGCCAGATGAGCCAGATGAGCCAGATGAGCCAGATGAGCCAGATGAGCCAGATGAGCCAGATGAGCCAGATGAGCCAGATGAGCCAGATGAGCCAGATGAGCCAGATGAGCCAGATGAGCCAGATGAGCCAGATGAGCCAGATGAGCCAGATGAGCCAGATGAGCCAGATGAGCCAGATGAGCCAGATGAGCCAGATGAGCCAGATGAGCCAGATGAGCCAGATAGATGAGCCAGATAGATGAGCCAGATGAGCCAGATGAGCCAGATGAGCCAGATGAGCCAGATGAGCCAGATGAGCCAGATGAGCCAGATGAGCCAGATGAGCCAGATGAGCCAGATGAGCCAGATGAGCCAGATGAGCCAGATGAGCCAGATGAGCCAGATGAGCCAGATGAGCCAGATGAGCCAGATAGATGAGCCAGATGAGCCAGATGAGCCAGATGAGCCAGATGAGCCAGATGAGCCAGATAGATGAGCCAGATGAGCCAGATGAGCCAAATGAGCCAGATGAGCCAGATGAGCCAGATGAGCCAGATGAGCCAGATGAGCCAGATGAGCCAGATGAGCCAGATGAGCCAGATAGATGAGCCAGATGAGCCAGATGAGCCAGATGAGCCAGATGAGCCAGATGAGCCAGATGAGCCAGATGAGCCAGATGAGCCAGATGAGCCAGATGAGCCAGATGAGCCAGATGAGCCAGATGAGCCAGATGAGCCAGATGAGCCAGATGAGCCAGATGAGCCAGATGAGCCAGATGAGCCAGATGAGCCAGATGAGCCAGATGAGCCAGATGAGCCAGATGAGCCAGATGAGCCAGATGAGCCAGATGAGCCAGATGAGCCAGATGAGCCAGATGAGCCAGATGAGCCAGATGAGCCAGATGAGCCAGATGAGCCAGATGAGCCAGATGAGCCAGATGAGCCAGATGAGCCAGATGAGCCAGATGAGCCAGATGAGCCAGATGAGCCAGATGAGCCAGATGAGCCAGATGAGCCAGATGAGCCAGATGAGCCAGATGAGCCAGATGAGCCAGATGAGCCAGATGAGCCAGATGAGCCAGATGAGCCAGATGAGCCAGATGAGCCAGATGAGCCAGATGAGCCAGATAGATGAGCCAGATGAGCAAGATGAGCCAGATGAGCCAGATGAGCCAGATAGAGGAGCCAGATGAGCCAGATGAGCCAGATGAGCCAGATGAGCCAGATGAGCCAGATGAGCCAGATGAGCCAGATGAGCCAGATGAGCCAGATGAGCCAGATGAGCCAGATGAGCCAGATGAGCCAGATGAGCCAGATGAGCCAGATGAGCCAGATGAGCCAGATAGATGAGCCAGATGAGCCAGATGAGCCAGATGAGCCAGATGAGCCAGATGAGCCAGATGAGCCAGATGAGCCAGATGAGCCAGATGAGCCAGATGAGCCAGATGAGCCAGATGAGCCAGATGAGCCAGATGAGCCAGATGAGCCAGATAGATGAGCCAGATGAGCCAGATGAGCCAGATGAGCCAGATGAGCCAGATGAGCCAGATGAGCCAGATGAGCCAGATGAGCCAGATGAGCCAGATGAGCCAGATGAGCCAGATGAGCCAGATGAGCCAGATGAGCCAGATGAGCCAGATGAGCCAGATGAGCCAGATGAGCCAGATGAGCCAGATGAGCCAGATGAGCCAGATGAGCCAGATGAGCCAGATGAGCCAGATGAGCCAGATGAGCCAGATGAGCCAGATGAGCCAGATGAGCCAGATGAGCCAGATGAGCCAGATGAGCCAGATGAGCCAGATGAGCCAGATGAGCCAGATGAGCCAGATGAGCCAGATAGATGAGCCAGATGAGCAAGATGAGCCAGATGAGCCAGATGAGCCAGATAGAGGAGCCAGATGAGCCAGATGAGCCAGATGAGCCAGATGAGCCAGATGAGCCAGATGAGCCAGATGAGCCAGATGAGCCAGATGAGCCAGATGAGCCAGATGAGCCAGATGAGCCAGATGAGCCAGATGAGCCAGATGAGCCAGATGAGCCAGATGAGCCAGATAGATGAGCCAGATGAGCCAGATGAGCCAGATGAGCCAGATGAGCCAGATGAGCCAGATGAGCCAGATGAGCCAGATGAGCCAGATGAGCCAGATGAGCCAGATGAGCCAGATGAGCCAGATGAGCCAGATGAGCCAGATGAGCCAGATAGATGAGCCAGATGAGCCAGATGAGCCAGATGAGCCAGATGAGCCAGATGAGCCAGATGAGCCAGATGAGCCAGATGAGCCAGATGAGCCAGATGAGCCAGATGAGCCAGATGAGCCAGATGAGCCAGATGAGCCAGATGAGCCAGATGAGCCAGATGAGCCAGATGAGCCAGATGAGCCAGATGAGCCAGATGAGCCAGATGAGCCAGATGAGCCAGATGAGCCAGATGAGCCAGATGAGCCAGATGAGCCAGATGAGCCAGATGAGCCAGATGAGCCAGATGAGCCAGATGAGCCAGATAGATGAGCCAGATGAGCCAGATGAGCAAGATGAGCAAGATGAGCCAGATGAGCCAGATGAGCCAGATGAGCCAGATGAGCCAGATAGAGGAGCCAGATAGAGGAGCCAGATAGAGGAGCCAGATAGAGGAGCCAGATAGAGGAGCCAGATAGAGGAGCCAGATGAGCCAGATGAGCCAGATGAGCCAGATGAGCCAGATGAGCCAGATGAGCCAGATGAGCCAGATGAGCCAGATGAGCCAGATGAGCCAGATGAGCCAGATGAGCCAGATGAGCCAGATGAGCCAGATGAGCCAGATGAGCCAGATGAGCCAGATGAGCCAGATGAGCCAGATGAGCCAGATGAGCCAGATGAGCCAGATGAGCCAGATGAGCCAGATGAGCCAGATGAGCCAGATGAGCCAGATGAGCCAGATGAGCCAGATGAGCCAGATGAGCCAGATGAGCCAGATGAGCCAGATGAGCCAGATGAGCCAGATGAGCCAGATGAGCCAGATGAGCCAGATGAGCCAGATGAGCCAGATGAGCCAGATGAGCCAGATGAGCCAGATGAGCCAGATGAGCCAGATGAGCCAGATGAGCCAGATGAGCCAGATGAGCCAGATGAGCCAGATGAGCCAGATGAGCCAGATGAGCCAGATGAGCCAGATGAGCCAGATGAGCCAGATGAGCCAGATGAGCCAGATGAGCCAGATGAGCCAGATGAGCCAGATGAGCCAGATGAGCCAGATGAGCCAGATGAGCCAGATGAGCCAGATGAGCCAGATGAGCCAGATGAGCCAGATGAGCCAGATGAGCCAGATGAGCCAGATGAGCCAGATGAGCCAGATGAGCCAGATGAGCCAGATGAGCCAGATGAGCCAGATGAGCCAGATGAGCCAGATGAGCCAGATGAGCCAGATGAGCCAGATGAGCCAGATGAGCCAGATGAGCCAGATGAGCCAGATGAGCCAGATGAGCCAGATGAGCCAGATGAGCCAGATGAGCCAGATGAGCCAGATGAGCCAGATGAGCCAGATGAGCCAGATGAGCCAGATGAGCCAGATGAGCCAGATGAGCCAGATGAGCCAGATGAGCCAGATGAGCCAGATGAGCCAGATGAGCCAGATGAGCCAGATGAGCCAGATGAGCCAGATGAGCCAGATGAGCCAGATGAGCCAGATGAGCCAGATGAGCCAGATGAGCCAGATGAGCCAGATGAGCCAGATGAGCCAGATGAGCCAGATGAGCCAGATGAGCCAGATGAGCCAGATGAGCCAGATGAGCCAGATGAGCCAGATGAGCCAGATGAGCCAGATGAGCCAGATGAGCCAGATGAGCCAGATGAGCCAGATGAGCCAGATGAGCCAGATGAGCCAGATGAGCCAGATGAGCCAGATGAGCCAGATGAGCCAGATGAGCCAGATGAGCCAGATGAGCCAGATGAGCCAGATGAGCCAGATGAGCCAGATGAGCCAGATGAGCCAGATGAGCCAGATGAGCCAGATGAGCCAGATGAGCCAGATGAGCCAGATGAGCCAGATGAGCCAGATGAGCCAGATGAGCCAGATGAGCCAGATGAGCCAGATGAGCCAGATGAGCCAGATGAGCCAGATGAGCCAGATGAGCCAGATGAGCCAGATGAGCCAGATGAGCCAGATGAGCCAGATGAGCCAGATGAGCCAGATGAGCCAGATGAGCCAGATGAGCCAGATGAGCCAGATGAGCCAGATGAGCCAGATGAGCCAGATGAGCCAGATGAGCCAGATGAGCCAGATGAGCCAGATGAGCCAGATGAGCCAGATGAGCCAGATGAGCCAGATGAGCCAGATGAGCCAGATGAGCCAGATGAGCCAGATGAGCCAGATGAGCCAGATGAGCCAGATGAGCCAGATGAGCCAGATGAGCCAGATGAGCCAGATGAGCCAGATGAGCCAGATGAGCCAGATGAGCCAGATGAGCCAGATGAGCCAGATGAGCCAGATGAGCCAGATGAGCCAGATGAGCCAGATGAGCCAGATGAGCCAGATGAGCCAGATGAGCCAGATGAGCCAGATGAGCCAGATGAGCCAGATGAGCCAGATGAGCCAGATGAGCCAGATGAGCCAGATGAGCCAGATGAGCCAGATGAGCCAGATGAGCCAGATGAGCCAGATGAGCCAGATGAGCCAGATGAGCCAGATGAGCCAGATGAGCCAGATGAGCCAGATGAGCCAGATGAGCCAGATGAGCCAGATGAGCCAGATGAGCCAGATGAGCCAGATGAGCCAGATGAGCCAGATGAGCCAGATGAGCCAGATGAGCCAGATGAGCCAGATGAGCCAGATGAGCCAGATGAGCCAGATGAGCCAGATGAGCCAGATGAGCCAGATGAGCCAGATGAGCCAGATGAGCCAGATGAGCCAGATGAGCCAGATGAGCCAGATGAGCCAGATGAGCCAGATGAGCCAGATGAGCCAGATGAGCCAGATGAGCCAGATGAGCCAGATGAGCCAGATGAGCCAGATGAGCCAGATGAGCCAGATGAGCCAGATGAGCCAGATGAGCCAGATGAGCCAGATGAGCCAGATGAGCCAGATGAGCCAGATGAGCCAGATGAGCCAGATGAGCCAGATGAGCCAGATGAGCCAGATGAGCCAGATGAGCCAGATGAGCCAGATGAGCCAGATGAGCCAGATGAGCCAGATGAGCCAGATGAGCCAGATGAGCCAGATGAGCCAGATGAGCCAGATGAGCCAGATGAGCCAGATGAGCCAGATGAGCCAGATGAGCCAGATGAGCCAGATGAGCCAGATGAGCCAGATGAGCCAGATGAGCCAGATGAGCCAGATGAGCCAGATGAGCCAGATGAGCCAGATGAGCCAGATGAGCCAGATGAGCCAGATGAGCCAGATGAGCCAGATGAGCCAGATGAGCCAGATGAGCCAGATGAGCCAGATGAGCCAGATGAGCCAGATGAGCCAGATGAGCCAGATGAGCCAGATGAGCCAGATGAGCCAGATGAGCCAGATGAGCCAGATGAGCCAGATGAGCCAGATGAGCCAGATGAGCCAGATGAGCCAGATGAGCCAGATGAGCCAGATGAGCCAGATGAGCCAGATGAGCCAGATGAGCCAGATGAGCCAGATGAGCCAGATGAGCCAGATGAGCCAGATGAGCCAGATGAGCCAGATGAGCCAGATGAGCCAGATGAGCCAGATGAGCCAGATGAGCCAGATGAGCCAGATGAGCCAGATGAGCCAGATGAGCCAGATGAGCCAGATGAGCCAGATGAGCCAGATGAGCCAGATGAGCCAGATGAGCCAGATGAGCCAGATGAGCCAGATGAGCCAGATGAGCCAGATGAGCCAGATGAGCCAGATGAGCCAGATGAGCCAGATGAGCCAGATGAGCCAGATGAGCCAGATGAGCCAGATGAGCCAGATGAGCCAGATGAGCCAGATGAGCCAGATGAGCCAGATGAGCCAGATGAGCCAGATGAGCCAGATGAGCCAGATGAGCCAGATGAGCCAGATGAGCCAGATGAGCCAGATGAGCCAGATGAGCCAGATGAGCCAGATGAGCCAGATGAGCCAGATGAGCCAGATGAGCCAGATGAGCCAGATGAGCCAGATGAGCCAGATGAGCCAGATGAGCCAGATGAGCCAGATGAGCCAGATGAGCCAGATGAGCCAGATGAGCCAGATGAGCCAGATGAGCCAGATGAGCCAGATGAGCCAGATGAGCCAGATGAGCCAGATGAGCCAGATGAGCCAGATGAGCCAGATGAGCCAGATGAGCCAGATGAGCCAGATGAGCCAGATGAGCCAGATGAGCCAGATGAGCCAGATGAGCCAGATGAGCCAGATGAGCCAGATGAGCCAGATGAGCCAGATGAGCCAGATGAGCCAGATGAGCCAGATGAGCCAGATGAGCCAGATGAGCCAGATGAGCCAGATGAGCCAGATGAGCCAGATGAGCCAGATGAGCCAGATGAGCCAGATGAGCCAGATGAGCCAGATGAGCCAGATGAGCCAGATGAGCCAGATGAGCCAGATGAGCCAGATGAGCCAGATGAGCCAGATGAGCCAGATGAGCCAGATGAGCCAGATGAGCCAGATGAGCCAGATGAGCCAGATGAGCCAGATGAGCCAGATGAGCCAGATGAGCCAGATGAGCCAGATGAGCCAGATGAGCCAGATGAGCCAGATGAGCCAGATGAGCCAGATGAGCCAGATGAGCCAGATGAGCCAGATGAGCCAGATGAGCCAGATGAGCCAGATGAGCCAGATGAGCCAGATGAGCCAGATGAGCCAGATGAGCCAGATGAGCCAGATGAGCCAGATGAGCCAGATGAGCCAGATGAGCCAGATGAGCCAGATGAGCCAGATGAGCCAGATGAGCCAGATGAGCCAGATGAGCCAGATGAGCCAGATGAGCCAGATGAGCCAGATGAGCCAGATGAGCCAGATGAGCCAGATGAGCCAGATGAGCCAGATGAGCCAGATGAGCCAGATGAGCCAGATGAGCCAGATGAGCCAGATGAGCCAGATGAGCCAGATGAGCCAGATGAGCCAGATGAGCCAGATGAGCCAGATGAGCCAGATGAGCCAGATGAGCCAGATGAGCCAGATGAGCCAGATGAGCCAGATGAGCCAGATGAGCCAGATGAGCCAGATGAGCCAGATGAGCCAGATGAGCCAGATGAGCCAGATGAGCCAGATGAGCCAGATGAGCCAGATGAGCCAGATGAGCCAGATGAGCCAGATGAGCCAGATGAGCCAGATGAGCCAGATGAGCCAGATGAGCCAGATGAGCCAGATGAGCCAGATGAGCCAGATGAGCCAGATGAGCCAGATGAGCCAGATGAGCCAGATGAGCCAGATGAGCCAGATGAGCCAGATGAGCCAGATGAGCCAGATGAGCCAGATAGATGAGCCAGATGAGCCAGATGAGCCAGATGAGCCAGATGAGCCAGATGAGCCAGATGAGCCAGATGAGCCAGATGAGCCAGATGAGCCAGATGAGCCAGATGAGCCAGATGAGCCAGATGAGCCAGATGAGCCAGATGAGCCAGATGAGCCAGATGAGCCAGATGAGCCAGATGAGCCAGATGAGCCAGATGAGCCAGATGAGCCAGATGAGCCAGATGAGCCAGATAGATGAGCCAGATGAGCCAGATGAGCCAGATGAGCCAGATGAGCCAGATGAGCCAGATAGATGAGCCAGATGAGCCAAATGAGCCAGATGAGCCAGATGAGCCAGATGAGCCAGATGAGCCAGATGAGCCAGATGAGCCAGATGAGCCAGATGAGCCAGATGAGCCAGATGAGCCAGATGAGCCAGATGAGCCAGATGAGCCAGATGAGCCAGATGAGCCAGATGAGCCAGATAGATGAGCCAGATGAGCCAGATGAGCCAGATGAGCCAGATGAGCCAGATGAGCCAGATGAGCCAGATGAGCCAGATGAGCCAGATGAGCCAGATGAGCCAGATGAGCCAGATGAGCCAGATGAGCCAGATGAGCCAGATGAGCCAGATGAGCCAGATGAGCCAGATGAGCCAGATGAGCCAGATGAGCCAGATGAGCCAGATGAGCCAGATGAGCCAGATGAGCCAGATGAGCCAGATGAGCCAGATGAGCCAGATGAGCCAGATGAGCCAGATGAGCCAGATGAGCCAGATGAGCCAGATGAGCCAGATGAGCCAGATGAGCCAGATGAGCCAGATGAGCCAGATGAGCCAGATTAGCCAGATAAGCAAGATGAGCCAGATGAGCCAGATGAGCCAGATGAGCCAGATGAGCCAGATGAGCCAGATGAGCAAGATGAGCCAGATGAGCCAGATGAGCCAGATAGAGGAGCCAGATGAGCCAGATGAGCCAGATGAGCCAGATGAGCCAGATGAGCCAGATGAGCCAGATGAGCCAGATGAGCCAGATGAGCCAGATGAGCCAGATGAGCCAGATGAGCCAGATGAGCCAGATGAGCCAGATGAGCCAGATGAGCCAGATGAGCCAGATGAGCCAGATGAGCCAGATGAGCCAGATGAGCCAGATGAGCCAGATGAGCCAGATGAGCCAGATGAGCCAGATGAGCCAGATGAGCCAGATGAGCCAGATGAGCCAGATGAGCCAGATGAGCCAGATGAGCCAGATGAGCCAGATGAGCCAGATGAGCCAGATGAGCCAGATGAGCCAGATGAGCCAGATGAGCCAGATGAGCCAGATGAGCCAGATGAGCCAGATGAGCCAGATGAGCCAGATGAGCCAGATGAGCCAGATGAGCCAGATGAGCCAGATGAGCCAGATGAGCCAGATGAGCCAGATGAGCCAGATGAGCCAGATGAGCCAGATGAGCCAGATGAGCCAGATGAGCCAGATGAGCCAGATGAGCCAGATGAGCCAGATGAGCCAGATGAGCCAGATGAGCCAGATGAGCCAGATGAGCCAGATGAGCCAGATGAGCCAGATGAGCCAGATGAGCCAGATGAGCCAGATGAGCCAGATGAGCCAGATGAGCCAGATGAGCCAGATGAGCCAGATGAGCCAGATGAGCCAGATGAGCCAGATGAGCCAGATGAGCCAGATGAGCCAGATGAGCCAGATGAGCCAGATGAGCCAGATGAGCCAGATGAGCCAGATGAGCCAGATGAGCCAGATGAGCCAGATGAGCCAGATGAGCCAGATGAGCCAGATGAGCCAGATGAGCCAGATGAGCCAGATGAGCCAGATGAGCCAGATGAGCCAGATGAGCCAGATGAGCCAGATGAGCCAGATGAGCCAGATGAGCCAGATGAGCCAGATGAGCCAGATGAGCCAGATGAGCCAGATGAGCCAGATGAGCCAGATGAGCCAGATGAGCCAGATGAGCCAGATGAGCCAGATGAGCCAGATGAGCCAGATGAGCCAGATGAGCCAGATAGATGAGCCAGATAGATGAGCCAGATGAGCCAGATGAGCCAGATGAGCCAGATGAGCCAGATGAGCCAGATGAGCCAGATGAGCCAGATGAGCCAGATGAGCCAGATGAGCCAGATGAGCCAGATGAGCCAGATGAGCCAGATGAGCCAGATGAGCCAGATGAGCCAGATGAGCCAGATGAGCCAGATGAGCCAGATGAGCCAGATGAGCCAGATGAGCCAGATGAGCCAGATGAGCCAGATGAGCCAGATAGATGAGCCAGATGAGCCAGATGAGCCAGATGAGCCAGATGAGCCAGATGAGCCAGATAGATGAGCCAGATGAGCCAAATGAGCCAGATGAGCCAGATGAGCCAGATGAGCCAGATGAGCCAGATGAGCCAGATGAGCCAGATGAGCCAGATGAGCCAGATGAGCCAGATGAGCCAGATGAGCCAGATGAGCCAGATGAGCCAGATGAGCCAGATGAGCCAGATGAGCCAGATGAGCCAGATGAGCCAGATGAGCCAGATGAGCCAGATGAGCCAGATGAGCCAGATGAGCCAGATGAGCCAGATGAGCCAGATGAGCCAGATGAGCCAGATGAGCCAGATGAGCCAGATGAGCCAGATGAGCCAGATGAGCCAGATGAGCCAGATGAGCCAGATGAGCCAGATGAGCCAGATGAGCCAGATGAGCCAGATGAGCCAGATGAGCCAGATGAGCCAGATGAGCCAGATGAGCCAGATGAGCCAGATGAGCCAGATGAGCCAGATGAGCCAGATAAGCAAGATGAGCCAGATGAGCCAGATGAGCCAGATGAGCCAGATGAGCCAGATGAGCCAGATAGATGAGCCAGATGAGCAAGATGAGCCAGATGAGCCAGATGAGCCAGATAGAGGAGCCAGATGAGCCAGATGAGCCAGATAGAGGAGCCAGATGAGCCAGATGAGCCAGATGAGCCAGATGAGCCAGATGAGCCAGATGAGCCAGATGAGCCAGATGAGCCAGATGAGCCAGATGAGCCAGATGAGCCAGATGAGCCAGATGAGCCAGATGAGCCAGATGAGCCAGATGAGCCAGATGAGCCAGATGAGCCAGATGAGCCAGATGAGCCAGATGAGCCAGATGAGCCAGATGAGCCAGATGAGCCAGATGAGCCAGATGAGCCAGATGAGCCAGATGAGCCAGATGAGCCAGATGAGCCAGATGAGCCAGATGAGCCAGATGAGCCAGATGAGCCAGATGAGCCAGATGAGCCAGATGAGCCAGATGAGCCAGATGAGCCAGATGAGCCCAGATGAGCCAGATGAGCCAGATGAGCCAGATGAGCCAGATGAGCCAGATGAGCCAGATGAGCCAGATGAGCCAGATGAGCCAGATGAGCCAGATGAGCAAGATGAGCAAGATGAGCCAGATGAGCCAGATGAGCCAGATGAGCCAGATGAGCCAGATGAGCCAGATGAGCCAGATGAGCCAGATGAGCCAGATGAGCCAGATGAGCCAGATGAGCCAGATGAGCCAGATGAGCCAGATGAGCCAGATGAGCCAGATGAGCCCAGATGAGCCAGATGAGCCAGATGAGCCAGATGAGCCAGATGAGCCAGATGAGCCAGATGAGCCAGATGAGCCAGATGAGCCAGATGAGCCAGATGAGCCAGATGAGCCAGATGAGCCAGATGAGCCAGATGAGCCAGATGAGCCAGATGAGCCAGATGAGCCAGATGAGCCAGATGAGCCAGATGAGCCAGATGAGCCAGATGAGCCAGATGAGCCAGATGAGCCAGATGAGCCAGATGAGCCAGATGAGCCAGATGAGCCAGATGAGCCAGATGAGCCAGATGAGCCAGATGAGCCAGATGAGCCAAGATGAGCCAGATGAGCCAGATGAGCCAGATGAGCCAGATGAGCCAGATGAGCCAGATGAGCCAGATAGATGAGCCAGAGAGAGGAGCCAGAGATGAGCCAGATGGAGCCAGATGAGCCAGATGAGCCAGATGAGAACCAGATAAGAGAGCAGATAGAGGAGCCAATAGAGAGCCAGATAGAGGAGCCAGATAGAGGAGCCAGATAGAGGAGCCAGATAGAGGAGCCAGATAGAGGAGCCAGATAGAGGAGCCAGATAGAGGAGCCAGATAGAGGAGCCAGATAGAGGAGCCAGATAGAGGAGCCAGATAGAGGAGCCAGATAGAGGAGCCAGATAGAGGAGCCAGATAGAGGAGCCAGATAGAGGAGCCAGATAGAGGAGCCAGATGAGCCAGATGAGCCAGATGAGCCAGATGAGCCAGATGAGCCAGATGAGCCAGATGAGCCAGATGAGCCAGATGAGCCAGATGAGCCAGATGAGCCAGATGAGCCAGATGAGCCAGATGAGCCAGATGAGCCAGATGAGCCAGATGAGCCAGATGAGCCAGATGAGCCAGATGAGCCAGATGAGCCAGATGAGCCAGATGAGCCAGATGAGCCAGATGAGCCAGATGAGCCAGATGAGCCAGATGAGCCAGATGAGCCAGATGAGCCAGATGAGCCAGATGAGCCAGATGAGCCAGATGAGCCAGATGAGCCAGATGAGCCAGATGAGCCAGATGAGCCAGATGAGCCAGATGAGCCAGATGAGCCAGATGAGCCAGATGAGCCAGATGAGCCAGATGAGCCAGATGAGCCAGATGAGCCAGATGAGCCAGATGAGCCAGATGAGCCAGATGAGCCAGATGAGCCAGATGAGCCAGATGAGCCAGATGAGCCAGATGAGCCAGATGAGCCAGATGAGCCAGATGAGCCAGATGAGCCAGATGAGCCAGATGAGCCAGATGAGCCAGATGAGCCAGATGAGCCAGATGAGCCAGATGAGCCAGATGAGCCAGATGAGCCAGATGAGCCAGATGAGCCAGATGAGCCAGATAGATGAGCCAGATGAGCCAGATGAGCCAGATGAGCCAGATGAGCCAGATGAGCCAGATGAGCCAGATGAGCCAGATGAGCCAGATGAGCCAGATGAGCCAGATGAGCCAGATGAGCCAGATGAGCCAGATGAGCCAGATGAGCCAGATGAGCCAGATGAGCCAGATGAGCCAGATGAGCCAGATGAGCCAGATGAGCCAGATGAGCCAGATGAGCCAGATGAGCCAGATGAGCCAGATGAGCCAGATGAGCCAGATGAGCCAGATGAGCCAGATGCAGATGAGCCAGATGAGCCAGATGAGCCAGATGAGCCAGATGAGCCAGATGAGCCAGATGAGCCAGATGAGCCAGATGAGCCAGATGAGCCAGATGAGCCAGATGAGCCAGATGAGCCAGATGAGCCAGATGAGCCAGATGAGCCAGATGAGCCAGATGAGCCAGATGAGCCAGATGAGCCAGATGAGCCAGATGAGCCAGATGAGCCAGATGAGCCAGATGAGCCAGATGAGCCAGATGAGCCAGATGAGCCAGATGAGCCAGATGAGCCAGATGAGCCAGATGAGCCAGATGAGCCAGATGAGCCAGATGAGCCAGATGAGCCAGATGAGCCAGATGAGCCAGATGAGCCAGATGAGCCAGATGAGCCAGATGAGCCAGATGAGCCAGATGAGCCAGATGAGCCAGATGAGCCAGATGAGCCAGATGAGCCAGATGAGCCAGATGAGCCAGATGAGCCAGATGAGCCAGATGAGCCAGATGAGCCAGATGAGCCAGATGAGCCAGATGAGCCAGATGAGCCAGATGAGCCAGATGAGCCAGATGAGCCAGATGAGCCAGATGAGCCAGATGAGCCAGATGAGCCAGATGAGCCAGATGAGCCAGATGAGCCAGATGAGCCAGATGAGCCAGATGAGCCAGATGAGCCAGATGAGCCAGATGAGCCAGATGAGCCAGATGAGCCAGATGAGCCAGATGAGCCAGATGAGCCAGATGAGCCAGATGAGCCAGATGAGCCAGATGAGCCAGATGAGCCAGATGAGCCAGATGAGCCAGATGAGCCAGATGAGCCAGATAGAGGAGCCAGATAGAGGAGCCAGATAGAGGAGCCAGATAGAGGAGCCAGATAGAGGAGCCAGATAGAGGAGCCAGATAGAGGAGCCAGATAGAGGAGCCAGATAGAGGAGCCAGATAGAGGAGCCAGATAGAGGAGCCAGATAGAGGAGCCAGATAGAGGAGCCAGATAGAGGAGCCAGATAGAGGAGCCAGATAGAGGAGCCAGATAGAGGAGCCAGATAGAGGAGCCAGATAGAGGAGCCAGATAGAGGAGCCAGATAGAGGAGCCAGATAGAGGAGCGGAGCCAGATAGAGGAGCCAGATAGAGGAGCCAGATAGAGGAGCCAGATAGAGGAGCCAGATAGAGGAGCCAGATAGAGGAGCCAGATGAGCCAGATGAGCCAGATGAGCCAGATGAGCCAGATGAGCCAGATGAGCCAGATGAGCCAGATGAGCCAGATGAGCCAGATGAGCCAGATGAGCCAGATGAGCCAGATGAGCCAGATGAGCCAGATGAGCCAGATGAGCCAGATGAGCCAGATGAGCCAGATGAGCCAGATGAGCCAGATGAGCCAGATGAGCCAGATGAGCCAGATGAGCCAGATGAGCCAGATGAGCCAGATGAGCCAGATGAGCCAGATGAGCCAGATGAGCCAGATGAGCCAGATGAGCCAGATGAGCCAGATGAGCCAGATGAGCCAGATGAGCCAGATGAGCCAGATGAGCCAGATGAGCCAGATGAGCCAGATGAGCCAGATGAGCCAGATGAGCCAGATGAGCCAGATGAGCCAGATGAGCCAGATGAGCCAGATGAGCCAGATGAGCCAGATGAGCCAGATGAGCCAGATGAGCCAGATGAGCCAGATGAGCCAGATGAGCCAGATGAGCCAGATGAGCCAGATGAGCCAGATGAGCCAGATGAGCCAGATGAGCCAGATGAGCCAGATGAGCCAGATGAGCCAGATGAGCCAGATGAGCCAGATGAGCCAGATGAGCCAGATGAGCCAGATGAGCCAGATGAGCCAGATGAGCCAGATGAGCCAGATGAGCCAGATGAGCCAGATGAGCCAGATGAGCCAGATGAGCCAGATGAGCCAGATGAGCCAGATGAGCCAGATGAGCCAGATGAGCCAGATGAGCCAGATGAGCCAGATGAGCCAGATGAGCCAGATGAGCCAGATGAGCCAGATGAGCCAGATGAGCCAGATGAGCCAGATGAGCCAGATGAGCCAGATGAGCCAGATGAGCCAGATGAGCCAGATGAGCCAGATGAGCCAGATGAGCCAGATGAGCCAGATGAGCCAGATGAGCCAGATGAGCCAGATGAGCCAGATGAGCCAGATGAGCCAGATGAGCCAGATGAGCCAGATGAGCCAGATGAGCCAGATGAGCCAGATGAGCCAGATGAGCCAGATGAGCCAGATGAGCCAGATGAGCCAGATGAGCCAGATGAGCCAGATGAGCCAGATGAGCCAGATGAGCCAGATGAGCCAGATGAGCCAGATGAGCCAGATGAGCCAGATGAGCCAGATGAGCCAGATGAGCCAGATGAGCCAGATGAGCCAGATGAGCCAGATGAGCCAGATGAGCCAGATGAGCCAGATGAGCCAGATGAGCCAGATGAGCCAGATGAGCCAGATGAGCCAGATGAGCCAGATGAGCCAGATGAGCCAGATGAGCCAGATGAGCCAGATGAGCCAGATGAGCCAGATGAGCCAGATGAGCCAGATGAGCCAGATGAGCCAGATGAGCCAGATGAGCCAGATGAGCCAGATGAGCCAGATGAGCCAGATGAGCCAGATGAGCCAGATGAGCCAGATGAGCCAGATGAGCCAGATGAGCCAGATGAGCCAGATGAGCCAGATGAGCCAGATGAGCCAGATGAGCCAGATGAGCCAGATGAGCCAGATGAGCCAGATGAGCCAGATGAGCCAGATGAGCCAGATGAGCCAGATGAGCCAGATGAGCCAGATGAGCCAGATGAGCCAGATGAGCCAGATGAGCCAGATGAGCCAGATGAGCCAGATGAGCCAGATGAGCCAGATGAGCCAGATGAGCCAGATGAGCCAGATGAGCCAGATGAGCCAGATGAGCCAGATGAGCCAGATGAGCCAGATGAGCCAGATGAGCCAGATGAGCCAGATGAGCCAGATGAGCCAGATGAGCCAGATGAGCCAGATGAGCCAGATGAGCCAGATGAGCCAGATGAGCCAGATGAGCCAGATGAGCCAGATGAGCCAGATGAGCCAGATGAGCCAGATGAGCCAGATGAGCCAGATGAGCCAGATGAGCCAGATGAGCCAGATGAGCCAGATGAGCCAGATGAGCCAGATGAGCCAGATGAGCCAGATGAGCCAGATGAGCCAGATGAGCCAGATGAGCCAGATGAGCCAGATGAGCCAGATGAGCCAGATGAGCCAGATGAGCCAGATGAGCCAGATGAGCCAGATGAGCCAGATGAGCCAGATGAGCCAGATGAGCCAGATGAGCCAGATGAGCCAGATGAGCCAGATGAGCCAGATGAGCCAGATGAGCCAGATGAGCCAGATGAGCCAGATGAGCCAGATGAGCCAGATGAGCCAGATGAGCCAGATGAGCCAGATGAGCCAGATGAGCCAGATGAGCCAGATGAGCCAGATGAGCCAGATGAGCCAGATGAGCCAGATGAGCCAGATGAGCCAGATGAGCCAGATGAGCCAGATGAGCCAGATGAGCCAGATGAGCCAGATGAGCCAGATGAGCCAGATGAGCCAGATGAGCCAGATGAGCCAGATGAGCCAGATGAGCCAGATGAGCCAGATGAGCCAGATGAGCCAGATGAGCCAGATGAGCCAGATGAGCCAGATGAGCCAGATGAGCCAGATGAGCCAGATGAGCCAGATGAGCCAGATGAGCCAGATGAGCCAGATGAGCCAGATGAGCCAGATGAGCCAGATGAGCCAGATGAGCCAGATGAGCCAGATGAGCCAGATGAGCCAGATGAGCCAGATGAGCCAGATGAGCCAGATGAGCCAGATGAGCCAGATGAGCCAGATGAGCCAGATGAGCCAGATGAGCCAGATGAGCCAGATGAGCCAGATGAGCCAGATGAGCCAGATGAGCCAGATGAGCCAGATGAGCCAGATGAGCCAGATGAGCCAGATGAGCCAGATGAGCCAGATGAGCCAGATGAGCCAGATGAGCCAGATGAGCCAGATGAGCCAGATGAGCCAGATGAGCCAGATGAGCCAGATGAGCCAGATGAGCCAGATGAGCCAGATGAGCCAGATGAGCCAGATGAGCCAGATGAGCCAGATGAGCCAGATGAGCCAGATGAGCCAGATGAGCCAGATGAGCCAGATGAGCCAGATGAGCCAGATGAGCCAGATGAGCCAGATGAGCCAGATGAGCCAGATGAGCCAGATGAGCCAGATGAGCCAGATGAGCCAGATGAGCCAGATGAGCCAGATGAGCCAGATGAGCCAGATGAGCCAGATGAGCCAGATGAGCCAGATGAGCCAGATGAGCCAGATGAGCCAGATGAGCCAGATGAGCCAGATGAGCCAGATGAGCCAGATGAGCCAGATGAGCCAGATGAGCCAGATGAGCCAGATGAGCCAGATGAGCCAGATGAGCCAGATGAGCCAGATGAGCCAGATGAGCCAGATGAGCCAGATGAGCCAGATGAGCCAGATGAGCCAGATGAGCCAGATGAGCCAGATGAGCCAGATGAGCCAGATGAGCCAGATGAGCCAGATGAGCCAGATGAGCCAGATGAGCCAGATGAGCCAGATGAGCCAGATGAGCCATGTTTTGCCGAAGAAGTGGCTTTGTTGAGCGATGGCCAGCCTGTCAGCACCAGCAGTCGTCTACGACAGCTAGCACCAGCCATTGATGAGGACGGGATCCTGCGGGTTCAGGGTCGCCTCACACATGCGACGGAAATGGCGTACAGTGCGAAACATCCGGCTATCCTGTGTCCGAAGCATAGGTACACACAGCTCCTAGTCCACGAATACCATCTGCGTTCTGGCCATCATGGACACGAGAGGACATTGAATGAGCTTCGCCAGCAGTACTGGGTGACGACAGGTCGAGCAGCTGTGAAGCGAGCATGGTCTGAGTGTCAATACTGCAAGAACCAACGAGCCAATCCCAAGCCACCTGTAATGGGAAATCTACCTGTCCAGCGCTTGACCCCGTTCCTGCGACCATTCACGTTCACCGGGCTGGACTATTTCGGGCCGTTGCACATCAAGATCGGGAGGCGCCGCGAACTACGCTACGGTGCGTTGTTCACATGTCTGAGTACCCGCGCTGTACATTTGGAAGTGGCTCACTCTCTGAACACTGATAGTGCCATCATGGCAATCAGGCGAATGTGCGCCCGGCGAGGTTGCCCCCAAGAAATCCACTCGGATAATGGAACCAATTTCCGAGGAGCTGACAGGGAGCTGAAGGCGGCATTGGAAGATTTCCGCCAAGACCGACTAGCCGCTGAGTGTTCCAGTAAGGGCATCTCATGGCACTTCAACCCGCCACTTGCTCCCCACATGGGTGGAAGCTGGGAGCGCCTCGTCAGAGCAGTGAAGATCGCTATGAAATCCGTCATGAAGGAGCGTGTCGTGACAGAAGAAGTACTAGCCACAGTCTTCGCTGAAGCCGAGCAACTCGTGAATAGTCGGCCGCTGACTCACGTCTCAGTAGATCCTGATGATGAAGAGTCCCTCACACCCAACCACTTCCTCATTGGGTCCAGTAGTGCAACTAGTCGGCCAGGCGTGTTTGTAGATGCTGATTTGAGCCTGAGGAAGCACTGGCGGATTGCACAGAAGATCACCGACGAATTCTGGAAGAGGTGGATCTTGGAATACCGGCCAGAACTCACCAGGCGGAGGAAGTGGCAGGACGGCACACCGTCACTGGCTGTAGGTGATGTCGTGGTGATCGTCGACAGCAACCAGCCACGAGGGCAGTGGCCTCGGGGCCGACTAGAGGCTGTACACCCGGGCAGTGATGGCGTTGTGCGGGTGGCAGATGTGCGCACCAAGTCTGGACTGTACCGGCGCCCAGTCGTTAAGCTTGCCAAGCTGGACGTGCTGCGCTAACTTTGTTTGTGACTTGTAACAGGTCATCGGTTCCCTGTTACCAGGGGGGGGGGGGGGGAGAATGTTACAGACCCTTGCACATGAATTCACAATTATTGTATTTGCTCGTTCGAATTTATTTGTATTTTGTCTCTCTCACCTTTCACTATTCCTGAGTTGATCACGTACCTGCGTGCTCCACTCTGCTGCAGTTAGAGGCAGCTACTCTACATGCAGTCGAGTCGATTCTATTGTGTATCTGCATGTCTCCTTGACGATATCTGTCCAGCTCTAAATAATTAGAATTAAATTCCTTCACTCTTCTCTCTCTCGCTTCTTCTCTTCAATTTATTTATTTTCGCTTCTCTCAGTTATTTTTGTTTTGTTTGTACTTTGTACGCTATCGCTCTATCTGCATGACGCGATGCAGTTTATGTATGTCGTCACCATGGTCACTCCTTGGGGCGCCGTGCCTGCACCTTTGGGGCGCAGTGCACCGGATGTGCAGTGACCTCTACGATGTACGCCAGAGCTAGGCATCTTTTTGGCTGCATGTTTCCTTTTGCGCGGCCAGCTTTTCTGCTTGAGGCTACATGTATGCGTGTCACGCTTTGCTTTTCAGAACTCTTTGAGATTCAGTTTTATTCCACTTTGTAAAGAACAAGTAATGGTTCGAAGGAAATCTTGTCTACCATGGCCACAGGGCCGCAACATGGTCCTTCGAGCCGGATGAGCAGTTCTAAAGAAATATACAGTCTTCAGATTACAGAAACACAGCAATGATGCTGCGAAATCGTAGAGGTAAGGGCGAAACGGATATGGCCGATGTCGCCGAGCAGGCTGCTGAGCTGGAGTTGCCAGCATCCCCTGCCTCACTCGCCTCATCGATGAGATCGTCCTCCTCCGTGAAACGGCAAAAAGCGGAGGCCAATTTGGAGATGGCACGACGTTTGATGGCAATTGAGGAGGCGGATGCGCAAGAACGACTGGATAGGCAGAGGCGCTTGCTTCAATTGGAGTTGGAGGCGCGCCATGCCCAAATCGACAGCACCTCGTCCTCTCGTTCGCGACGATCGTCTCGTCCTGCATCCAGTGCGCCGACACAGCATTTGAGGCCGTTGTTGGCATCGTCGACTACCCGATCAGCAGCGTCGTTGATCAGCTCTGGCCAGGAGAATAAAGTAGAAGTAAGCTCATCTCAGCCCCGATTAGAAACAGTGTGTAAACTTCCGGGAAAGTCCGCCTTGACAGCTACTAGGCATTGGGTAGAGACCCAGAAACCCGTCACTGCACACGCCACATTTGCGGCAGGGACAACAGCAACAAAGCCAGCTAAGGAGAGTCCTGAGGCTGGAGGCCTGCACCCAGCGCAAGCAGCATACGGCATGCAGAAGTTTCTGATCCGACAGACGGTTGGTCGTGACTTGCCGGCATTCTCTGGCGACTCGGAGGAGTGGCCCATATTCGCCTCTACCCACCAGAGGACGTCAGACGAGTGTGGGTTTTCGCCATCGGAGAATGTAATTCGTCTGCAACGTTGCCTAAAAGGCCCAGCCAAGGCTGCCGTCGGAGCGATGCTCACCGTGCCGGAGAATCTGCCGACAGTACTCCAGGTCCTGGAAAGCCGGTTTGGTCGACCTGATGCTGTGATTGCTGCCATGATCGGGAAAGCCAAGGCCATTGGACAGGTCAAGCCAGGAGACTTTGATAGTCTTATCAACCTGTCCACTGCTGTGACGACTCTAGTTACTACCATGGAGCACCTTCGAAGTGAAGGTCACATGTACAACCCTCAGCTACGTCAAGAGCTTGTTGGTAGGTTGCCAACATCCCTGCGACTGCAGTGGGGAGAAGTACTTGTGCGTCAGGGTAGCCATGACATCAGCTTGCGAGTGTTTTCTTTGTGGCTGGCGGACAAGGCCGAAGCAGCTGTGCGCGTCGTGGATCTGCCGGGTACCCGAACCGACAAGACGCAGCGGGTTTACAGTCACCAGGAAGTTTCGACAGTACACAGCACAGCAGCAGCGATGGCACCAGCAAGTGCAACCAGTAAAACTCAGTCAGCCTGCCTTTGCTGCAAACAAGTGCAGCATGCCCTCAGTAAGTGTTCAACATTCACGAAGCTTGGCCAGAAAGCCCGTTTTGAGCTGGTAAAACGTCATCGTCTTTGCTTTTCTTGCCTGGCCAGTGGACACGCTACCAGGAAGTGTGGCAGCAGGAAGCAGTGCAGTGAGCCTGACTGCAAGTACCACCATCATGTGCTCCTGCACAAGGGCAAGGCCGCAGAGAAGCCAGTCGACACTTGTGGGCACACTGGTATTCCTGGTGCAACCCGAGTGTTGCTGAGAGTGTTGCCAGTGACGGTTAGTGGCCCAAAGGGCTGTGTGGAGACACTTGCTCTGCTGGACGAAGCCTCAACTGTCACGCTAATGGACAAGGCCTTAGCGGATGACATAGGTGCTGTTGGACAGTCGGATCCCCTGCATATGGCATGGACGAATTCGACGACGCACACGGACAACTCGTCATGCAGAGTCTCTGTATTGGTCAATGGCAGCGATGGCACCCAGCATCAAATGGATGATGTGAGAACAGCCAAGGACCTCAAGTTGCATTCGCAGTCAATAGATGGCAGAGGGCTGGCGAATCGATGGCCTCATTTAGATGACTCCAGAGGGGCGTCGTACCCAGCAGTACAACCGAGGATGCTCATTGGGCAAGACAATGGACACCTCACAGTGGCACGTGAAGTCGTCGAAGGCCCGCCAAATGCACCTATGCTGACGAGAACCCTTCTTGGTTGGGTAGTGCACGGTCGCATTGGAGCCCGGACTCACCAAGATCAACTCGAACCGGAGGCGATCTACCACATCTGGCAGCCTGAGTCGGATTTGCACCAACTAGTGAAAGAGTCATTCACCATTGAGAACTTTGGCGTTGTACCGTCTGCTTCTGCTGGCAAGCCAAAGGCCATGATCCGTGCTGAAAGTATCCTGAACGACACCACGGTTCGCGTTGGTGACCGGTATGAGACAGGCCTCCTCTGGAAGTCAGATCAGCCCAAGCTTCCGTCCAGCCAAGACATGGCTTTCAACCGTCTAATGGGCATAGAAAGAAAGATGGCTAAGTCTCCAGAATTCGCAGCAGAGTATGCCCAGAAGATCGATGAGTACGTTCAGAAAGGCTACGCTCGTAAGCTAACACCAGCAGAGGCTGCCGAGCAAACCGCACATACCTGGTACCTACCACATTTCGCTGTGTTCAATCCGAACAAGCCCGGGAAGCTGCGTTTCGTATTCGACGCGGCCGCCAAAGCTAGAGGGATGTCGCTAAATGACGCACTGCTCCCAGGCCCAGATTTGCTGAACCAGCTCGTGGGTGTCCTGATGAAGTTCCGCCAACGTGCTATTGCCTTTGCGGCTGACATCAAAGAGATGTTTCATCAAGTTCGGATACGCCTAGAAGACCAGCCAGCTCAGCGCTTCCTGTGGCGACAACCTGGTGAGACTGGCCCGCCTGACACGTACGTCATGGAAGTCATGATCTTTGGCGCAGTGTCATCGCCATGCTCCGCGCAGTTCACGATGCGGCGCAATGCTGAGGAGCACCGCGAGGAATTCGCTGCTGTAGCCGCAGCATGCGAGGAGAACTACTACATGGACGACTACCTGGACAGCGTCGATACTACCGACCAGGCGGTACAGCGTGTAGCCGATACAATTGAGATCCAGCAGCGAGGCGGGTTTACGATCCGCAACTGGATTAGCAACTGTAGCGAAGTGATGATGAGTGTGCCAGCTGATATGAGAACAGCTGGAGTCGTTGACCTCAGCTCACAACTGCCTGTGGAGCGCATGCTGGGTCTTCGGTGGGACCCGAACAGTGACCAGTTCCTGTTTCAACTCAACGTGACACGCCGAGAGCAGCTGTCTGCCGCGCATCCCACCAAGCGATCCCTACTCAGCATCGTCATGTCAGTTTTCGACCCGCTAGGCTTCCTGGCTGCGTTTGTCATTGCCGCACGGATACTCCTCCAGGACATCTGGTTGAGCGGCATCGGTTGGGATGATGAGATTCCACCCGAGCTGCTATCGCGCTGGCAGATTTGGTGTGGACAGCTGCTGGAGATCAGCAAGTTCAGAATCTCACGTGCGTACTCCTGTTTCACGTCGTCCGCTACTGACTTGTCTCTACATGTGTTCTGCGATGCCAGCAGTAAAGCGTTTGCGGCAGTGGCGTACCTGAGAGTGGAGCACGCAGATGACGTCGAGTGCACCTTGGTTGCCGCCAAGACTAGAGTAGCCCCGCTGAAACCAACATCCATTCCACGTCTGGAGCTCCAAGCTGCAGTGCTTGGCTGTCGACTCGCCCAGATGTTAGCTCAAGAGCATGGGCTTAAGTGGCACAGCACCTGTTTCTGGTCAGCCTCCAGAACCGTTCTCCAATGGATCAAGTCAGATGCGCGACAGTTCAAGCCGTTTGTCGCTCACCGAGTAGCTGAGATCTGCGACGCCAGTGAGGCCAGCAGTTGGCACTGGGTACCAACACTGCTGAATGTTGCAGATGATGCATCTCGTGGTATCTCCATGCACGAGCTGAGCTGCGGCCGATGGAAGTCTGGTCCGGAATTTCTAATGCAGTCACGGGAAGCGTGGCCAGCTGCACCCGCAACGTCGGATGAGTGCATCGACACGACCGAAGTGAAGAAGGAGTTTGTTGCGGCGACAACATCCCCGCCAAGGCCCCAGCAAATTGCCGAAGCGCTGCCTGACGTCAACCGATTCTCGTCATGGAAACGTCTCATCTGCACAACCGCGTATGTTGCCAGGTTCATCGCAAACACACGGGCCAGAGTTCGCGGCCAAACTGTCGGATCAACTGCGGCCATCTCAGCCAAGGAAATGGATGCGGCCGAGCAGCTCTGGATGCAATCTGTGCAGGCAGAGTGTTTTGCCGAAGAAGTGGCTTTGTTGAGCGATGGCCAGCCTGTCAGCACCAGCAGTCGTCTACGACAGCTAGCACCAGCCATTGATGAGGACGGGATCCTGCGGGTTCAGGGTCGCCTCACACATGCGACGGAAATGGCGTACAGTGCGAAACATCCGGCTATCCTGTGTCCGAAGCATAGGTACACACAGCTCCTAGTCCACGAATACCATCTGCGTTCTGGCCATCATGGACACGAGAGGACATTGAATGAGCTTCGCCAGCAGTACTGGGTGACGACAGGTCGAGCAGCTGTGAAGCGAGCATGGTCTGAGTGTCAATACTGCAAGAACCAACGAGCCAATCCCAAGCCACCTGTAATGGGAAATCTACCTGTCCAGCGCTTGACCCCGTTCCTGCGACCATTCACGTTCACCGGGCTGGACTATTTCGGGCCGTTGCACATCAAGATCGGGAGGCGCCGCGAACTACGCTACGGTGCGTTGTTCACATGTCTGAGTACCCGCGCTGTACATTTGGAAGTGGCTCACTCTCTCATGGCAATCAGGCGAATGTGCGCCCGGCGAGGTTGCCCCCAAGAAATCCACTCGGATAATGGAACCAATTTCCGAGGAGCTGACAGGGAGCTGAAGGCGGCATTGGAAGATTTCCGCCAAGACCGACTAGCCGCTGAGTGTTCCAGTAAGGGCATCTCATGGCACTTCAACCCGCCACTTGCTCCCCACATGGGTGGAAGCTGGGAGCGCCTCGTCAGAGCAGTGAAGATCGCTATGAAATCCGTCATGAAGGAGCGTGTCGTGACAGAAGAAGTACTAGCCACAGTCTTCGCTGAAGCCGAGCAACTCGTGAATAGTCGGCCGCTGACTCACGTCTCAGTAGATCCTGATGATGAAGAGTCCCTCACACCCAACCACTTCCTCATTGGGTCCAGTAGTGCAACTGGTCGGCCAGGCGTGTTTGTAGATGCTGATTTGAGCCTGAGGAAGCACTGGCGGATTGCACAGAAGATCACCGACGAATTCTGGAAGAGGTGGATCTTGGAATACCGGCCAGAACTCACCAGGCGGAGGAAGTGGCAGGACGGCACACCGTCACTGGCTGTAGGTGATGTCGTGGTGATCGTCGACAGCAACCAGCCACGAGGGCAGTGGCCTCGGGGCCGACTAGAGGCTGTACACCCGGGCAGTGATGGCGTTGTGCGGGTGGCAGATGTGCGCACCAAGTCTGGACTGTACCGGCGCTCAGTCGTTAAGCTTGCCAAGCTGGACGTGCTGCGCTAACTTTGTTTGTGACTTGTAACAGGTCATCGGTTCCCTGTTACCAGGGGGGGGGGGGGGAGAATGTTACAGACCCTTGCACATGAATTCACAATTATTGTATTTGCTCGTTCGAATTTATTTGTATTTTGTCTCTCTCACCTTTCACTATTCCTGAGTTGATCACGTACCTGCGTGCTCCACTCTGCTGCAGTTAGAGGCAGCTACTCTACATGCAGTCGAGTCGATTCTATTGTGTATCTGCATGTCTCCTTGACGATATCTGTCCAGCTCTAAATAATTAGAATTAAATTCCTTCACTCTTCTCTCTCTCGCTTCTTCTCTTCAATTTATTTATTTTCGCTTCTCTCAGTTATTTTTGTTTTGTTTGTACTTTGTACGCTATCGCTCTATCTGCATGACGCGATGCAGTTTATGTATGTCGTCACCATGGTCACTCCTTGGGGCGCCGTGCCTGCACCTTTGGGGCGCAGTGCACCGGATGTGCAGTGACCTCTACGATGTACGCCAGAGCTAGGCATCTTTTTGGCTGCATGTTTCCTTTTGCGCGGCCAGCTTTTCTGCTTGAGGCTACATGTATGCGTGTCACGCTTTGCTTTTCAGAACTCTTTGAGATTCAGTTTTATTCCACTTTGTAAAGAACAAGTAATGGTTCGAAGGAAATCTTGTCTACCATGGCCACAGGGCCGCAACAAGCCAGATGAGCCAGATGAGCCAGATGAGCCAGATAGATGAGCCAGATGAGCCAGATGAGCCAGATGAGCCAGATGAGCCAGATAGATGAGCCAGATGAGCCAGATGAGCCAGATGAGCCAGCCAGATGAGCCAGATGAGCCAGATGAGCCAGATGAGCCAGATGAGCCAGATGAGCCAGATGAGCCAGATGAGCCAGATGAGCCAGATGAGCCAGATGAGCCAGATGAGCCAGATGAGCCAGATGAGCCAGATGAGCCAGATGAGCCAGATGAGCCAGATGAGCCAGATAGATGAGCCAGATGAGCCAGATGAGCCAGATGAGCCAGATGAGCCAGATGAGCCAGATGAGCCAGATGAGCCAGATGAGCCAGATGAGCCAGATTAGCCAGATGAGCCAGATGAGCCAGATGAGCCAGATGAGCCAGATGAGCCAGATGAGCCAGATGAGCCAGATGAGCCAGATAGATGAGCCAGATGAGCCAGATGAGCCAGATGAGCCAGATGAGCCAGATGAGCCAGATGAGCCAGATGGGCCAGATGAGCCAGATAGATGAGCCAGATGAGCCAGATGAGCCAGATGAGCCAGATGAGCCAGATGAGCCAGATGAGCCAGATGAGCCAGATGAGCCAGATGAGCCAGATGAGCCAGATGAGCCAGATGAGCCAGATGAGCCAGATGAGCCAGATGAGCCAGATGAGCCAGATGAGCCAGATGAGCCAGATGAGCCAGATGAGCCAGATGGGCCAGATGAGCCAGATAGATGAGCCAGATGAGCCAGATGAGCCAGATGAGCCAGATGAGCCAGATGAGCCAGATAGATGAGCCAGATGAGCCAGATGAGCCAGATGAGCCAGATGAGCCAGATGAGCCAGATGAGCCAGATGAGCCAGATGAGCCAGATGAGCCAGATGAGCCAGATGAGCCAGATGAGCCAGATAGATGAGCCAGATGAGCCAGATGAGCCAGATAGATGAGCCAGATGAGCCAGATGAGCCAGATGAGCCAGATGAGCCAGATGAGCCAGATGAGCCAGATGAGCCAGATGAGCCAGATGAGCCAGATGAGCCAGATGAGCCAGATGAGCCAGATGAGCCAGATGAGCCAGATGAGCCAGATGAGCCAGATGAGCCAGATGAGCCAGATAGATGAGCCAGATGAGCCAGATGAGCCAGATGAGCCAGATGAGCCAGATGAGCCAGATGAGCCAGATGAGCCAGATAGATGAGCCAGATGAGCCAGATGAGCCAGATGAGCCAGATGAGCCAGATAGATGAGCCAGATGAGCCAGATGAGCCAGATGAGCCAGATGAGCCAGATGAGCAAGATGAGCCAGATGAGCCAGATGGGCCAGATGAGCCAGATAGATGAGCCAGATGAGCCAGATGAGCCAGATGAGCCAGATGAGCCAGATGAGCCAGATGAGCCAGATGAGCCAGATAGATGAGCCAGATGAGCCAGATGAGCCAGATGAGCCAGATGAGCCAGATGAGCCAGATGAGCCAGATGAGCCAGATGAGCCAGATGAGCCAGATGAGCCAGATGAGCCAGATGAGCCAGATGAGCCAGATGAGCCAGATGAGCCAGATGAGCCAGATGAGCCAGATGAGCCAGATGAGCCAGATGAGCCAGATGAGCCAGATGAGCCAGATGAGCCAGATGAGCCAGATGAGCCAGATGGGCCAGATGAGCCAGATAGATGAGCCAGATGAGCCAGATGAGCCAGATGAGCCAGATGAGCCAGATGAGCCAGATGAGCCAGATGAGCCAGATGAGCCAGATGAGCCAGATGAGCCAGATGAGCCAGATAGATGAGCCAGATGAGCCAGATGAGCCAGATGAGCCAGATGAGCCAGATGAGCCAGATGAGCCAGATGAGCCAGATGAGCCAGATGAGCCAGATGAGCCAGATGAGCCAGATAGATGAGCCAGATGAGCCAGATGAGCCAGATGAGCCAGATGAGCCAGATGAGCCAGATGAGCCAGATGAGCCAGATGAGCCAGATGAGCCAGATGAGCCAGATGAGCCAGATGAGCCAGATGAGCCAGATGAGCCAGATGAGCCAGATGAGCCAGATGATCCAGATGAGCCAGATAGATGAGCCAGATGAGCCAGATGAGCCAGATGAGCCAGATGAGCCAGATGAGCCAGATGAGCCAGATGAGCCAGATGAGCCAGATGAGCCAGATGAGCCAGATGAGCCAGATGAGCCAGATGAGCCAGATGAGCCAGATAGATGAGCCAGATGAGCCAGATGAGCCAGATGAGCCACATGAGCCAGATAGATGAGCCAGATGAGCCAGATGAGCCAGATGAGCCAGATGAGCCAGATGAGCCAGATGAGCCAGATGAGCTAGACGAGCCAGATGAGCCAGATAATAATAATAATAATAATCTTTATTAGGATGACCCAGAGGCCTGTCGCCTATCAAGGGGTTCACCGCTTTTAGATAGATGAGCCAGATGAGCCAGATGAGCCAGATGAGCCAGATAGATGAGCCAGATGAGCCAGATGAGCCAGATGAGCCAGATGAGCCAGATGAGCCAGATGAGCCAGATGAGCCAGATGAGCCAGATGAGCCAGATGAGCCAGATAGATGAGCCAGATGAGCCAGATGAGCCAGATGAGCCAGATGAGCCAGATGAGCCAGATGAGCCAGATGAGCCAGATGAGCCAGATGAGCCAGATGAGCCAGATGAGCCAGATGAGCCAGATGAGCCAGATGAGCCAGATGAGCCAGATGAGCCAGATGAGCCAGATGAGCCAGATGAGCCAGATAGATGAGCCAGATGAGCCAGATGAGCCAGATGAGCCAGATGAGCCAGATGAGCCAGATGAGCCAGATGAGCCAGATAGATGAGCCAGATGAGCCAGATGAGCCAGATGAGCCAGATGAGCCAGATGAGCCAGATGAGCCAGATGAGCCAGATGAGCCAGATAGATGAGCCAGATGAGCCAGATGAGCCAGATGAGCCAGATGAGCCAGATGAGCCAGATGAGCCAGATGAGCCAGATGAGCCAGATGAGCCAGATGAGCCAGATGGGCCAGATGAGCCAGATAGATGAGCCAGATGAGCCAGATGAGCCAGATGAGCCAGATGAGCCAGATGAGCCAGATGAGCCAGATGAGCCAGATGAGCCAGATGAGCCAGATGAGCCAGATGAGCCAGATGAGCCAGATGAGCCAGATGAGCCAGATAGATGAGCCAGATGAGCCAGATGAGCCAGATGAGCCAGATGAGCCAGATGAGCCAGATGAGCCAGATGAGCCAGATGAGCCAGATGAGCCAGATGAGCCAGATGAGCCAGATGAGCCAGATGAGCCAGATGAGCCAGATGAGCCAGATGAGCCAGATAGATGAGCCAGATGAGCCAGATGAGCCACATGAACCACATGAGCCAGATAGATGAGCCAGATGAGCCAGATGAGCCAGATGAGCCAGATGAGCCAGATGAGCCAGATGAGCCAGATGAGCCAGATGAGCCAGATGAGCTAGACGAGCCAGATGAGCCAGATAATAATAATAATAATAATAATCTTTATTAGGATGACCCAGAGGCCTGTCGCCTATCAAGGGGTTCACCGCTTTTAGATAGATGAGCCAGATGAGCCAGATGAGCCAGATGAGCCAGATAGATGAGCCAGATGAGCCAGATGAGCCAGATGAGCCAGATGAGCCAGATGAGCCAGATGAGCCAGATGAGCCAGATGAGCCAGATGAGCCAGATGAGCCAGATGAGCCAGATAGATGAGCCAGATGAGCCAGATGAGCCAGATGAGCCAGATGAGCCAGATGAGCCAGATGAGCCAGATGAGCCAGATGAGCCAGATGAGCCAGATGAGCCAGATGAGCCAGATGAGCCAGATGAGCCAGATGAGCCAGATGAGCCAGATGAGCCAGATGAGCCAGATGAGCCAGATGAGCCAGATGAGCCAGATGAGCCAGATGAGCCAGATAGATGAGCCAGATGAGCCAGATGAGCCAGATGAGCCAGATGAGCCAGATGAGCCAGATGAGCCAGATGAGCCAGATGAGCCAGATGAGCCAGATGAGCCAGATGAGCCAGATGAGCCAGATGAGCCAGATAGATGAGCCAGATGAGCCAGATGAGCCAGATGAGCCAGATGAGCCAGATGAGCCAGATAGATGAGCCAGATGAGCCAGATGAGCCAGATGAGCCAGATGAGCCAGATGAGCCAGATGAGCCAGATGAGCCAGAAATATGAGCCAGATGAGCCAGATGAGCCAGATGAGCCAGATGCAAGGAATTACGGTAAGTTTGAGAATGTTGGTAATTTTGGTACGTTAGCTGTACGCTGTGTGGTCGATTGGCGCGACCGTTGACAAACGGACCAGTGACCATGGTGACGAGCAGAGGAGCCAGAGGAGCCCGGCAGAGGAGCCAGAGAAGCCCGGCAGAGGAGCCAGACGAGCCCGAGGAGCTCGGCACAGGAGCCATAGGAGCCCAGCAGAAAAGCCAGAGGAGCCAGATGAGCCAGACTCAGCTGCCGGAGGAGCCAAATGAGCCAGACTCAGCTGCCAGAGGAGCCCGAGGAGCCACAGGAGCCAGAAGAGCCAGAGGAGCCAGAGGAGTCAGAAGAACCAGAGGAGCCTGAGGAGAAGAGCCAGAGGAGCCAGAGGAGCCAGAGGATTTCTTGGTCGATTTTGACAACCAATACGTCGTTGCTTTTCCTTTTTCACTGGCTCACCTTTCTCTGCTTCCGAAATGCGATGCCGTCCACCTGGAAAGCCTTGAGGAGCCAGAGGAGCCAAAGGAGCCAGAAGAACCAGAGGAGCTAGAGGAGCCTGAGGAGCCAGACCCAGCTGCCAGAGGAGCCAGATGAGCCAGACTCAGCTGCCGGAGGAGCCAAATGAGCCAGACTCCGCTGCCAGAGCAGCCAGAGGAGCCAGAGGACTCCGGAGAGGAGCCAGAGGAGCCAGAAGAGCCAGAAGAGCCAGAGGAGCCAGAGGAGCCAGAGGAGCCAGAGGATTTCTTGGTCGATTTAGACAACCAATACGTCGTTGTTTTTCATTTTTCACTGGCTATCCTTTCTCCGCTTCCGAATTGCGATGCGGTCCACCTGGAAAGCCTTGGGGAGCGGAGCCGCCAGCGGGGAGCCATCAGCGCGGAGCCGCCAGCGCGGAGCCGCCAGCGCGGAGCCTCCAGCAAAGAGCCGCAAGCGCGGAGCCGCCAGCGAGTAGCCGCCAGCGCGGAGCCGCCTGCGCGGAGGTGCCGGCGCGGAGCCGCCGGGCGGAGCCGCCAGCGCGGGGCCGCCAGCGCAGAGCCGCCAGAGCGTAGTCGCCAGCGCGGAGCCGCCAGCGCGGAGCCGCCAGCGCGGAGCCGACAGCGCGGAGCCGCCAGCGCGGAGCCGCCAACGCGGAGCCGCCAGCGCGGAGCCGCCAGCGCGGAGCCGCCAGAGGGGAGGCACCGGCGCGGAGCCGCCGGCGCGGGGCCGCAAGCGCAGAGCCGCCAGAGTGTAGCCGCCATCGCGGAGCCGCCAGCGAGCCGCCAGCGCGGAACCGCCAGCGCGGAGCCGCCAGCGCGGAGCCGCCAGCACGGAGACGCCAGCGAGCCGCCAGCGCGGAGCTGCCAGAGCGGAGCCGCCAGCGCGGGGACGGCAGGGCGGAGCCTCCACAGCGGAGCCGCCAGCGAGGAGCCGCCAGAGCGGAACCGCCAGCGAGGAGCCGCCAGCGCTGAGCCGCCGGCGGCTCCGCGCAGAGCGGAGCCGCCGGAGCAGAGCCACCAGGGCGGAGCCGCCAGGGCGGAGCCGCTATCGCGGAGCCTCCAGAGCGAAGCCGCCAGTGGGGAGCCCTCAGCGCGGAGCCGCCAGCGCGGAGCAGCCGGCGCGGAGCCGCCAGCGCGGAGCCGCCAGCGAGGAGCCGCCAGCGCGAAGCCGCCAGCGCGGGGCCGCCAACGCGGAGCCGCCAACGCGGAGCCGCCAGCGCGGAGCCGCTAGCGCGGAGCCGCCAGCGCGGAGCCGCCAGCTCCGAGCCGCGAGAGCGGAGCCGCCAGCGAGGAGCCGCCAGAGCGGAACCGCCAGCGAGCAGCCCCCAGCGCTGAGCCGCCAGCGCGGAGCCGCCAGCGCTGAGCCGCCAGCGCTGAGCCGCCAGCGCGGAGCTGCCAGCGAGGAGCCGCCAGAGTGTAGCCGCCAGCGCGGAGCCTCCAGCGCGGAGCCGCCAGCGCGGAGCCACCAGTGCGGAGCCGCCAGCGCGGAGCCGCCAGCGAGCCGCAAGAGCGGAGCCGCCAGCGCGGAGAGTGCGGACGCGCCAGCGCGGAACCGCCAGCGAAGAGCCTCCAGAGCGGAGCCGTCAGCGCGGAACCGCCAGCGCGGAGCCACCAGCGCGGAGCCGCCAGCGAGCCATCAGCGCGGAGCCGCCAGCAAGCCACCAGGGCGGAGGCGCCAGCGCAGAGCCGCCGGCGGGGAGCCGCCAGCAGGGAGCCGCCAGCGCAGAGCCGCCAGCGCCGAGCCTCCAGCGCGAAGCCGTCTGCGCGGGGCCGCCAGCGCGGAGCCGCCAGCGAGCCGACGGCGCGAAGCCGCCAGCGGGGAGCCGCCAGCGCGGAGCCGCCAGCGAGGAGCCGCCAGCGCGGAGCCTCCAGCGCGGAGCCGCCAGCCTGGAGCCCCCAGCGCGGAGCCGTTGGCGCTGAGCCGCCGGCGCGCGGAGCCGCAAGCGGGAGCCACCAGCTCGGAGCCGCCAGAGCGGAGCCGCGTGCGCGGAGCCGCCAGCGTTGTTCCGCAAGCGATTGGAGCCACCATCGTGGAGCCCCAGCGCGGAGCCGCCAGCGGCTCCGGTGGCTCCGCTCCATACTGGTGGCTCAACGCTAGCGGCTCCACGCTGGCAGCTCCACGCCGGCGGCTCCGCGCTGGCGGCTCCGCGCTGGCGGATCCTCGCTGGCGGCTCCGCGCTGGCGGCTCCGCGCTGGCAGCACCGCTCCGGTTCTCCGCTCCGGTGGCTCCTCTCCGGTGGCTCCGCTCTGGTCGCGCGCTGGTGGCTCCACGCTGGTGGCTCCACTCGCTGGCGGCTCAACGCTGGCGGCTCCACGCTGGCGGCTCCACGCTGGCGGCTCCACGCTGGCGGCTCCACGCTGGCGACTCCACGCTGGCGGCTCCCTGCTGGCGGCTCCACGCTGGTGGCTCCACTCTGGTGGCTCCACTCTGGTGGCTCCACTCTGGTGGCTCCACTCCGGTGGCTCCACTCCGGTGGCTCCACTCCGGTGGCTCCCCTCCGGTGGCTCCGCTCTGGTGGCTTCGCTCAACGCCGGCGGCTCCACGCTAGCGGCTCCAAGCTGGCGGCTCCAATCCGGTGGCTCCGCTCCGGCGGCTCCATTCCGGCGGCTTCACTCCGGCGGCTCCACACCGGCGGCTCCACTCCGGCGGCTCCACTCCGGCGGCTCCACTCCGGCGGCTCCACTCCGGCGGCTCCCCTCTGGCAGCTCCGGCGGCTCTGCTCCGGTGGCTCCACTCCGGTGGCTCCCCTTCGGTGGCTCCGCTCTGGTGGCTCCTTTCCGGTGGCTCCGTTCAGGTGGCTCCGCTCTGGTGGCTCCGTTCTGGTGGCTCCGCTCTGGTGGCTCCGCTCTGGTGGCGCCCTGGCGGCTCCACCCTGGCGGCTCCAACGCTGGTAGCTCCACGCTGGTGGCTCCACTCACTGGAGGCTCAACGCCGGCGGCTCCTTGCTGGCGGCTCCACGCTGGCGGCTTCACGCTGGTGGCTCCACGCTGGCGCCTCCATGCTGGCAGCTCCACGCAGGCGGCTTCACGCTGGTGCCTCCACTCTTGTGGCTCCACTCCGGTGGCTCCACTCCGGTGACTCCACTCGGGTGGCTCCCCTCCGGTGGCTCCACTCTGGTAGCTCCCCTACAGTGGCTCCGCTCTGGTGGCTCCGCTCTGGTGGCTCCGCTCTGGTGGCTCCGGTCCACGCTGGCGGCTGCGCGGTGGCGGCTCCCCGCTGGCGGATCAACGCCGGCGGTTCCGGTTCGGTGGCTCCACTCTGGTGGCTCCACTCCGGTTGCTCCACTCCTGTGGCTCCACTCCGGTTGCTCCACTCCTGTGGCTTCCCTCCGGTGGCTCCACTCCTATGGCTCCCCTCCGATGGCTCCGCTTCGGTGGCTCCGCTCTGGTGGCGCGCTGGCGGCTCCACGCTAGCGGATCCACGCTGGTGGCTCCACGCTGGATGGTCAACGCTGGTGGGTCCATGCTTGTGGCTCTACTCGCTGGTTGCTCAACGCTGGCGACTCCACGCTGGCGGATCCACGCTGGCAGCTCCACGTTTGCGGCTCCGCGCTGGTGGCTCCACGCTGGTGAGCACCGCTGGCGGCTCCACGTCGGCGGCTCCACGCTCCATGCTCGCTGCTCCACGCTGGCAGCTCAACGCTCGTGGCTCGACTCTGGTGGCTCCACACCGGTGGCTCCCCTCCGATGGCTCCACTCCGGTGGCTCCACTCCCATGGTTTCACTCCGGCGGCTCCTAGCTGGCGGCTCCGGGCTGGCAGCACCGCTCCGGTGGCTCCGCTCCGGTTGCTCCACTCCGGTGGCTCCCCTCCGGTGGCTCCGCTCCGGTGGCTCCGCTGTGGTGGCGCGCTGGTGGGTCCACGCTGGTGGCTCCACTCGCTGGCGGCTCAACGCTGGCGGCTCCTCGCTGGCGGCTCAACGCTGGCGGCTCCGCGCTGGCGGCTCCACACTGGTGACTCCACTCCGGTGGCTCCACTCCGGTGGCTCCACTCCGGTGGCTCCACTCCGGTGGCTCCCTCCCGGTGGCTCCGCTCTGGTGGCTCCGCTCAACGCCGGCGGCTCCACGCTAGTGCTCCATTCCGGCGGCTTCACTCCGGCGGCTCCACTCCGGCGGCTCCACTCCGGCGGCTCCACTCCGGCGGCTTCACTCCGACGGCTCCACTCCGGCGGCTTCACTCCGGCGGCTCCACTCCGGCGGCTCCCCTCTGGCAGCTCTGGTCCGGCGGCTCCCCTCTGGCAGCTCTGGTCCGGCGGCTCCGCTCCGGCGGCTCCGCTCCGGCGGCTCCGCTCCGGCGGCTCCGCTCCGGCGGCTCCGCTCCGGCGGCTCCGCTCCGGCGGCTCCGCTCCGGCGGCTCCGCTCCGGCGGCTCCGCTCCGGCGGCTCCGCTCCGGCGGCTCCGCTCCGGCGGCTCCGCTCCGGCGGCTCCGCTCCGGCGGCTCCGCTCCGGCGGCTCCGCTCCGGCGGCCCTGCTCCGGTGGCTCCACTCCGGTGGCTCCCCTCCGGTGGCTTCGTTCCGGTGGCTCTGCTCTGGTGGCTCCGCTCTTGTGGTGCGCTGGCGGCTCCACCCTGGCGGCTCCACGCTGGTGGCTCGACGCTGGTGGCTCCACTCACTGGAGGCTCAACGCCGGCGGCTCCTTGCTGGCGGCTCCACGCTGGGGGCTCCACTCTGGTGGCTCCACGCTGGCGACTCCACGCTGGCGCCTCCATGCTGGCGGCACCACGCAGGCGGCTTCACGCTGGTGGCTCCACTCTGGTGGCTCCACTGCGGTGGCTCCACTCCAGTGACTCCACTCCGGTGGCTCCCCTCCGGTGGCTCCACCCTAGTAGCTCCCCTACAGTGGCTCTGCTCTGGTGGCTCCGCTCTGGTGGCTCCGCTCTGGTGGCTCCGCTCTGGTGGCTCCGCTCTGGTGGCTCCGGTCCACGCTGGCGGCTCCGCGGTGGCGGCTCCCCGCTGGCGGCTCCGCGCTGGCGGATCCGTGCCGGCGGGTCCGGTCCGGTGGCTCCACTCTGGTGGCTCCACTCCGGTTGCTCCACTCTTGTGGCTCCCCTCCGGTGGCTCCGCTTCGGTGGCTCCGCTCTGGTGGCGCGCTGGCGGCTCCACGCTGGCGGATCCACGCTGGTGGCTTCACGCTGGAGTGTCATCGCTGGTGGCTCCACGCTGGTGGCTCTACTCGCTGGTTGCTCAACGCTGGCGACTCCACGCTGGCGGATCCACGCTGGCAGTTCCACGCTTGCGGCTCCGCGCTGGCGGCTCCGCGCTGGCGGCTCCACGCTGGTGGCTCACCGCAGGCGGCTCCACGCTCGCTGCTCCACGCTGGCGGCTCAACGCTGGTGGCTCGACTCTGGTGGCTCCACACCGGTGGCTCCCCTCCAATGGCTCCACTCCCATGGTTTCACTCCGGCGGCTCCTCGCTGGCGGCTCATTGCTGGCGGCTCCATGCTGGCGGATCCACGCTGTTGGCTCCACTCTGGTGGCTCCACTCCGGTGGCTCCCCTCCGATGGCTCCACTCCGGTGGCTCCATTCCGGTGGCTCCACTGACTCCCCTCCAGTAGCGCCGCTCTGGTGGCTCCGCCCCACGCTGGCGCCTCCACGCTGGCGCCTCCACGCTGGCGCCTCCACGCTGGAGGCTCCACGCTGGAGGCTCCACTCTGGCGGCTCCACGCTGGCGGCTCAATGCTGGCGGCTCCACGCCGGCGGATCCACTCCGGCGGCTCCATTTCGGCGCCTCCACTCCGGCGCCTCCACTCCGGCGCCTCCCCTCCGGCGGTTCCCCTTCGGCGGCTCTGCTCGGGCGGCTCCACTCCATGCTGGCGACTCCCCACTGGCAGCTCAACGCAGGCGGCTCCACGCTGGCAGCTTCACGCTGGCACCTCCGCTCTGGCGGCTACGCGCTGGCGGTTCCACTTGCTGGCGGCTCACTCGCTAGTGGCTCAACGCTGGCGGCTCCAACCTGGCGGCTCCACGCTGGCGGCCCCACGCTGGCGGCTCCACGTTGGCGGCTCCACGTTGGCGGCTCCACTCTGCTGGCTCCATTCTGGTGGATCTACTCCGGTGGCTCCAAACCGGTGGCTCCACTCTGGTGGCTCCTCTCCAGTGACTGTCCGCTTCAAGCTGGCGGCTCCACGCTGGCGGCTCCAAGCTTGCGGCTCCACGCAGGCGGCTCCACACTGGCGGCTCCACTTCGGCGGCTCCATTCCGGCGGCTCCACTCCGGTAGCTCCCCTCCGGTGGCTCCGCTCTCGTGGCTACGCTCCACGCTGGCGGCTCCACGCTTCCGGCTCCGCGCTGGCGGCTGCACGCTGGTGGCTCCGCGCTGGCGGCTCCGCCCTGGCGGCTCCACGCTGGCGGCTCCGCGCGGGCGGCTCCACTCTGGCGGCTCCATTCCGGCGGCTTCCCCTCGGCGGCTCCTCTCCGGCGGCTCCGCTCCGGCGGCTCCGCTCCTGCGGCTCAGCTCCGGCGGCTTCGCTCCGGCGGCTCCGCTCCGGTATCTCCGCTCCGGCGGCTCCGCACCGGCGGCTCCGCGTCGGCGGCTCCGCGTCGGCGGCCCTAATCTGGCGGGGCCGCTCCGCGCCGGAGGCTCTACTCTGGCGGCTCCACTCTGGTGGCTCCACTCTGGTGGCCCCTTTCATGTGGCCCCACTCTGGTGGCCCCACTCTGGTGGCCCTACTCTGGTGGCTCCACTCTGGGGGCTCCACGCTCGCGGCTCCACGCTGGCGGCTCCACGCTGGCGGCTCCACGCGGGCGGCTCCACTCCTGCGGCTCTATTACGGCGGCCCCACTCCGGCGGCTCCACTCCGGCGGCTCCACTCCGGCGGCTCCACTCCGGCTGCTCCCCTCTTGTGGCTCCGCTCCGGCGGCTTAGCTCCGGCGGCTCCGCGCTGGCGGCGCTGGCGGCTCCGCGTTTGCGGCTCCGCGCTGGCGGCTGCGAGCTGGCGGCTCCGCGCTGGTGGCTCCGCACTTGCGGCTCCGCGCCGGCAGTTCCTCTGGCTCCTCTAGATCCTCTGGCTCATCTGGTTCCCCTGGCTCATCTGGCTCCTCTGGCAGCTGACTCCTCTTGTCCCTCTGGCTCTTCTGGCTCCTCTGGCTCCTCTGGGTCCTCTAGGTCCTCTGGCTCCTCTGAATCCTCAAGGCTTTCCAGGTGGACGGCATCGCAATTCGGAGGCGGAGAAAGGATAGCCAGTGAAAATGGAAAAACAAAGACGTATTGGTTGTCAAAATTGACCCAGAAATTCTCTGGCTCCTCTGGCTCCTCTGGCTCCTCTTGCTCTTCTGGCTCATCTGGCTCTTCTGGCTCTTCGGGCCGCTGAGTCTGGGCTCCTCTGGCTCCTCTGGCAGCTGAGTCTGGCTCATCTGGCTCCTCTGCCGGGCTCCTCTGGCTCCTCTGGCAGCTGAGTCTGAGTCCAGAGGAACCCGGCAGGGGAGCCAGAGGAGCCAGATTCAGCTGCCAGAGGAGCCAGATGAGCCAGATTCAGCTGCCAGAGGAGCCAGATTCAGCTGCCATAGGAGCCAGAGGAGCCAGAGGCGCCAGAACTGAAGAGACAGAGGAGCCAGAAGAGCAAAAGGAGGCAGATTAGCCCGGCAGAGGAGCCAGAGGAGCCAGAGGAGCCAGAGGAGCCAGAGGAGCCAGAAGAGCCTTAGGTGACAGAGGAGCCAGAGGAGCCCGGCAGAGGAGCCAGAGGAGCCAGATAAGCCAGAGTCAGCTGCCAGTGGAGCCAGAGGAGCCAGATGAGCCAGAGGAGCCAGAAGAGCCAGAGGAGCCAGAGGAGCCAGAAGAGCCAGAGGAGCCAGAGGAACCAGAGTGGCCAGAAGAGCCAGAGGTGCCGGAAGATCCGGAAGAGCTGGAAGAGCCAGAAGAGCCAGAAGAATCAGAAGAGCCAGATGAGCCAGAAGAGCCAGAGGAGCCAGAAGAGCCAGGAGAGCCAGAAGAACCAGGCTCCTCTGGATCCTCTGGCTCCTTTTGCTTCTCTGGCTCCTCTGAATCCTCAAGGCTTTCCAGGTGGACGGCATCGCAATTCGGAAGCGGAGAAAGGATAGCAATTTCAAATTTGGACTTCACGGAGGATTTCAAAGTTTTTAGGAAATTAGAGGGCACATGCCACGTACTGCTCTTTTCTCTCCGAAACTCAACACTTGCAAGCCAGATATGAAAGAAAGAAAAAATCATCAGTCACACCACCGGGACTCGAACCAGGGACCTTGAGTTTCGGAGAGAAAAGAGCAGTACGTGGCATGTGGCCTCTAATTTCCGGAGAAAGGATAGCCAGTGAAAAAGGAAAAACAACGACGTATTGGTTGTCAAAATAGACCAAGAAATCATTTGGCTCCTCTGGCTCTTCTGGCTCCTCTGGCTCCTCTGGCTCCTCTGAATCCTCAATACTTTCCAGGTGGACGGCATCGCAATTCGGAGGCGGAGAAAGGATAGCCAGTGAAAAAGGAAAAACAACGACGTATTGGTTGTCAAAATCGACCAAGAAATCCTCTGGCTCCTCTGGCTCTTCTGGCTCCTCCGGCCGCTGAGTCTGGCTCCTCTGGCAGCTTTGTCTGGCTCATCTGGCTCCTGTGGCTTCTCTGGCTCCTCAAGGCTTTCCAGGTGGACGGCATCGCAATTCGGAAGCGGAGAAAGGATAGCCAGTGAAAAAGGAAAAACAACGACGTATTGGTTGTCAAAATCGACCAAGAAATCCTCTGGCTCCTCTGGCTCTTCTGGCTCCTCTGGCTCTTCTGGCTCCTCTCCGGAGTCCTCTGGCTCCTCTGGCAGCGGAGTCCGGCTCCTCTGGCAGCTGAGTCTGGCTCCTCTGGCTCCTCAAGGCTTCCCAGGTGGACGGCATCGCAATTCGGAAGCGGAGAAAGGATAGCCAGTGAAAAAGGAAAAGCAACGACGTATTGGTTGTCAAAATCGACCAAGAAATCCTCTGGCTCCTCTTGCTCCTCTGGCTCGTCTGGCTCCTCTGGCTCTTCTGGCTCCTCTGGCAGCTGAGTCTGGCTCATTTGGCTCCTCTGGCAGCTGAGTCTGGCTCCTCTGGCTTTTCTGCTGGGCTCCTATGGCTCCTCTGCCGAGCTCCTCTGCCGGGCTTCTCTGGCTTCTTTGCCGGGCTCCTCTGGCTCCTCTGCTCGTCACTGGCCCGTTTGTCAACGGTTGCGCTAATCGACCACACAGCGTACAGCTAACGTACCAAAATTACCAAAATTCTCAAACTTACCGTAATTCCTTGGTTCATACGGTGTAGTTTCCAAATATTTTTTATGGACCAACGTCTTCTTTCGATAGATACCAACAGATGGTCCGCTTCGAATTTTTCGATTTGATTGCCGTTTGGCCGAAAATTACCTCCGAAACCGGCCTCCACTAGTTTCACTTGAAGGCTTTCCAGGTGGACGGCATCGCAATTCGGAAGCTGAGAAAGGATAGCCAGTGAAAAAAGAAAAACAATGACGTATTGATAATAGCAATGAAAAGTATGAATGCCGCAGACATCACCACGCAACATGACAATTTGTTCAAGGTTTGGTTTTGTGTGTTTCCAAAATCGATTTTCACGTTCCGATCATCAAACCTTGAACAAATTGTCATGTTGCGTGGTGATGTCTGCGGCATTCATACTTTTCATTGCTATTATTAAACTTTTATCTCCACGTAGATTAAATGACGTATTGGTTGTCAAAATCGACCAAGAAATCCTCTGGCTCTTCTGGTTCCTCTGCCGGGCTCCTCTGCCGGGCTCCTCTGCCGGGCTCCTCTGGCTCCTCTGCCGGGCTCCTCTTGCTCCTCTGCTCGTCACTGGCCCGTTTGTCAACGGTCGTACTAATCGACCACACAGCTAACCTACCAAAATTATCAAAATTATCAAACTTACCGTAATTCCTTGGTTCATACACTCATTGCCGAAGTTGTGTTGCCATGGTGCAAAAATGGCGTTGGATGGCTACGCCTGAGCGCTCGCGCTGTCATCGCAGCCCACGACACGTCTTCCTGCTGTGCTTTCTTGACAAATTATTTTGTTTCGCTTTGTCCTTGTTGCTGGAGGGTTTGATTCTTTGAGATACTGTAGAGCGATTTGGAGTTGGTCAGCCGAGAGTAGTCGTGAGAAATGGAGAAAGTATGTGAGAGAACCTGGACTGCGGATCAAGTCGCTCTGTTCCAGCGGAGGCGAGCAGAGGGTTACGATCTCAGTGCCCAGGCGCTAGGCACGTCGCTCCTGATTATTTCAAGGGGCTCGATGTGCAAGTGGCACTCGAAACCAGTGCTGCGCAGAGTGCCCATGTTCCCGCCAGTGTCGCTGCTTCAGCCGGGCTGGCGCTGGCGTCTCCAGTGCAAGCAGTATACCTAGTAGCTGAAACCACTCCTGAACCTGCTGTAAAACCCGCCGCTCAGGGCCAGTGCAAACAGCAGCTGATGCTGCTACTGAAAGGGCCACATATTCACTTCTGTCCAGCTCTGTCCTGCGCGCTCCCACCTAGTAGTAGTAGTAGTAGAATTTATTATTTTGATAGGGAAGGCCCTACAGACGTTGCCTCTTGTGGGGATATCATGCGCTTACGCATGCAAGGGCTGCGCCAACTTTGCAAAGACAGTATTCCCTACCAAGGGTGTGTATCCAGACGTGATCTTTACCTTCTCATCTGTGAACATTTCCACTTGAGTACTGCTGGCGAAGGGGTTCCAGACGAGGAGGCAGATAAGCCTGCATTACCAAAGCCAGTAATGGCAGCGTACAAGAAGCTACCAAGCTTTTCACACATAACATCTGGCTGGTCTCTATCTCGCCTAACTAAAATCCCTTTCTTCATTACTGAGGCTGTCAAGCACTATCTGTTAAATTCCCCGGAAAAAGATTATGACAAGGAGAGCTTGCAGTGCTACAAGCAACTTCATGCGTACCAATTATTTGATGAGCACCACCTTCACCATTTGGAGGGAAACCTGTTTGCAGGTGGAACAAACTTTTGTTTCGTCCGTGCGAAATGCTGGCCATCAAGCCTACACGTGTATCGTCTGCATCAGCAGGGACGATCCAGTGTGCTAAGGTGGATACTGCCAGTGCATTTCCGGATAAGGAGAGTGCTGTTCACATGTCGCGGCTTTGCTGTTTGCGCAGGATGATTTTTGCAGCCATGGCATGCAGAGTTTGTCTGGACCTTCCGTAACAGACATGTTGTATGCATGCACGCTTGTGCTTCTGACTGTTTTTCTAGATCATGGCTTCTCTTCTGATCTTTCCTCGTCATGTCTGTTGACGTTTGTGAATTATATCATCTTGTCCAACATAAACACAGTACACTGTGAACGAAAGCAACATTTCATTCCACCTCACCTCTCAACCCCTCACAAACAACCGAAAACTCGTCATCGATTGCACTGATTTTTTAACGACTTTCTGGATCAATAATCATCATTTTTATGTCTTCAAACCAGAAATTGGCAGACATCAAAATGGTCTGTCATCATAGTAAAACATTGACTTACAAGACATTTCTGAATAATGAACTTCGGACTGATGTTAGATTATTACTGGAACAAATCATTTCTGAATGCACAGATTGAGCTAAGTGGAATACTTGGTTGGTTGATAGAACTTGTATTTCAGGTGGAATATATGTAACAATCTTTTTCACATTCACGCAGTATTTATTGGAACAAATTCATATTCTGTGATGATGATGGTCAGCCAGTGTCGGTGAAACGTCTAATGGCCATCGCTGAGGACTAGTGGCATACAAATGTCTAAGGGTAGATAGGCCGCGCCAAGTTTGCATCCTCTTGGCTTTGGGTTCGAGGTATTTGAACAGGGCAGAGAACACTGCGTAGTTAGGCAGCCCGGTGAAATGCCTGAACTTGTCAGGATTGTTTCTGATGCTGGCTAAATCGATCGAACGACACTTCAGGCTCTCGTACTCTTTTTTAATTTCACTGAAGTCTTTTTTCTAGGCCAGCCATGTGATCATCAACTTCACTCGGGTCACTTACACTGATATATCTGTGATCACATGGCAAACCCTGCACAGGACCAGGGTCGGTGCTGGGTCAATAGCCGAACAGACACCAGACACCACAGAAACGACCCCGGCATCATCAATATCTTGTGGCTCCTCAGACTCTTGACGTTTTCTCTTCAGAACTCGCCTCGCTGGTTTAGGAGTTGCCGTCCACTGGAACTGGGTTGGCACAGCGGTGGGGTTGAGCCATTTTCTTTCTGGCTCCTCACCAGACAGGAGCTTGCCGACGTAATCATCTTGTTTGAAATGAGAGCTGCATACTCTGGTGTTTGATGTGATCTTGAAATTTGATCCCACGTCCCTCCTAATTTCAAATTGCCATAACTTGCACCTTTCTGCATCACTGGGAAAACGATGAAATGCAAGTGACATAATCTAGAGACCGATTACTGCAGAGCGGAACAGCACAGTAGTAGCCCTTGCCTGAAGTTCTTTTCGGCTTCTTGGCAGGTTGGCTGTCAGTGCCAGATTCCACTGCGGCTGACCCCACGGACACTGAAGGCGAAGAAACAACACCAACACTAGCTGCAGCGACAGTTTGTTCGACTGGAACCGGTTCAGGAATGGTTTTAGCTACTGCTTGCGCTGGAGACGCCAGCGCCAGCCCGGCTAAAGCAGCGACACTGGCAGGAACATCGGTACTCTGCACAGTGCTGGTTTCGAGTGCCACTTGCACATCGAGCCACTCGAAATAATCTGGAGCGACGTGCCTGGGCACTGAGATCGTAACCCTCTGATCGCCTCCGCTGGAACAGAGCGACTTTATCCGCAGTTCAGGTTCTCTCACGTTCTTTCTCCATTTCTCACGACTACTCTCGGCTGACCAACTCCAAATCGCTCTACAGTATCTCAAAGAATCAAACCCTCCAGCAACAAGGACAAAGCGAAACAAATAATTTTGTCAAGAAAGCACAGCAGGAAGACGTGTCGTGGGCTGCGATGACAGCGCGAGCGCTCAGGCGTAGCCATCCAACGCCATTTTTGCACCATGGCAACGCATCTTCGGCAATGAGTGTATACGGTGTAGTTTCCAAATATTTTTTATGGACCAACGTCTTCTTTCGAAAGATACCAACAGATCGTCCGCTTCGAATTTTTCGATTTGATTTGATTGAAAACCAACGACGTATTGGTTGTCAAAATCGACCAAGAAATCCACTGGCTCTTCTGGCTCCTCTGGCTCCTCTGCAGTGGCGGATCCAGGGGGGGGGGTTCCGGGGGTTCCATGGAACCCCCTAAATTTTGCAAAGGGTGGTGCTGAGAAAATTTAAATATCGAAAAATATCATGTGTGCACAAAAGGACGTCCGTCCGATCACAGTCAGTGCAGTCACTGAGTCAAGGAGTACAGACTCAGTCAGTCAGTGCACTGCATGCGCGTTCGGTAGATTTCCTGCCAGGCTTCCTCCTGTAGGACCAACCACGAAGTGACTGTACTCATCTGCAGCCGATCAATGTTCTACTGCACAAGAAGATTGCGTTTTCACCAAGCAAGTGCCCCGGCAAAGACCATCGCCATGTCACACCGTCGGAATGAGTTCATCATGATGAGAATCATCATTCGCGCGAGCGTGATGAAGAACTATTTCGAAAGACAACATAGTCTCTACCCCCGGGACGACAAATATGCGCAGGTCCTGGAAGGAGAGAATGTCTCCAGCGATAAGAACGAAGACGACGGCGGTATCTCGGCAACCTGGAGTCAGCGGAGCTCGTCAAGCTCCTCCGCCTCCGCGATCCGGTACATGTACAGTAGGTGACATGTCGACACGAGCGTGCGGAAACCCAACATACACTGTATAATGTTGCGAGAGTTTGCGGAAGAAGTCCAAGTCGGAAAATCCATGATGGCATCGGTTCCAAAGCTACCTGTAGGTGGGCGATGAGACTCCACCTTCAGACTACAACAGTCAGGACTTGTAAATAGTTGAACTTGGTGAAGCAGCAGATCGAGGAGTAAGTTGAAATCGTAGCTGTTGCGGTATGTCGGCGCTGTGTAGCTTGTATTTTTTACGGAGAGTCGATCGCCACGCGAATGTTCTTCTCCTTGCCGAGAGCTAGCTGGCCTCCAAACTCCATCAGGGTCTGCCTAAGGTACCGAAGGTCCTTTGACTAGCTGCTGGCAGGACTCCATCAAATCCTTTAGCTTCAGCTCGGTGAGCAAAAGTCTCTCTCGCCTCCGCCATGAGCTGACACATACAAACTAACAAAACGATGCACTTCACACGAGCTGGCTCGCAAGCGTGCCCCCTTTCACGAACCCAGACAATCTTTTCGGGATTGGTCTGTTGAATACGGCTATTGTAATTGTGTGTTTCGTTTGTTTTGTACATAGTCTTAGACATACATACGCTCTCGCTTGCTTTCGTTATAAAAGGCCAGGTTTGCTCCTTTACATTGTTCTGACGATGGGTGACTGACGTCATGACATGACCCGAAACGTCAATAATTTCTCGACATTATTAATTTAAGGGGCCGTCCGTAAATATCGATGTTTTTTTAGAGACGATATTGGTGCTTCTCTCCCTTGACCCCCCCCCCTCCCCCCAGAAGACGCACATGTACATCTAGATCATGGAATCAATATTTTTGGATGCTCATTTTTCCCTTTTTTTGTCAATAATATGAACCCAAGATGGCAAGTTTGAGAAGGAGAGCATTATGGCTTTACAACTCATCGTACAAAAAGCGTTCAAAGTGCAACTCATCGTGTACTGGTGTAGCCAAAGCGGCTACGCTCGGGCTTGAATTTTTTCAAATCCTTGTTCAGACAGTCTATCCCTGCGGGAATTTGCGGAAAGAACTCTCGAAAACTTGCGCAAGAAATTGCGGCAGAAAGTAACAAAAAATGCGACGAAAAGTGCGGAATGATGCAGAACTTTCCAGGAATTCGCGGAATTATTTGCAGAAAATTGCGGATTTGGGCCAAATCACGAAATTTGTTGCATCGTATATCTACTCGGGAGTCGTACTGTGCAAATAACCTACAGGATCATGGAAAGAACTGCGTGAAAAGTGCATAAAATGTGAGATGTAGAGTGCAGAAAACAACAAAAAACGCGGAAAATCACGGATTTTGCTGAAAATCGCGGTTTGGGGCCAAAATCGCGAAATTTGTTGCATCCGTGGAATCGCGATTTCCTGGAGGGACAGGACAGTGAAGACTGGAAACTCTTGTGGAGTTCGTCCGTGTTTGTTCGCACTGCCTCTACGTCTTGAAAAAGGTCTCCTGCAGGCATCGTTCGGCCGATTTCCACAATCAATAGCTCATTCTTTTGCTCTTGAAATTCGCCATGGGCGTACAGCTTCCAATTTTTGATTTTGTTCTTGTGTCGCGAGTTTTAGCTCCGCGAACGGAAGCTGGTTTCACATTTCTTGTATAGCCATTTAGCCGTCCGCGTGCAGGGATCGGCGAAACTTCAGATATTTACATCGATATTTTTTTGATGCTCGAAAAGACGCACATGGCTCAAACCCCCTCCCCCCCAGACGCACCAATATCGTCTCTAAAAAAACATCGATATTTACGGACGGCCCCTAAAAGAATTTTCATCTAAAGAGTGAACAGCAACTAAATAGAGGGGTTGTCAGTTGACAAAACCCCCTTTTTACATGTACAGTGTATGTACATTATTTTATTGGGGAAAATACGGTATGCTACATTATGCTGGAATTATGCCAATGATGGTGCTGTACTAATTGTATGGTGATAGCCATTGGCGGACTATGCTCGGCCAATCGTCAAATTATGCTTTTGATTATGCCACAATTATGCCAACAAATATGCTGAATTATGCTCGGTTCCACTATGTATTCACGCTGTACATAGAGAATTGAGAAACCACGCATACACACACGGCCATGCCCTAAGCATAATTTTTGTCTAAACCGAAAGATTACGCCGACCTTACACGTTGGAATCCGTATATTATGCCGGAGCATAATTTTTTGATGAAATCCCAAGATTATGCCAAATATTATGCCGGCATAATCCGCCAGGGACTATGACAAGGAGTCGTGACTGGGGTATTAAAAAAAACATCTGCAGGCTTTCTGACAAAGCTGTATTATGCCCCTAAGGCCTAAGCATAATTTTTGTCTAAACCGAAAGATTATGCTGACCTTACAGTTGGAATCCGTATATTATGCCGGAGCATAATGTTTTGACGAAATCCCAAGATTATGCCAAATATTATGCAGGCATAATCCGCCAAGGGCTATATGGTGAACTCAGCGCAAGCAGCCTGGGCATTGGCGGATTATGCTCGGTAAAGTGCTGAATGATGCTTTCCGTTATGCCCACATGTACCTGTATGCCAGTGACTATGCTGGACTTATGCCAATGATGATGCTATACTGTGTAGACCTACCCTGTATTCTTGTTGCACTTTGCAGGACGCCGGAAGCAGTTTTTCATTGGTCCGGTAGTATTGTGGCCTCCCGATCCCATACTTTGCGTTTCGAAATGTCTCTCCACAGTAGTAAACACGTGTTAGTAGCCAAAACGTAGTTGGTCCGGAGATAACCTGACCAACCGGTCCGGAGATAACCCGACCAACCGGACCGGTTCAGGCCGCCCTGCGTGACCGTGACCGCCGGGGGCGGTTTGCAACGTTACAACGACTCTGGCACCAAGACAGCACGGCTTATTATAAGTTATAAGGGGTGACATTCACCAGGTTATGTCCTGTAACATGCCTAAACATTCCCGGAGCATTAATCTTCAGCCAGCATCGTAAGGTTATGCCGACCATCTGGTCTCGGAAGTCCTTTTATGCCTTGGCATAATTTATAGACAAAATCCGAAGATGAAAAAATGTGACGGTTCGCGTCAAACTCGGCTAGAGGCCGAGTTTTCCGCATCCGTAGGAACGCCACCACCCTTCAAGGATCAAGGCGCAGATGCAGCTCCTGAAGCTTGTGCCAGCATAATCCACCAAGGGCTAGTGAAGTATGTACCAGACTTAAAGCTATTTTATCATGCAATGATCATGTCCAGACTAACATACGCGTCCAATGCAATCTATCCGTCTCTGATGGCCAGAAACATGGACGCCCTCACTCGAATGACGAAAGCTGCAATCCGTGCCTTCGTTGGCTTTCCGCCGTGGACTTTCACTGCAGGGCTCTTCGAGAGACTCTGTCTTCCTACCCTCGAGGACGCCCTGGCAGCGAAAATCCTAATATTCGTTCGCCGCTGCATTCATGGCCGTTCAAGAGTCCTGTTTAGGAATTACTATGCCAGAACAAAGAGTGATCGCACCCGTGGAGCTGACCAAAACCTATTGCAGGTACCCTTCTGGCCCGGTCCTTCTGGTCGAGGTAGGATCCAGTTCATTGGTGCCATTCTCTGGAACAAGACACCGCCCATGATGCGCTGTGAACCTTGTCACGCCCATTTCTGTGCTCTCTTGAAAGCGTCCAAGTATTCAAAATAGGTCACTTTTTTATCTGGTCACCAATGGTCAATCCTTCGGGTCAGTTACGTTTTCAGTTTTCAACAGGGTTCTTTTTCCCACAGATCTATCTGTAACATATTCAGTTATCTTCGGTGACGTCTTTCACTTGTGATTTTTTCTCCTACCTCCCCATTACGAGTGGAAGGTGCGACGTGCTCCTCGTGTGCTCCGGACGGCAGTCGTGAGTCAGTCAAGTGTCAAGTTCGGCAAGAAGCGTGTGTTCCTAGTTGGAACAATCAACTTCATGACTATTACCGCCGAAGTAATAACATATTCGCTGCCTTGTCATTGAGCATTTGTGCTCGTTTGGATTTGCGAATTCAAATAAAGTATACATACATACATACAAGTCGCAACTTCTAAGTTCGTATTGTTGTCCCTCACGCGGACGTGCGACTAGTTGTTGGAGGTGACAGCGTTGCGAATAGCTATACTGGCTCTCAACGTCTGTTTATCACAACTACATGAGCGACTCTGACTCACGCTGCTACCTGGAGCTTCACGAGGTGTTTGTCGCGCTGGAAACAAAGCGTCTCTGTAAGTTTGTATCCCTGGTGATGGTTTGGCCTGGAGAGCAGTATATAAGTGGTGCTTTTCAGGCACAATCTTCCTCAGCCTACTCAAGCTCAACCGATGAGGGGTGAATTCCCGAAACACCGTGTATTGAGCAGGGAGTGGTGCTTTCTTGCAGGTTTGCCGAGTGGAAGGTGCGACGTGCTCCTCGTGTGCTCCGGATGGCAGTCGTGAGTCAGTCAAGTGTCAAGTTCGGCAAGAAGCGTGTGTTCCTAGTTGGAACAATCAACTTCATGACTATTACCGCCGAAGTCGCAACTTCTAAGTCCCCATTACTATTATTATTATTATAAAATTTGTCATGTCGCTCACATGTATAAAGAAGGCGCCATCGCCTGTTTGTGTTGCGACTTCAAATAAAATTCAACAACAACAACTTAGGGAGAATATTAGAAGATGGATGGCGACTAGTACGGGATACGGAAAAAGAGAAATGTTGCCACAATGATGGGTATCGGGGAAAAAACATGGTGGAAGTAAGCGAATCCTAAAATTTGCCGCCGCCTTGCAAGTGATTCCCAGGAGGAAAATACGGTAATCACAGGCATAATCTGGGCATAATGGAGAGAATAATTCAGCAATTTACCGAGCATAATCCGCCAAGAGATACTTCACTCAATCCCCTCTAGTTCAGCATGGGCGGGTAATGCTAGCATTATAATTTATAGCTGGCATTATAGTCCCTTTTTTCTAGGTGGCATAATAATGCTGGCATTATAACACCATTTCGCATGCAAAATTGGCATTACAAGTACCGGTAGGCATAATTGCGGTGTCATGCAAGAAGCTGGCTAGGTCCAGTTCCGAAAATCGTGCATCTGAACCCGTCTGGCTTCGTCTGGAGACTTGACGTTGCAAATCAACCTTCTCAGTGGATTGTTTCAGACAACATGCTCACTGCTGTTTAAGTTTTTTTCTTCTACGCTTTGACCTTGATCCAAGACGGCCTTCTTAAATCGACTTTTCCAACTTTCAAACTGGCATTATGGAGTAGTGTGAGCATTATAAGTGGCATTATATCCTCATAATTATTATGAGCATTGCCTTTAGCATTAACGTTATTGCAGCAAACAACTAGCATTACCCGCCCATGCCTACCTCTAGTTCGTCTCAGTGTTGCCTGGAATAAGCTGCCAGAAGAAATCCGCTGTCTGACATCCGCTAGCCGATTTACTGGTGCTATGCGTAGACACTATCTGCATCACAAGTATTCTGTGCAAGGTATACCAAATTTTTGCAAGTAGCTCCTGCTATTCCTGTTGTATTATTTTTGTTTTTTCACCTTGTCATATCCCTTCCTCCCTCTCACATAGCAGCCACCTTCACCTCCTTTCCCCAGGAGACTCCCTTTGATAGGCATCCATTTGCCTCTGGAGAATCCTTGAAAATACAGTATTATTAAAAATTAATTTCACGGTTCGCGTGAGACTCGGCCAAAGGCCCAGTTTTCCGCATCCGCAGGAACGCCACCACCCTCTTGGATCAAGGCGCAGATGCAGCTCCTAAGCGGTGGGAGGTGAGTAGATCAGACCCACCACAAAGTGGTCAAAGACCGAAATCCCATTCACTGCATCCATGTTTCCCTCGTGCCAGCCCACGAGTTCCCAATTAACTGTGGGTCGCAGCACGGCTGGAAAAAATCCTTCCGCTTCCAAGCAGGACTTGAACCTGGTACCCTCTGTTTCTCAATCATGGTCTTATTTATTTATTTATTACAGCATCTCATAGCACAGTGAGAACACCGGCCAATACAAAGAGAGAGGGTGTTAGCCAACCACGGCAAGGCAGGGAGAAGGGGAGGAGAAGAAAAAGGAACCGGCATGGATAAGCAGTGATTGCAACCAAATCAGAAACACAAAATCAAAATCAAGGCGCGACAAGGCTCTTAAAAAGGCGGAGGGAAGAAAGGTCCTTAGCTTCTTGGGGAAGTGCCAGCCACGCAGAGTACGCAATAAAAAAGGGAGAGTGAAGTAGAAAGGAGGACTTAGGTTTCTGAAGGGAAAGGGAGTTTCTCGTGCTACGGGAAGAGAACCAGTTGAAACAGTGGAGGTGAGGTGGACACAGATTGAGTTTGAGAGAATGGATAAGGGTGACAAGATGTGAATTACGTCTCTTAGACAAAGGGGAAGTGTCAGCAAGGGCATAAAGGGTGGAAGATGGAAGCATGCGGGGTTTTCGGAGGAGGATTTTGAGAACTTTTTTGTGTTGAATTTCGAGCTTGGCAGCACGGGTTGTGGAAATTCCAGCCCAAGCAGTATCTGCATAATCAAAAATGGGGCGTAAGTAAGCTGAGTAAAAGAGGAGTTTACAAGAGATTGGGAGATGGTAACAGTGAGAAGAGAGAATTCCTAAAGATGAACTTGATCGTTTACATATGTAATCGATGTGGGGTTCCCATGAAAGATTAGAGTCAATGAAAATGCCAAGATGCTTATGGCTGGAGACTATGTCTATAGGCTGGGGGAAAGTGGGATGGAGGAGGGGCGGAACATCGGGCTGAGAAGGAAAGAGCATGATTTTAGTTTTAGACAGATTGGGCGATAACTGTAACAGGTTTAATCAAACTTGAAAAGTAAGAGGCCTGGTTGAGCGCGCCTCGACCAGTTATATGCAAAATGTGATAGTATACATGTGGCAATGGCGCCAATGAAGGTGCTAATAGACAGGCGTAAGACGCATGAGGTGCGAGGGAGTGTAAAGTTATAGAGAACAGGGGAAAACTGTTACATCATCCCCCTCCTATGGAGAGGAAGGAGCTTATAACCCAAATGCTCAAGTGGAATAGAGTACAATAAGCGCAAACACGTGCGAGACGAAAAAGGCTTCGCACTGAAGTAACACAATAAGACGACTGAAACTCCATGCAAATAAAGTGTAATAAGCTCAACAAATGTGTAAGGTGAAACTAGAAGTTCAACTGCAAAACTCAGCGGGCAGAAGCCAAGGTTTTGTACTTCTGAAGTGGAACAATGTCATTACCAGATTCATCCAACAAATAATGTTCAGGCTCCCAAGTGGCATCAGAGTAGCCTTGCCACTTGACTAGGTACTGAAGCTGATTCTGCCGGCGGCGGTGACTGAGAATGTTCTCCACCACATAGCGGGCATGACCATCAAGGTCCGTGATAGGCGGAGGCGTAGGCTGTCTCCTATTAGGAATAGCGTTCTTCTCGTAGGCACGGAGTGCCGACACATTAAATACCGGGTGACAGCGGCTGGTATGAGGCAACTTGAGCTTGTAGGCATTCGGGCCGACCACATGGGTTATAGGAAAGGGGCCAAACCACTTGGGGCGTAATTTATGGGATGGTCGGTCCCGAGCTTCAGGAGTCAGGAGGAAATCCCGGTAGACCATTACCAAATCTCCCACCTTCAGCTTTCCCTCGACCCTTGTCCGATCTGCATAGAAGGCCTGACGAGCTTGAGCTGCCACTAGCGCATCTTGTGAGATCTTGACCGCGTCTTGTCTTGCTTGCAACCAATCAGCTGAATCTCTGCCTCCCTGAATAGGGTTGAGGAAGTCGGGTGGTGCTCTGGGATTTAGACCGTAATTTAAGAAGAACGGTGTGTTTCCTGTAGATGATTGAGTAGCGCTGTTGATAGAAAACTCACAGAGAGGTAGGAGCATATCCCAGTTATCTTGTTTATGATTTACAAAAGCCCTCAGCACATCCTCAACTATTCTGTTTACTCGTTCAGTTAGGCCATCTGTCTGAGGGTGATTGGCAGTACTAAATGCTAGTTTCGTTCCTAAGCGATCAAACAATTCCTGAAAAAATGCTGCCGTAAATCTTGGATCACGATCACATACAATACTAGAACTCAAACCATGAAGTCGAAATACATGTTGAATATACAGATCAGCACTTCCTTTAGCGTCAATAGTAGAGGAAGTAGGTGCTAAATGTACACACTTTGTCAAGCGGTCTACAAATACATATATAGCATCATGACCTGTGTCGGTCCTAGGCAAACCCATGATAAAATCCATCGAGATATCCGCCCACGGCTGACTGGGCACTGGTAAATTCTGCAAGAGACCAGTTTTTAGCTGGCCGCCTTTAACTCGTTGGCAGACGTCACATGACTTGACAAACGCCTTTACATCCAGTCCCATTCTGGGCCAATAGAAATATCTAGCGAGTCTGAAGTAGGTGCGATCTCGACCGGGATGCCCCGCAGTCACACAGTCATGGTATTCTTGAAGCAGGGCGAGTCGGAGTTTGCTACTCTTTGGAATGCATAACCTGTTCTGTGGTGAAGATCTGAGATAAAGATAACCGGGTGTTTCATTTAGAAGGTAACGGTCGTGCAGATTGTCATGGCTTGAATTTTTCAGTCTCCTGATAATGGGAGCAAGATCCTTGTCGCACTTGTAACCGCTGACAATTAACTGCGCTAAGTCTGGATTAATCTCTAGGGTATGCTCTATGGCATTCAACTGAATGTTAGGAGGATAGGATGACCCGCCTATTTCAGAATCACTGAACAGATCTGGACGGCGTGAAAGCGGGTCGGCAATGTTTTTCTTTCCTGGTTTGTGAAAGACCGTAAAGTCATAGTCAGCTAAAAACTCTACCCATCTTGCCTCACGCTTGGTGAGAGTCGGTTTGGTTCGTAAATAGACAACACCCATATTATCAGTCATCAGGTCAAAGTGGCGGAATAGATAGATTCTCCAGCACTTTAATGCAAATACCACAGCCAACGTTTCCCTCTCGGCCGCAGTATAGTTGCGTTCTGCAGCTGACAGTTTCCGACTACAATAGGCTACGGGATGCAAATCCATATCTTCTCCCTGCTGCAGGAGCACACCCGCCACGGCAAAGTCACTTGCGTCAGTTTCTACCGTGAAGCAGTGTCGAATAAGTCATCAATATTAGGAAGACAAGCTTTGTTTTTGATCGTAATTCTATTCAATTCTCGCCAATCGCACACCATTCTCAGAGTACCATCCGACTTTTTCACAAAAAACACAGGTGCACCGTATGGCGACTTACTTGGCTCAATGAATCCCTTCTCAAGTAATTCTGACAGCTGTGACTGGAGCTCGTCCATCTCTGGTTTCGGCAGGCGGTAGGCGGGTCGAGACGGTGGTCTGGCTCCATCTTCTATCTGGATTTCATGGTCGACTGGTCTCTTCGGTGGAAGCTCATTCGGCAGCTCGTCTGGAAATAAATCCTGGTACCTCTTGAGCAGGTTCTGGATGTCTTGTTGCTCTGATTCCTGGAGTTGTGGCCCGGAACGATTCTCCTCGTTTGCAGCAGTGACTCATGCAAGAAACCCCTCGGCTCCACTCCTCAGGGCATGACGAGCTTGTCGGCCACTGATAAACATGCTTTCCACAGATGGCCGGTCGGCTGTCGGCGGGTTAGCTGAAGGCAATTTGGCAACAAAGGGCTCACCGTCCAACTGAACTTCGTTCGTACGGAAGTTGATGCTGGGGTTGTTCCTTGTAAGCCACGGCTTGCCAAGAATAGCGTCGTAGCGAGTCAGGGGGTACACAGTAAAGTGCTGTTCCTCACTGAAGCCCCCGACTGTCAACCTTAGCGTGCGTGTGGAAATCTGCGGGACCTCGCTGGTCGAGCCGTCCGCCAATGTTACGCTCAGCACTGCTGAGCTTGCATCCGTGTCAAGATGATGCTTTCGAACAAAACTGTCTGCAATGAAGTCATGCGTCGAACCGGAATCTATCAGCATCACTGCACGGCGACCGCCGATCTTTCCCTGTATGCGCAGTAGGTCGTGTTCAGGTTCATTGCCGACGCTGACGTTGCTGACATGACACCTTTCTGCAACGGGACAATTTCCTACAGCTATGGGTGTCTCCGGCTCCGTAGGTTCCTGGAGAGCAACGTCTTCAACCTCCAGAGCTCCGAACCGGTTAGCGACTGGTACCGGCGTGGGTGCTTGGGTCGTCGCCAGTAAGCGCACCCCCTTTCTTACTGGCGACCAGCGTTTGGGTAGCGCTGTCCACCCTCAGTACAGTCTTTAGCGAGGTGGCCTGGCTTCCTGCAAGCAAAGCAGTGTCCCATTGCTCGCAGTTGGACACGCTCTTGGTCCGTCAGCTTGCGGAGGCCCTGAGTCTGACCACGGAAGCTGGGCACGGAACGCGACTCTCTACTGGCTGGTGGCCCCGACGCCGGTGGCCCTGACGACTGCTCCACGGTGTTTGCTGCCATGACAGCTTGCTCCAGGGTACGTGGATGCTCACGCATGACCTGTCGCTGGATGTGCGGCACTAGACCCCTGACGAACAGCAGCGCTCTGGTGTGGTGGTCGATTTCCGGCACTTGCAGGCTGAGGCGAGTGAAAGCAGCAATGTATGCGTCCAGCGACCCGCGCTGCGCTGCGGAAATTAGTCCCATACGCGATGTTTCCTCGTTGTGCCGTGGTCCGTACATGTACATATCGCCAAGTGCCGCTTTCAGAGCAGGCCAGTCGGAAAACACTTGGTTAGCTTCCAATGCCGCTATCAACCAAAGACGAGCGTTTCCAGTCAAAAATCCTGCCGCGTAGTCGACCCTCTGTGCCGCATTTGGGAGCGCCAACGACCGTAGGGCCATGTCCATTGCAAACGTCCATTCTTTGAATGTAGCGGAATCTCCTCCAAACACAGGCGGCTCTTTCGTAAGGCGGGGTGTTGGCTCCCACGGTTCCGAGTTCGGATGTATCGTTCGGTTTCCTTGGCTAACGCGCTGAGCGGTCTTGATATCGTTTATCAGCCGAACGACGAGTACGAGGAGCGTAAGCAGAGCGACCAGAACACCTGCCAAAAGCAGAGTAGGAACCATCCTCTGCTACCAGTGTAACAGGTTTAATCAAACTTGAAAAGTAAGAGGCCTGGTTGAGCGCGCCTCGACCAGTTATATGCAAAATGTGATAGTATACATGTGGCAATGGCGCCAATGAAGGTGCTAATAGACAGGCGTAAGACGCATGAGGTGCGAGGGAGTGTAAAGTTATAGAGAACAGGGGAAAACTGTTACAATAACCGCCAAGACGACATCCAGGAAATTACTCTTTGAATACCGTTAGCTAGGTTACTCATCAGGCCAGTGATGTTAGGAGATGCCCGTAGGAGCGTTGTGTCGTCTGCGAACAGTGATGTGCCCGGGGCAGCTGCGGGCAGATCATTGACGTATAAAATAAAAAGAAGGGGGCCGAGGATGGAACCCTGGGGAACTCCGGATAGTACTGTTGTGTCGGCCGAGGACGTCCCATGTACCGTGACGTACTGCGTTCGCCCAGTCAGGTAAGATGTCAGCCATAGCAGGGGATTGCCGTCTACAGTAAATGATCCACGAAGCTTGGCCAAAAGCCCCCGGTGCCAGACGGTATCGAAGGCCTTGGCAAGATCGAAAAAACAAATCCCGACTAGATCTCCAGGATCCCGATGTCGACACACTAATTGCACCAGGCGCGTCAGCTGGAGGGTGGTAGAATCGCCTCTGCGAAATCCGGACTGAGCTGAACTCAAACGTGACGAGACATGACAGTACAATTGGTCGTAGAAAACGCGCTCACAGAGTTTGGAAACACAGGACAGTAGAGATATCGGACGGTAGTTTGATGCTTCGTGGCGGGACCCTTTCTTGTAGATCGGTATAACATTAGCTGTTTTAGACCATCCCACTATGCCTGTGCCTGTGCCTGTAGTATTATTAAATATCAATGAATTTATTCAGTTTTGAACGATTCAAACAGAGCCGAAACACAATCAAGTAGTCAGCTGATTCACCGTCGGGTGCGCCCATACACGAACGCCGCCAAGAGATGTGATGTGTGGAACTCTAACGTTAGTCAACAGCGCAATCCTTTGAGCATCAATCTCCTGATGATTGCGATATTAAGCAAGAAACGTTGAGTGGACATTTACATGTACATGACATTTTAGTGATTGTGAGTAGCTAAAACATCCTAGTTTAGAGATACACGGCCATGTACAGAGTTAGCCACTTGAAGAGAAACTGCGGCAGGTGTTTCTGCCTTTGCCTCTAGCTGTGGCCAACAATGGCACTGTGGGCTAGGCATATGCGGATAATGCCGGCAGAAAAATTGGCAGAATTCGGTACTTTTTCTGCTAAGTTTCATGCATGTTTGGCATGTAGATAAAGAAATGGAGCAGAATTCGAGGAATTGCCCGCCATAAGGTTTGTATGGTTCTGCCAATTTCACTGCTTTTCGAGCAGAATCTGCCACCTTTTCGAGCATTATCCGCCAATGCTTACAGTGTGGGCATGGCAGTCTCTTCCACAGTGTTCGCTTGGTCCCACGCGCACAGAGACCTCAACAACACAAAAAGGTCATGCAGTCGAGCGTCTTTCCGGTCCACATCACTTTATTTCTTGAAATGTGTTAGTTTGTCACATATGTGTGTCAGTTGAGTACAGTGAAACTTGTCTAAGACGACCGCTCAAGGGCCTTCAAAATATGGTCTCTGTCACCAAGTTGATAAAATATGGTGGTACAGACACACCTGGCAATATGGCGGTAAACACACGCCTGCCCACACACGCTCTCTAGGCTGCAAAGTTCTGGCACAGAGCTCTCCTGCTCACCACCACCACCATCAGTTCGCGCCTGGCGCCTCGTCGATGCATGGTTGGCGGTATCCGACATAGCAGGCTGGTACATCAAGTAGCGCATGGTGGTGGTGGTGAGAAGGAGAGCTCTGTGCCAGAACTTTGTAGCCTAGAGAGCGTGTGTGGGCAGGCGTGTGTTTACCGCCATATTGCCAGGTGTGTCTTTACCACTATATTTATCAACCATAACATAAGTACAGCTGCAGTGGTGTCTTCAACTTCATTCTCCCGAGTCAAGCTCCGTATGAAGACATCCAAGAAGAAGATTGCCTGATGAGTCCAGCGGGGACGAAACGTACGTCGCAATCCAGCTATGTCGTTGCTGTGTCACCAAGTGGTCGCCTTATCCAGGGTCAATTGACTGGAAATAGCATCTACTACGTCATGTACTACATTTGGTACATGACTTTAATAGTAGCCGTCTGGCATGGTATAATAACCTTTTCTTCTTATTTTATTTTCTTTATTAATGGCTTTCTCTTTTACCTCGTATGGTTTACAATCTGTATCACAATTATTTGTGGGTTCAGCAATAAATGATGTGACTGGCAAATAGCATCCCTTGGTCCTGGTTGCAGTGGTCCTCTAGGACAGGTGGTCGCCTTCACAGGTTTTACTGTATACTGGTGTTTGTACTTTGCGCCAGTATCTTAATCTTCTGTAGATAGTAGTCTAGCTCGTATCCAACCCCGTTGGCTTTCATTCAACATCGGCTCTCCTCTGATGAGGTCCCACTATCTCAATATGGAACGAAACAAGCAATTACTTGCTGTTATGTTGTGGAGTGCTGCTGGTGCACGGTGAGCTGTGTTCGCAAGCGTCGTGTGGTCTCTTCTGGTCGAAAAAAAGAACTTTCTACTACACTGTACTATGAATCGACGGACCAAATGAAGATGGCATCATCGAATAATGAATTGAGTGTTCTAGTAAGTAGTTAGTGCCGACTTGGGTCTTAAAATGCTGTATGGTGTCACGCAAGTGGCTTTGTGAATAAGCCCGTTCACAAGACTAGTACAATGTAGTACTTGAGAACGGGGCTATTCACATATACTACAGTCATGTTCAATGTACATACAATGTAGTGTAACATATTGCCGGTAGTACACACACACTATAGCCTAGCCTCTGGGTGATTTTGTACATCTACGTATTAAATCGCGTCAGGTGATGCTGCCGCGAATCCGGCTAACTTCACTTTTTGTTTACATCAGTTCTACTTCAAAGAGCTTAAGTCTAGCTTGGAGTGCTGAAGTCATGTGTGCGGGTTGCATTCTGTGTTGTATTCGCTTCTCCTCTCTTTGTATGTTAATGTTGATTACTTCAAAGTAGTATTATACTATACTATAGACAACAGTATAATGTACACACAGACAGGAAGAAGCTAGCTGTGCCTTTGTATTGGGACACTGTAATAATTACCGGTGTTTTTATAGTGCTAGATACAAACGTGCGATCGCGTGAAACTCGGAGTCACAGCAAGATGTGACATGGTGTGCACTACTGAGTCTAATCATCCATGACAACTCAGTGCCAGTGGTAGTTATTTACCTGTAAATATTCTGTAAAGTGGCAGGCGCCTTCTTTTTACGAGAAACACGTGACAGACAAGGTAAGATTAAGGTAAGAGCTGTGGTGGTTAGCACTTACTATTGTGTTGCCCTGTCCTTCGCTGCAGAGTCACCAAAGGGTAGTAATACTAATAGACCGACACATGCAGAAGTGTCAGTGAATCACAGTGACAGTGATAACGAAACGCTGTAGTTCTTCGTATCTTGGAACTGCAGGCACTTGTACATATACATGACATTGTATACCCAGTCATGTACATACATGTACAATGTAATTATGTACCTGTGGCTACTTTTTGCGTTGTTCTCCCCCGCAAGGCGTAAGAAGTCGTCAAATCACAGGTGATACGATCTTCGCGGATGACCGTGTTATTCATTTGACGCCGATGAAACGCCTGAAGTGATCGCGACGCTGATCTACCGGTACATCCAGTTTATATGAAATAATGGCTACATTGATTATACATTGTCCACTCAAGCGTTCCTGCTACCAGTACCAGGAGTACCGGAATCTCAATTGCGTTTGAAGTCCAATTGTGTTCGAAAGGAATCTGAAGAGTTGATTGAAGAATACGGCGCATTTGTCCGCCCCTCGGCGAAGGCGAACAGCAGAGACGGAGAGAGACCAATAGCCTCTACCAATAGTGTAGGTCACCGTCACCACCACAGTCCGCAACTATTGTGTGGAAGAGTACTTTCCATTGTTCCAAGGCATGTGCTAATGGCGTTCGTCTTCACAGGCGTGAACTGTGTCTGTGAGGCTTGGAGTCACATCGGGCGAGGCAGTGGTGTCTCGTTCGACGGAAGCAATGAATGGAAAAGGGTTTGTTTGAAGCCTTGGGGCGGAGGGAGTGCGTTCCGGCGACACTTCGGACGGGATCAGTAACGCCAACGCCAGCGCCGACCGCTCATGCACTTTCGTTTGTACATACTGAGCAGAGGCAGAGTGCAGGCGAGCGTGTACTCGTATGTGGGCGTAGAGTCGACCGTGACTCACTGCCGTAGATCTACTGCTGCCCTGGTACTTGAACTCGCAGCTCGAGTCTCTAGACAAAGGTTACGGCGATTCAATCCACGCAGCGCGACCCCTAATTTTGTCCTCCTACACCGCGGCTCGGATCGCACAGCGAGTTGATACGTCTTCGGACTGAGTTCTGCCAGCCGAGTCGACGGAGCTAGCTACTGGCTGCGCTGACCAGTGCTAGCATGCTCTCCTGTGCTGCACACGGAAAACGACGAAATCAATGCAAGTAATAGTTTGCAACCCAATACGGAGATACAGACAGAGTAAGGAGAGGGAGGTCGACCCGCGAAGCTTACTGCTACTCGGAGTGCTCAGTCCGCGGTGCCGCTCACCGCACGCTGAAGGCGGATGGCCTGTCAATCATCATACCAACTGACTCGTTATGTCAAGGTGTCAGACGGGGCTAGTCAACACGCTGTCAGAGAGGCATGGGCAAGCTGTCCACCTTCCAAGCTTCTCATTTGCCAGGGGAAGACTTTATTTATCCCGGCCGCACACAGCCCATGTCTATTAGTATTTTCTGTCTCTGGCAAGGCCCGCATCGAATTTTAATAATTGCTCCTGCAAGACTACAACTGGGAGTCAGTACAGCCTCAACGTTTTTGGCAGAGTGGTGTGAATCTGTGATAGGCTCAGACCAATTGCAGGACTGCCTGCTCCCATTCAACTGGCGGTGTTATGGCGCCTGTGACGCTTGCCACCCTGCTATCAGTGCTGGCCGTGGTGCTCTTGACTGCAACAGCAATGGAAGAGCAGTCGACATCAAGGTTACCGGTGAGTGAGGAGAACAATTATGTAGTGCTAGCCAGCGTATTTGCGCATCAGCGTATTACACCGTTCCCAAGCAACCAGACATTTCTAGGGTTACCACTCACATCAGTACTCCCAGGGTACCATGTTTGTTATAAATTATACTGTCGTAGCCACCTCATGTTTCTTACACTTTACAGGACGTGTAGCCGTACAACGTATGGCTGTGTTTGCATCACACTGTGACAGACCATGTAGCAAATACATGGACGTTAGCCTATTCCTATGGTGTCTGTGCAGGCTTGCACTAGTGGAGGTAATTTCACCAGCTGTGCAGCGTGACCCACGTGCAGTGCGACCCACATTAGAATCCCGGCACTCAATACTTCATTCATTCTCTCGTTTTTGTGGCGGCAATGCATGAAATCAGCCAGTCCGGTAGTAATCAGCAGATTCAGAGCTTGGGCGTGGTGGCATCTGTCTGAAAGCAGTGTGCCAATCATCAGCTCATCTGTCATGTGCATGTGCGTGGGCGGAGGTGCTGCAAGGCTGAATAATTCACTGAACTCGAGACAGAGAGTTTGGCAGTAGCAGTGTTAAATGTCCGTTACAGTTCCTCTGAAGGGATCGGGGTGCCGTGATTTGAACCAGCGTGACACTAATAGGCCGAGATTGACATTCGATGCCGAATGCAGTGCAGGATGAACTGGTATGGATTTTAATGACAGACACTCCATGATACAGTGATCAGTAAATAGTCTATAGGCTAATATAGGGATCAGAATGGTCATGTCAAACACTATCACACATAGACATCATTGGCAGCTTGAAAACATTTTGGCTGTGATCGATTTTAATTTCGGCCAGCTCGACCATATCCTGCATAGTGCTAGCTTTCTGGGGGGGTATCCAATATTGGAGGTAAAGCTGCAAGTTGTTTTTGACGTGACACGAAAGTTCAGCTCGCGTTAGGGGCCATCCAGGGTTACTGATTGTTTTTACAAAACGAAAAGTTTTAGTATGTTTCAGCAACCCAACCACTCACCCATCTTTTCTGCAGGTAAAACGAATTCCAATAAAATATTGATGTCAATTTTCGACACCCAGCAGTAACTGGACATTCTCCATCTGCATTCAATAATTATTTTCAAAACAAAACTCCATCAAACCCACCGACCCCCAAACGAAAACTTTTCGTTTCGAAAATATTATTGGTAACCTTGGACGGCCCCTTATATGGCTCGCGCATTGGAAAATAACGCGAGTGACCTTCAGCTCAAGTCGAAATTTGGAGTTTTGCACCAAATTTGACGTGAAGTTGCGCGTCACTTCAGAAATAACGTGCAGCTTAACCTCACTACACTGTTTTCTTAAGTGAGTGAGTTCAACACTGGCAGTTGGAAAACAGTATGGCCATAATAATTACTCTTGTTCAGTGCGTTCCGACCCACCCTGTTCTGGGATGGGGGGGGGGGGATTTTCCAGTATTCTGTTTGATTATGAATGAATTCAGAAGAGATACACTTGTGCTACGGGACCACTCACTGTACAAGTAGTGAGATACCGCCTTCCGGAGACCACCCGCCTCAGGCTCCAGACCGCGCTCCAATGCATGCCAAGACCGGTGTGAAAACCCACCTGCAGCTTTCCTGATTTTCCTGGTCATCAAGATCCTAGATCTTCTGTTGCTTTAAAAGGGGGTACACATACTGTATAAAACGACACCATTGCCATCTCCGCGAGTCATGCTTGCATCTGCTCTTTGATTATTATTATTATTATTATTAGACAAAATCTCATAGCATGTGACAAGCATAGCTAATGCAGGGACAGAATCCCCTGAGACAAGGGCGTTGAGCCAGCCACTCGTGACTGGACTTCCTAGATTTGTCTGTTCGTTGTCCAAAATAAAGACCGAAAAAATGGATAAAGCCAAGAGGATCAGGCATGTGCTGTATGTGCAGGTTTGTGGGGGGGGGGGGGGGCATCCACTCCCAGTCACTGAAAATAGAGTTCAGCATATGAACTGCCACCTCCAATCCCAACGTCATGCATGAATGGATGGCCACCATAGAATGTTTGGATGTTGGCGAGCAACCGTTTTAACGTCTGCATGTGCAAACTCATGATGTGTGTGGGTTTTTTTAGTGAATAGGATTGATTTGTGTGCCATACATCTCCTGCAGGGCCAAGGCATGCATCAGTACATGAGCGAGCGGCACCTGCGGACATTCTTCGGCAGTGAAGACGTGGATGGTGAAGGTAAATCCCCTGAACATATTTGTTAATCCACAATGATGCCCCCCCCCCCCTGGGCGGATCCAGAAGGGGTTCCAGGGGTTCCGTGGAACCCCCTAAATTTCGTAAATGTACTACTGGCAACCATATGCATGTCCATGTACATGTATCAGGTATTCAGTTTTGACTATACTGGACCCCCCCCTCCCCCGGGAGATCGCTGGATCCGCCGCTCCCAGGGCTGCCACTTGCTCCGATTTTTGATCGCCTGTCCGACAAACCGACCGATTTTGTTCCCAAAGAGGGACAACCAATTTCTTTACTAAGTTTTGAGCGCTTTTTAGTCCAGTTGGCCATTAATTCATAATTGACATGGTTGTAGTGCGTGTGCTGGACAGTTTAATGTGTTCTGGGGCCCAAACAGCAAGCCATTTTCCTAAATATTTCACCGCGGGGGCCCTGCCCCCGGCACCCTCGCCGGGGGACACCCCTCCGTCAGATTTTTCTCCCTCCAAGTGTGGCAGCCCTGCGCTTCCCGCCCCCCTCCTCCTCCGAGTAATAGTACCGGACACTACAATGGTTTGTCACTAAAGATGTTATGAAGTTCACTCAAACACCACACTACTTTATTCATTGGGTTTTTTGTGTGTGTGTGTATGTATGTGTGTGTGTGTGTGTGTGTGCATCACAGACCTGGCATACCACACTGCATCGCCGAGCCAAGTCACGCCTAGCGGCAGCCACGTCTCCTTCGACCTGCTCGAGGCCGGGCACCATCGCCGTCGACGATCACTGCCGTCGTCGCGGCAAACGTTCTTCAAGGTGCACGGCTTCGGCCGAGACTATCATCTCAGCGTGACGGAGAGCGACGGTCTCTATAGCGACCTCTCCGTCATCGAGCACCTTGGCGCGGGAGGCAACGTGACGCACCATCAGCCGGTCGTCGAGCCCAAGCATTGCTATTACCGAGGTCATGTGACCGGCATGGCCAACAGCTCTCTGGTGGCGTTCAGCACATGCAAAGGCATGGTAAGTCTCTCATTGACATAAAAAAATTCACCGTTCGCTTGAGACTCAGTTGGGCTGTGTTTTCAGCATCCGTAGGAACGCCGCCGCCCTGCAATGAAAAAGATCTAAGGCACAGGTGCATTGACATGGCTGCGGTACTATTCAAATTTTTCATTCCACCAACTAATTATCACAGTCCAACACCCCCACTTGACTGCGCACACGTGTTTCTCACAAATACTCCACCTGTGCAATAGCGCCGGTATTGGGGAAGCACTTCTTTCGTGAAGCGTCCGCATGGGTTTTGAGTTTATTTTATTCTTAGATGTGTCAGCTTTTCATACCACTCCTGCTGAATTTGCCTTTCTGCTGCAGATGGGAGCGGTGTATTCATCCAGCGACGCCTTCTATGTGCACCCACTGCCTGCCTATCTCCTCGAGCACGAATCCAACACACACGGCCACACGCATCTGGTGTATCGGCGCTCAATCGAAGGTCCCCTTCCGGTCAAGAGGCACCGCAGCTGTGGAGTGGGCGCACAGCGTGATCCATCAGGTACGCATAGGTAACTGAAGCACATTTCACGAAATGACCAGCGCTAGTGTTAACTTTCAAATTACAGTATGGTCCACTAGGCAATGCTGTTGCTATAGCGACAGTATCAATGTAAATACCCGTAGACATGACAGCTTCATTATCGAAAGTTGCACTCGACTGCCGCGTTACCTATCCACACCTGCATCATTATAAAATAGCACAAGGTGAACAATACTCGTACTTAGCAAGGATTCAGTGACCTTTATGTTATCTACTATTAGGCCACCCTTTGTTAATTCATTGTTTAACGTCCTTTTTTTCGCGAAAAGGTACGCGGGAGGGCGGAAAAAAAACAAAAGCCCATTCCAAAAACTGGAAACCCCAATCAAACATTTTGACCAGTAAAGCATGTGATATATACAATATTTCTGGGTCTAACGGCACTTGCAGGCATAGAACAACACTCTTTGATGGTACATTGGAGCACATGCCTGGTGAATCCAACAAAAAAGGTCCATAGCATGGAGTTAGCATGTCATGAATTCATTACATCTGGATTTTTACTAGGACACACACCGTACGATATTTAAAAGCCAACAAAAAAAAGAAAAAGAACACAAGACAAAGGCATGCCCGGGAGGCAATATTATAAGTTTAAGATCATGATCGGCACACTGTGAAACTACACAATCATGTATTTACAACTTCGCATATTATTGGTACTACTACTTTCTTTTTTTTTTCCGGTCGGAGGCAAAAGGTACGCGGGCGCGGACGTTAAACAACGAAAAAAGAAAGGGTGGCCTTACTAACATTGGCAGTATGATTAAAGTATTCATTTTATTTGTGGCTGCTTTGCTGGTTAATTTACTCTCTCTCTCTCTCTCTCTCTCTCTCTCTCTCTCTCTCTCTCTCTCTTCTCTCTCTCTCACTCTCTCTCTCTCTCTTCTCTCTCTCTCTCTCTCTCTCTCTCTCTCTCTCTCTCTCTCTCTCTCTCATTTTTTGCTTTTCTGGTGCGTTCTCACTCCTAACTAGGGTTCCAGCGCTACCGCTACGATAACATTCCGTACCACAGCGCCCGCGAGGAGATACTCGCCAAGTCCTACCAGAATCAGAAGAGCGTGCGCAACCAGTTCGGCCAGCTCTACGTGGAAATGATGATCACGGCCGACTCGTACATGATTGATCTGCACGACGGGGATTTGGACTACATCAACTCCTACATATTCACGCTGATGAACGTGGTAAGTCACCGTCCTATGGGCGTGTCACACACTGCACTGCATGGCTTGCACTTGCTTTACACATAAAAAATTGGAGGAGGCTAGGCGAACTGCAATTGGAGTTCCACGAGCCTCCGTGTGGTGTCTACGAACACTCTGGTAGCAAGGTAGTTTTTCTTTGCAAACCTGTGTATGTGTGTGTGTGTGTGTGTGTGTGTGTGTGTGTGTATGTGTGGGTATGTGTGAATGTGTGTGCATTTGTGTGTGTATGTATGTGCATGTGCACGCACTCACGCATGTGTATGCACGCCGGTTCGAATACGTGCACACGTGGATGCAGATGCAAGCAACGCTGGCAGCGGAAAGCTCGGGATTCGACATAAGAATCCATGTGACTCGCATTATGTACCTGCTGGAACCTCAGGTAAGCTTAAGGATCAATTTGTGAGTTCTGGCCTCAAGTCATGTCACGTCCTCTGATCATACTACTGTTCTATACTTGCTGCTAGGCGTACTCAGGTATGATAGTGGACCCAGACTCAGAGTGACGTACGCGGGTATGCTAGTGGACCCAGACTCAGAGTGACCTACGCGGGTATGCTAGTGAACCCAGACTCAGAGTGACGTACGCGGGTATGCTAGTGGACCCAGACTCAGAGTGACGTACGCGGGTATGCTAGTGGACCCAGACTCAGAGTGACGTACGCGGGTATGCCAGTTGACCCAGACTCAGAGTGACGTACGCGGGTATGCTAGTGGACCCAGACTCAGAGTGACGTACGCGGGTATGCTAGTGGACCCAGACTTAGAGTGACGTACGCGGGTATGCTAGTGGACCCAGACTCAGAGTGACGTACGCGGGTATGCTAGTCGACCCAGACTCAGAGTGAGGTACGCGGGTATGCCAGTGGACCCAGACTCAGAGTGACGTACGCGGGTATGCCAGTGGACCCAGACTCAGAGTGACGTACGCGGGTATGCTAGTGGACCCAGACTCAGAGTGACGTACTCGGGTATGCTAGTGGACCCAGACTCAGAGTGACGTACGCGGGTATGCTAGTGGACCCAGACTCAGAGTGACGTACGCGGGTATGCTAGTGGACCCAGACTCAGAGTGACGTACGCGGGTATGCTAGTGGACCCAGACTCAGAGTGACGTACGCGGGTATGCTAGTGGACCCAGACTCAGAGTGACGTACGCGGGTATGCTAGTGGACCCAGACTCAGAGTGACGTACGCGGGTATGCTAGTGGACCCAGACTCAGAGTGACTTGGTAAACCAGTCTGTCGCAATGATATCTAGTGAACAACCTAACAATTTCTACACCGGCTCAAATAACCAAAGTCAGATTGCTCAAACCGGGATAAACACAGCGAGACGACGTTGATGCTAACCAGAAAGAGTGCTCAACCAAGAGCATAACTTTCACATAGTTTAACGTACTTCAATAGATACCACCTACCTCGAGCATGATATTACCTGAAGTACATACTGCGTATCCCGTACGAAGGCATGGTGGAATTTTCTACGCAAATATTTTTTTAATTTTTTAATTTTTTTTATTCACAATCACGTGGCATTAGCCAATGAAAAGGTGATGTGGGCGATGGCCAGCCATGGCGGTAATAGAGGGGAGAAAGAAAAAGGATGAAAGGGGAACTGAAAAGTAAGAGAAGCACCAAACACTGTTCCTCTCATTTACTGATCGTCTCCTGATTTCAGTACCCCCTGAGCCATCTCCTCCAGCCTAATTCCTTCATTTGCGTGGTGTTCTCCTCCAGCCTCAATTGCCCGTCACACATGACTCGAATATCCTGCTCGACAGGTTTTGCGTTTTCCAGCACAGGCAGAATCCGCCGCCGGATCGTCACTTTCTCCACCATGACTACGCCATGTTGCTGACCGGGTCAGTGGCATGCACGCGACTCAAACGAATGTGTGCACGAGTGTCTCTGTGTGTACATGTGTCTGCATGTGTGTATGTACGTGTGTGTATATGTACGTGTGTGTATATGTACGTATGTGTGCGCGCGTGTGTGTGTGTGCATGTGCGTGTGTTCATGTGTGCTCATGTGTACTTGTCCGCTCTGTGAAAACTCGAGCTGCAGTCGTGCACGGGCGAGTTTCGTATTCAGTTTTTATCTGTTTCCTATGACTTCTTGTCCTAGTTTCCAATTTTTTATGTTCTACTATTTTCCTCTAGGTACGGTCTTTGTTCGAGAAACAATCGTGGCGGATGCGATGAGCTTGGTAAGCTTCCATAGTGGATTGTCCGTACTCGTGACGGCCATGGTGCCTTTCATGCGTCCAGTGTATGCGCATGATTGTGTGTACACTTGTGCACTGCTACGTCTCAATTTCAAACCTGGCTTGTGATTGCTTAAGGTGTGTTTTCTGTTTGCCTCCTCTTCTTGATCCTTCAGGCCGTGCGTTTATTGGCACGATTTGCAATCCCACTCGGTCCTGCGGCTTAGTGCGCGACAGGGGCATTCAGAATGGCGTCGTGATGGCTCACGAGTTTGGCCACGTGTAAGGTTGTGTGTGCAAGGTGCATTTATGGTGTGAGTGTGTGTGTGTGTGTGTGTGTGTGTGTGTGTGTGTGTGTGTGTGTGTGTGTGTATGTGTGTGTGTGTGTGTCCCATATGGTGCAGTGGTATGTGCAGCGATTTCCAATCGATAGGTTGCGGGTTCGATTCCCGACGCTAATGGTCACACACATCTTTCTTCTCTTTCTCAGACTCCTTCTGACCCTTCTTTCTTTCTTGTCATGTGGCATGTCACACAACTTATCATGTGACTATGGTCATGTGGCTTGTCACATGACTGATCATGTGACTATGGTCATGTGACTGTTTTCAGATTATCTATCATGTGACCTTTCTCATGGCTGGCTATGTAGCTGGTCACGTGCCAGAGAACTGCTCTCTAAATATATACTGTGATCACATTGTTCTCTATTGTTCTCGCATATCCACTGCTTCGGCTGCCATCGCGATGTGCATATCTGTGCGTTTTTGCCAGCGTTTGCACCATGATGGTTTGTGATTATCTTGTAAAAAAATCATGCCTCGGCTCAGTGTGCTGGCTGTTGTCCTTGTCATGTGCTGTGTGCTGCATGCACAGACTTGGCGCCGATCACGACTTGACCATCTGCCCGCGCGGCGGGGGCTATGTGATGGAGGCGTCGGCCAACGACGTGCAGAAGTACTGGCAGTTCTCGGATTGCAGCAAGGCCTTCTTCCGCAACACATTCAAGTATGCGCCCTGCATTGTCCTCTAAAAAAAAATAATAATAATGTCACGGTTCGCTTGAGACTCGGTTAGACTGAGTTTTCAGCATCCACGCCACCACCCTGCAAACATCTAGATCAGGCATTATTTGATGATGTTTTGCAGTACAGTAAAACCTGTAACTGAAGACCGCCGTGACTAGCGACCAGCCTGGTACAACAGACCACTTCGCCAGGCACGGACGGTCTCACGATCATAATTTATATATGGTTGTACAATGCAAACCTCTAACTAAGGACCACCTGCCACTAAAGACCGCTTTCTCTGGCCCCAAAGGGGTAGTCGTTAGTCACAGGTTTTACCGTACTTGCATAATTACAGGAGTGTGAGTATGTTGCGGAATCTTGCTCAGTTTGCCGTGTCACATGACTGTGTGCTGTTCGCCAGGCTGGCTGTGCTGCCCTAGATGTTCAGAGTACTGCTCATGATGCATGATGGCATGGCTGTATAGCTTACAGGCTCAGTTATCTGTTTACACGGTGGCAGACACGTGTGCAGTACTAACAGAATCTGCACCTACTCCCCTCTGATCTAGGGCTGCAAGGCCCACCTTAGGGGTTCAATACCCCTGGCCATTCCATTCTGTATAGCTGACAGGCTCAGCTATCTGTTTCCACGGTGGAAAGAGCACCCGATGACTGCAGTAAACGTTAGGATGGCTAACACGGCCTATGGTGTGTGATGGTGGGACCAAACAATTCATACAGGCAGATTATCGAGGCAGCATCCACTATCATGGTGACTTTCCTTTTCCTTCTGTATGGCTTCTACGTCTTGCGTTAGTTCTGAACAGGTGTCTTGTCTACTGGATTGTCCACGCCAATTTCACGGTCTGGTGGAGAATGAGAATAAGCTTCCCGGTGAGCTGTACAGTCTTGATCAACAGTGTAGCTTCAGATTCAGAAACTACTCGGCGTGTCCCTATAAGAAAGAGGTAAGAAACTACTTGGCGTGTCCGTATAAGAAAGAGGTAGGGCATTGCTTACAGTGCTGTTGGGTTCAGAAGAACTTGGTGGGGGGGGGGGGGGGGGCAGCCTCGTAGCCTAGGCCGTTCATTGGCAGGGCGTAGTAGCAGCAGGGCGTCGGGAGCATGCACTGTGTGACAGGATATATGACCATATGTGCAGCGTTGCTGATTGCCTTAGATCTTAGATGTGAAGTCAAACATTCCATGGCAACGGGCATGTGACCTGGAAGAAGTACAAGTACAGCAAACGTCCATAACTACCCCCCCCCCCCCCGTTCTGAACAGGGGTTGTCAAATATTTCACTGCTCCCGAGATCTGATCCGATCAGGGTCCAGTCCAGGGAGTAGTAAATATTCTACTACATGCATGACGTAGTGAATAATAGACTCAGATGGAGAGCCAAGTTGGAGTGCGCATCCCAGATGTGCTAGAGCTGTTAGCCAGTTAGTTGTAGAATGTCAGTACCGTCGGTCAGTGTCGTGCAATGCTATCGCATGAGCTGATTGTTTAGTAACTGGTGGTGTTAGTGGACATTATAGCGTAACTTGTAGTTCCTTGGTCCTTTTTGTTCTTCGACTGTATTATAAAGTTGATTGTTCCAACTAGGAACACACGCTTCTTGCCGAACTTGACACTTGACTGACTCACGACTGCCAGTCCAGAGCACACGAGGAGCACGTCGCACCTTCCACTTGGCAAACCTGCAAGAAAGCACCACTCCCTGCTCAATACACAGTGTTTCGGGGAATTCACCCCTCATCAGTTCGTACTGTAATATAGTGTAATAATATGATATCTTCACGAGGGTGTGACATCAGTGCACCGACCGTGACCGGGCTTGTTGTATGTGTGTGTGTGCGTGTGTGTGTGTGTGTGCGTGTGTGTGTGTGTGTGTGTGTGTGTGTGTGTGTGTGTGTGTGTGTGTGTGTGTAATGCTGGCGTATGCGCAGGTGATATGCCAGACTCTGTTCTGCGACAGCAGGGACAGTTCGACGGGCTGCTGGACCAACTTCTCGCCGGCACTGGACGGCACACCGTGTGGAAATAACAAGGTAAGTGCAAGTCGGCAGTTGCTTGGCATGGCGCTCGTAGACAAGCTGTTGCACTGGACAGACTAAAACTGGACACGCTTGTAGCAATAGAAAATGCGTTCTTGAAGCAAGACTTCCCATCTTTTCGTTGAGCAAATTGTATACCATTCTGTGAATGCTGAGATGTTGCAATGTCGCGAACAATATCCATCACTTGATGATACGTTACTGTAACGTAATGTTGTGTTATCAATTCGGGCGTATTCCTGTAGAAGACGATGTCATGGCTAGGCTTCTATTCACATCAAGCTTCTATTCAAACCAGGTATTTCTATGTATGTCAACACTAAAACCAGGCTTATGTACCGACAGTGTATCTTGAAAATCCAGCTTGTATTCAACACAGGCTTCTAGATCAGACAACTTCTGATACAAAACACTACGTTATGTCCATCTACCTCAGATCTGCTATCGTCGACAGTGCGTTGACAATTCCACGGTGCAGCGTCTGCACTTCGACAAGCTCGCTACCTGCCAGACATTGCCGGAGAGCGCTGGATTCCCGGATGTCCTGCGGCGGCCCATCATACAGAGGGCGGTCGCCAAGCAGCCAATCAACGGCGGCTGGGCAGACTGGTCCGACTGGTCTGCGTGTAGTCTTACCTGCGGTGGAGGACTTATGTATCGGCGTCGTGAGTGCATCAACCCAGAGTAAGCGCAACCTGTTGAAATGCCAGCCATCTATTCATCCATTCATTTCATTTACTGGTATACAAGAGAGAATGGGGAGGTAGGGAGGGAGGCAGGGAGGGAGAGAGAGAGAGAGAGAGAGAAATCTAGTGATACAGATGTATGGATGGATGGATCAAGGGAGGGAGGGAGGGAGGGAGGGAGAGAGGAAGTTACAGTGTCCAACACAGGGAGAAATTTTTGTAACATCCCCGAGGTGCTTTATATCTTGAAGTTTCACAGAGGTTTCACTATCCGGTTATTTCGATGTGTTCATACACCTAAATGTACCTCATGTGCTATTGGAATTTCTGTCTGGCTTCTCCAGTAATCCAAGCATGACTGAAGGCCAAAGTTCTCTTGTTCTTGTTTGTGTTGCATATCACCAGGCCAAGCAATGGTGGTTTGCCTTGTGATGGCTTGCACGCGGATGTCAAGCCCTGCGAAACACCGGTATGTATCTGTTTCCTGGTGACAGCGTTCGCTTGGCTGCTAGTCTGTGCGCATAGAGTGGATGTGTGTATGTGCATGGATGTGTTTTGTGTGTGTCCGTGTGTGTGCGTGCGTGCGTGCGTGCGTGCGTGTGTGTGTGTGTGTGTGTGTGTTTGTGTGTGTGTGTGTGTGCCTACGAGCATGTTTGTGTACGCGTACTTGTATGTGTGTGTGTGTGTGGTTATCCTTTTGTACCGTATCATTTTGGTTGTGTTTATACATGTGTGCATGTACTTCAAACGGTGTGTTCGTTTATGTGTTCGTGTGCTTGTGCACATGTATGAATTTCAGGGGTGTCGGATGGTATTTTAGTGTGGTACGGTCAACCATCTGAAGTACAATTTACACGTGGGGGAGGGGTTGCTGAGCCAAAATGTTTGGAAATTTAGATCCCAGAGCAGTGTGTTATATTGATTCACGGGGTACCTTGGGCAAAAAGTGGTCGTACGGTCAACACCGTAATGACAATACCGTGTCCGACGCACCTGAATTTTAATGCCTTTCCCCGGCTAGATGTATACATATTCTATGGAGTATAAATGCAGTGGCATGGCCAACTGGTGCTTTTCTATTATGCTTTTTTGAGCCACTATGCTTCAGGGATTTTTCTGTTTACCATTCCATTTAACACGCATTTCAGGATTCATACTACTCACTCACAAGCGTCTGTTTACTAGCACATCCGAATTATATTGCAATTTTTTTGTACCATTCCATTGTATCGTGCCCGCAGCTTTGCTCAGCGTCAAGCATTGCCTCCAAACCTTTCCGTGATGCCGACGACATCTGCGGGGCACTTGGTACGGCTGAAACTGGCCGACTTGTGCCACACACTCGCATGAACAGCTCGGCAGCGACGGCTTGTAAGGTGCTGTGCCGCGAGATCAGCGACACGCGGGGAGAGAAGCTTCACGACTTTAACATGGTGCTGCCGGATGAGGCGCCGTGCGAGGTCTTGATGGGTGACAGCTTGGGCAGCGGCAAGTGCATTGACGGCGTATGCGTGCAGGTTGGTTTTGCAATTGTGCTGTGCTGGACGCGAGCCTGGTACTCTCTATTTCTCAGTCAGGATCTCTCACCGGCCCGTCATTACTGCTTATACAGTGCGTGTGTGTGTGTGTGTGCGTGCGTGTGTGTGTGTGCGTGCGTGTGTGTGTGTGTGTGTGTGTGCGTGCGTGCGTGCGTGCGTGCGTGTGTGTGTGCGTGCGTGCGTGCGTGCGTGGGTGTGTGTGTGGGTGGGTGTGTGTGTGTGTGTGTGTGTGTGTGTGTGTGTGTGTGTGTGTGTGTGTGTGTGTGTGTGTGTGTGTGTGTGTGTGTGTGTGTGTGTGTGTGTGTGTGTGTGTGTGTGTGTGTGTGATCCCCTGTAGCCTAAACGGTAGGGCACCGTCCCAGAAAGACAGGGGTGCTGGGTTTGAATCCCGCTCGCGGATCCTTCTTTCGCAACATTGGCGCCCAACGTGGGGCTCGAACCCACAACCCTGAGATTAAGAGACTCATGCTCTACCGAACCTAAACCAAGTGGAATCCTGTACTGATTGGACACATGTCCATGCACCAACGTGCTGTGGATCCAACGTGCATCCCTGGATCAAGCCAAATCCTGTCTCATCAGGACCGTTTCCGCTACACCAGGGGTGTCCGGTTACCGTACTACTTCTGATGACCACTATCATTTGAAAAACATGTACTTAAAAAAACAACAGTAAAACCTGTAAAGGCGACCACCTGTCAAGGTGACCACCTGTCCCAGAAGACCACTGCAGCCAGGACCAAGGGATGCTACAGTGAACGTCGCTTATAACGACACTCGGCGGGGTGTCAAAAACGTGTCGTTATTCGCGAAGTGTCGTTATACCCGAAGTCTCATTATATGTATTACAGTTGGAAAGGACTTTGCTCTGGGCATGGAAATGCTGTCGTTATTCGCGAACTGTCATTATATCCGCAGTCGTTATTAGCGAAGTTGACTGTATGTCCAGTCAAATGACACTGGATACGCAGACCACCTGGTAACAGAGACCAGACCGTGAAGGTCCCTCGAGCAGTCGTCTTAGACAGGTTTCACTATATACAGCGTACCATTGTTCACTATCATGTGCCATGAGTGTATGTTATTTAATGTCATGTTATTAATGAATTTATTGTACGGCATGATTTTGTTTGCTGTAGAGCATTGGCTGTGATGGTAGGCTGGATTCCGGACTGAAGAAGGACGTGTGCGGTGTGTGCGGCGGAACGGGACAGTGCTGCAGGGTCCTGCACCGCGTGACGCAACCCAAAACACGCTCGCGGCGAGGTGAGTCCCTGCCAGGCATTTCGCTCGGAATCTCCGTGTGTGTGTGTGTGTGTGTGTGTGTGTGTGTGTGTGCGTGCGTGTGTATGTGTGTGTGTGCAGTGAACATCAGCAGCTACTAGTAACAGATTTGCAATAGTTGCTGCAAATTCGATCAAAATCAAATTCGCAGCAAATGCTGCATGGCAGTGCTTGGCCGGACTTTCCACTAACATTCAGGATTTTCTTGTGACACACAAAAGTCACAAAGGTTCAAGTCGCCTGATGTTTGCGTTGTGCAATAAACTCGGAGTTGCCACGAACTCTGTAAACCTCCGTTGTGCTGTTTGTGTATAAAAGTGCTCCATGTTATTGTGTTGAGCCCTCTCTGTTGGCTGAAGGAAAAATTCATGTCCTCCTTGTAGGATTTTCTTGTGATGTATGTTGTGTACTGTAGTATGTACAAAAAAACTGTGTGCAGTGGGAAAAGGTCGCCTTGAGCAGGACTTGATCACTACTCAAAGTCATTGCGGTCAAGAGTGAGCGGGTGGCATAGCGCTTTCTCGAAAGCAACGTCTTAGGGTAGGACACCTAGCATTGTACATCTGCCTGTCTGTCTGTCTCTGTGCTTATATGTTCGTGTGTGTGTGTGTGTGTGTGTGTGTGTGTGCGTGTGTGTGTTCCCCTTATAATGCATAAGGCCGTCACTATCAGATGAAAATCCCGCGTGGAGCAGACAACATCATCGTCAGAATGCGTGACCAATCTAAAGACTTTGTGCTGAGTAAGCTACCGCATGTCAGCAGTACCACTATGCCACGCTCACACAAGGTTTTCACAGTCCCGTACAAGATCACTCACCAAGTTACATGCACACAATACCTCATTGGCCTTCTACCTGTACACACACACACCACTGCTTAGGAATGAGAGTCACCTTTATCAAAAGCAAGCCCCAGCCAGAATAGTCCTGAAGTTAATGTATAGGTCGCATCAGGTTCTGCTAGCTTTCCCGCTTAGGTGAAAAACACCTTTGGAAACATTTTTGTGAAAAGAAGAAGGACAAAATGTTACGAGTTATGACTAACTGTCGGATCTTTTACAGTCAGCATTTTTCACTGCTTTACTACCCCATGTACACATGAGTGGGTATACAGTCAATTTTGCATTATAACGACACTCGGCGGGGCATCAGAAAAGTGTCCTTATTCGCGAAGTGTCCTTATACCCGAAGTCTCATTATATGTATTACAGTTAGATGGGACTTTGGTTTGGGCATGGAACTTCTGTCGTTATATCCGCAGTCGTTATTACCGAAGTTGACTGTGTAGCATGTACTGAGCTAGAATGTTGTCACCATAGTTACGGGATGTGCATGTGCTGCTCCATGATCGTAACTGCATGATCGTAACTGTCCACTCCGATCCTAGTCACCATGGTTGCAGAGCGGGTATGTATGCGTTGCTAGTGACCGCCACTGTGCACGGCAAGCCTTGCTGATTCTGTACGCAGTGCTCAACCTTGTCACTCTACAGTCAACTTCGCTTATAACGAGACTCGGCAGGGCATCAAAAAGGTGTCCTTATTCGCGAAGTGTCGTTATACCCGAAGTCCCATTATATGTGTTACAGTGGGATGGGACTTTGCTCTGGGCATGGAAATTCTGTCGTTGTTTGCGAATTGTCGTTATATCCGCAGTCGTTATTAGCGAAGTTGACTGTACCTGCAAGCAGCCGTCAGAGTTCGGGGAGATGGGGTATGCGCTGATAACGATGATGCAAGAGTAAATGGTCGTGTCCCTTGCCGAGGGAACTCACGGCCGCCGCTAACACCCGGCAAAACCAGCGGCAGATACAGCGTAGCCTTACACCTAGTAAATGCAGTGTAGCCTAACACACACACACACAGTGCTCATTTCTAGTAACGTTAACCTGCGGTCACCGCTGTGCATGCTTTGCTTGTTTCTCCACTTCACAGGCGTGAGCATCGGCCGCACGGGCATCCTGAACCACGCCGACAGCGCCATCGTGCCGCACATGCGCCGGATCCTGCCCGGCCGCACCCAGTCGCTGCTGCAGTACTCGCATCCGAGCCACGCGCCCGCATACCTGACCGTTCGCGGCAGCCTCAGCAGCGAGATAACCATCAACACCTTCCGGCTCTCCGGTCACGGGGAGTACACAGAGCCCGGCGTGGAGGCCACGTACACACGACCTGAGGCGCGCACTTGCTCCCAAAAGCACTACTGGCGAACGGCAAAGACAAAATGTCAGGGTACATGTGGATCAGGTATGTTACCAAGGTTACACGGCTGGAGTAAATTCAGCTGTTGTAATGCCTCGAAAGGTGTTTGACGTGTGTGCAAATGCTGATGAGTGCGGTCAAGTTTTAATGGTATACGACTACACAAGGACTGGGTTTGGCTATGTGGACTGGCTACAGGGACTGGCTACAGGAACTGGCCATTGACTGGCCATAGGGACTTGATGCAATGAGTGGCCATATGAACTGGCTATGGGGGCTGGCAGTGGGGACTGGCTAAAGGGACTGGGCATACGGGGACTGACTGCTCATAGGGACTGCTCATAGAGACTTGCATTTTTTGGAAACAGGCCATGGGGACTGGCTATGGCCTGGCCCCGGGGGGATTACAGCTACAGCTTTCATACACACTTCTTCTGTACACACCGGGAAGATCTGCCTTGCGCATTGAGCACTCTTGGCAATCAATTATTGTGATTTCACGAATTTTCGGTGTACATTGTACTTATATTTTCGGTACTTTCGGTATGTTTGTTTCATACCTAAAATTTCAATACAGCGAACAAACACTAACACGCATAATCCGATTGGGAACTGCTTCTCTGTACCTAAAATTTCTGTTCACCTAACCTGGCCCTTTACCCTCATACCGAAAATATTGAGCACCTAAAATGTCTTGAGTATACGGCAGGCGATTTGGAAACGACCTTCAGCTGAGTTTGCTTCCTTTTGCTAACATACTGCAAACCTTTTGTTCCTACTATTCTGCTCGCAGGAAGACAAACCATTTACAGTGTGTGCACCGACCGGTCCAATGGCAAGCAGCCCAGGAGTAACGAATGCCGTCGCCTGCGTCTACAGGGCTTCAAGTCTAATACGAGTGCGTCATGCCATCTGGACACTGAGTGCGAGAAGCCGGCAAGGTAAGACATATGGAGCATGTATACGCACATGTAACATATTTGCGTGTACAAGTGAATAATAAGCACTTGTACACACACTCACATGCACATACAAGCACGCATGTATACACAGCTAGACATTTTTGAAAATGCACGGTTTCATTTTCATGTGATGCGAACTGTTGTAACGAAATTTGTCACTACAGCTAGCACATGGGAAACAGCGCGTCTTTTGCACTACACGCTGTAAAGTTTTCAGGGTGGGCTTCCCCTTGACTGGAGTACAGTGTAATGCTGCTAATGCTGTGCAAAGGGAGATGTAGTGTATAGTGATTGTAGCAGCATTGTCTCTCTCCGTACTGTCTCTCTCCGTACTGTCTCTCTCCGTACTGTCTCTCTCCGTAATGTCTCTCTCTCTTTCTCTCACATCAGTATTATATACTGTAATTTCACAAATTTTCGGTGTGCATTTATTTTCGGTACTTTCGGTGCATCTGTTTCATACCTAAAATTTCAATACACCGAACAAACACTTACACACATAATCTAATAGGGAACTGCTTCTCTGTACCTAAATTTTCTCTTCACCTAACCTGGCCTTTTGCACTCACACCGAAAATATTGAGCACCGAAAATTTCTGAAAATAGAGTATGCGCATCCTCGTTATTAATTAAGCAGTGCTTGTTTTGTCCTGCAATGGACTCTTGCATGGCTTGCAAGCCCAACACAACATGTTGAACTGTCATTGTGATCACCTCTGCATGCACATTGCTTCGAATACTGTGCGCAGGTACGAATGGCGTTTCTGGAGGTGGAGCGAATGTACCCGCACATGTGGAGGCGGGGCGCAGACCAGGAGAGTTGCCTGCTTCGAGTCCGGCAGGCCTCGCCAGCCGCCGGTTGCTAATAAACTGTGCACTAACATTCGGCCGCCAACGCAGAGATCGTGCAACGTCCACGTCTGCACACCTGTCAAGCCTATCTGGATTAACAAGAAATGGTCTAATGTAAGAAAATCTTGTCACTGTTAGTAAAGCATAAAAAAATACACACAACACCCTCCCCCTCCCCCTTTCATGTATCGATATTTCTCTCGCTCTCTCTCTTTCTCTCTCTCTCTCTTTCTTTCTCTCAGTCTGTGTGTGTGTATGTGTGTGTAAAACATGTATCAAGTCTAGGTGCAGTATATTATGACATTTACTTCCTGACATCGCTACCGTTGGTGTTATACTATCTTGTGTGTGTGTGTGTGTGTGTTCATGTGTGTGCACATGTGTGTGTGTGTTCATGTGTGTGCACGTGTGTTAATATGTGCATATGTGTATTTGTGTGTGAGTTACGAAGTCTGAAGAAAATGTTGAACGGCCTCTGCTGGGATGACGATTACACCACAGCTCGGTGGTTAGAGCATCGCTGGCTACAAGCGAGGGTGCCTGGTTCGAGTCCTGGTGGTGACAGTCAATTTTTTATTCAGACTTTTCCCGTTTGTGTCTTTCCCTCAAACCAGTTAATATGTGTATGTGTGTTTGTAATTTTGTATATGTGTTTATGTGTGTGCATGTATGTATGTATGTATGTTTGTTTGTGTGACAATGCATGCTCCAGTGTTCAGCTGCATGTGGCAAGGGCGTGCAGGTGCGCGTCATCATGTGCCGCCTGAGAATCGGTACCAAGCCAGTCAACGTTCCGCCGCTGGTATGCCAGCGAGCAGGAGTGCCCGCTATTCCAGAGACCCGCGAGTGCACAGCCGCGCGAGCCTGCCCACCACGTAAGCGTGTAATCCATTGTTGATCTGTGTGCATCGTGTGAGTGAAATCATTGTGTCAGGAGTTATACAGTTTCTAACCTGGGAAAATGATGTGTGTTTTGAATGCACAACTTGCTTTACTTAGTGCATTGATTTCAGGAGTTATAGCAACATCACGAAACCTCTAGTGTGCAATATCTCACACTCGGCGATCTTTCAGTTAAAGGCAGAATATTTAGTGCATCAGTTTGTGCGGCCATTCGGCTCATGGAGATAAAGTTTCATGCCAGTGCGCCCCATGACAGCTGACATTAAAACCAAGTCGGTAGAGCGTATAACGGCAAGAAAAGTATAAAAAACATCCATGCTCTTTACCGCTACCGTCGGAAATCCAAAACACAGTGTTGCCGTATGCATTGTGTTGTATTTGACATCACTAGACAAACGGGCGACTATGCCCAATGGCCAATCACGATAGAAAGAGAGAAAAGAAAAAAAGGCAAGATAACCTGGATACGTGGTGTGAATAGAACAGAGAGTCTAGAGATCTCTCGGTATAAAGACCATCCTGGCATTAGCCATGAAAGCAAACTTTCAAAAGGTGCTTGAGAATTGTGTGTGTGTGTGTGTGTGTGTGTGTGTGTGTGTGTGTGTGTGTGTGTGTGTGTGTGTGTGTGTGTGTGTGTGTGTGTGTGTGTGTGTGTGTGTGTGTGTGTGTGTGTGTGTGTGTGTGTGTGTGTGTGTGTGTGTGTGTGTGTGTGTGTGTGTGTGTGTGTGTGTGTGTGTGTGTGTGTGTGTGTGTGTGTGTGTGTGTGTGTGTGTGTGTGTGTGTGTGTGTGTGTGTGTGTGTGTGTGTGTGTGTGTGTGTGTGTGTGTGTGTGTGTGTGTGTGTGTGTGTGTGTGTGTGTGTGTGTGTGTGTGTGTGTGTGTGTGTGTGTGTGTGTGTGTGTGTGTGTGTGTGTGTGTGTGTGTGTGTGTGTGTGTGTGTGTGTGTGTGTGTGTGTGTGTGTGTGTGTGTGTGTGTGTGTGTGTGTGTGTGTGTGTGTGTGTGTGTGTGTGTGTGTGTGTGTGTGTGTGTGTGTGTGTGTGTGTGTGTGTGTGTGTGTGTGTGTGTGTGTGTGTGTGTGTGTGTGTGTGTGTGTGTGTGTGTGTGTGTGTGTGTGTGTGTGTGTGTGTGTGTGTGTGTGTGTGTGTGTGTGTGTGTGTGTGTGTGTGTGTGTGTGTGTGTGTGTGTGTGTGTGTGTGTGTGTGTGTGTGTGTGTGTGTGTGTGTGTGTGTGTGTGTGTGTGTGTGTGTGTGTGTGTGTGTGTGTGTGTGTGTGTGTGTGTGTGTGTGTGTGTGTGTGTGTGTGTGTGTGTGTGTGTGTGTGTGTGTGTGTGTGTGTGTGTGTGTGTGTGTGTGTGTGTGTGTGTGTGTGTGTGTGTGTGTGTGTGTGTGTGTGTGTGTGTGTGTGTGTGTGTGTGTGTGTGTGTGTGTGTGTGTGTGTGTGTGTGTGTGTGTGTGTGTGTGTGTGTGTGTGTGTGTGTGTGTGTGTGTGTGCATATGCGTGTGTGTGTGTGCATATGCGTGTGTGTGTGTGCATATGCGTGTGTGTTCATGTGCGTGTGTATGTTGCTATTCTGCTACCCGGATCAGGTCGAAGGCCAAGTATCTGCAATGACATATCCGACCTTTGCAAACTCATCCGAGGTGGCGGTGGATGCAATGACCCCGGAATGAAGAACCTGTGTTGCAAGTCATGTTTCTGAGTGGGGAGTCATATGTTTACAACTCCCTGCATCCGTGTGCTACAGTGTATCAGTGAATCACTACCTTCAGCACTGCTAAGTTTATCTGTATTTCTGTTTTATGACAAATGATATAATCGTATCAGCATCACCTCATTTTTTATTGATTGCTAAATTCTATCAAGGTGTATACTTGTTCTCCAAACTTGAATCACTGATACGTTTTCTCCTAAAGAGAGCACAACATGGGAGGGTGTTCCGATTATCTGAGGGTCCCTTTTTCTGTAATTATTCTCTTCGTGCACATGGGCCTGTGCATGTGAGGGCTGGTTGCGGTATGCGATGGAGACTCGGCTTGCTGTAACCTGTACAGTGTTTTAGTGTCCATTGTCAATTCTGAAACTTACCAAATTGCCGATTCATTCTATTTGTATTCTAAAAAAACATTCGTACCATGCCGCTTCAGCTGATTCTGTTCATTGCCGTATTAAACTATTTCTATTCTATTTCTAATTATTCCGGCCAACGCACACAACCTCACCCAACCTGTACAACCTGTACATTATTGCTGTATGCCACTCACATGGCGCATCTTACGTCAATGCATTCTACAGATGTACTATAGTCCTATAGGCCTACTTCAAAGTAGTTGCAATAAAAATTCTTTTCCACCTTACTTGTATGGAGCACCGCAGCTACTTGATTACGTAAATAATTTATATCAAGAACCATACGTATCAACAAGGGCAATCACGGGTAGTTAGTCGCTACTCTGAGTTTCATGCAGTCGCAATCATCAGGCTACAACATGAGGATGCTACTGGCCATGCCGGTAGACATGTACTCGTATGCGAGGAGAGTAGAGGCATTGGTGGGTCTTGTGCTGCTATGCATGGGGTGTTGATTTCGCAACGTCAAAGCGATGTGCTAAGCTTTCAGCGCTGTATAAAGAACCATACCCAGTGGGTTAAAATTCCACTTAAAAAAATTCCTGTAGCTATGCAAAAGTCCTTACGCGTACTAGTAGATGGTGCGGAGCACGACGCCAACCGCAGCAAGGCAGAGTGCATGGCCGAACACTTCGCCAACACATGCAGTCTAGGGGTAGACGACCTATCCGCCCCATTTCCTCACGTCCGTCGCCCGACCACGTACTGACCGCAACCTCTGCACCATCCGGTTTCGCGAGACCACAGTCGAGCGAACCCTCCGCCAGCTCAGCCCCCACCAAGGCCACTGGTCCAGATGGGATACCTGCCCGCGTCTTGAAAGCCTGCTCTGCAGATTTGGCACGGCCGCTTTAAAAGCTATTTACGGTAGTACCTGCTGTCTTCGTTTTGGCATCCAGCCTAAACAGTGGAAGGTTGCAAACGTTGTTCCAGTCCACAAGCGCAAGTCAAAATCGTCGCCATCAAACTATCGACCAGTGTCGCTACTGAGCATCATCTCCAAGGTCATGGAGACTATAAATCAACAGGGCAATCGGCAACTTCATGGAGACGAATCATGTCCTGTCAGAACGTCAAGTTGGCTTCCGTCGCGGCCACAGACACAGTGCAGCAGACCTGCTGACTGCTCTCCACCACCACAAGGCACCAGTGGGTGCACACCGCAGGAGATAAAGGAGCTTCTCGAGTGCTGGCCATCGACATTGCTGGAGCATTTGACCGGGTGTCGCACACTGGTGTATTGCCGCGTGACAAGGCTAGAGTGTATGGCATCTCGGGAGACCTGCATCGGTGGCTCCAAGACTACCTCTGCAACCCGCGGCGCATGCACATCTCCGGCCAGACGTGCTACAGGGCAGTATCCTGGGCCCCACCTTATTCTTGGCCTACGTCAATGACCTCGAAGACCACCTCCCAATCGGCTCCAACCTCGCCTCATTCGCCGACGATGCAACCCTTTACGCCGAAATCGCAACTCTCCCTGGTTTTCCTGACAACGCTAGAGTACTCCAGGCTGCTGTTGACCTCGTATCCAGTTGGGGCTCGGATTGTAAAGTGCAGTTCGAGCCAGCCAAATCCCAGGCCCTTACAATTTCTCACCATCGTCGTGACTGGCCAATACATTGTCTTCAATGGAACTCCTGTCGAGGAGCAGCCCTCCATCAAAGTACTCGGCGTCACATTTGACCAACAGCTAAAATTCAACCAGCATATCCGAACCGTTGTAGTCCGAGCAACGTAGAGACTTGGAGTCTTGCGCAAGGCACTTCACTTGCTGGCTATTCCTGCCCGACTTCGAGCCTACAAAGCCTTTGTCCGGCCGGTTATGGAGTATTGCCCAATCGTCTGGATCATGGATGGGGGCAGCTCCTTCCCACTTGAATCGGCTGGACTGGGTGCAGGAGCGAGCCATCAGGTCAATACATCCGCTATGCTGGCTTCCTAGCCTCACAATTCCCCGCACCATCGCTGCCCTCTGCCTCCTGTATAAAAAAGCCCTTCGCGATAATTCTCCCTCTCTCCTCTCGAGAATGGCTCCATCCTGACACAGTAGCCCAGGACCACCCGCCTCACCCGCGACTGCCAGTTCAGTAGGGGTAGGTTGCACTTTTTGAAGCTCCCGGAAATCTTTCTTGGTAGAGCCCAGCCGGCATCAGGCCGGACTGGAGGTAGTTTCCGTAGGGTAGCAGTAAGTTTTTCTAGTAGTGCTCGTAGAAATTGGTGACCTCCGCCATGCCTGGGGCCACCACGAGAACAAACACTCGCGCGACTGCCCTGAGTCACGGATGAAGAGCTGAGGCTGATGGCGTCGTTGTCGGGCATTGAGTTATCTGTGGTAGAAATCCTGAAAACATTGGCCGCACTTGTCTCGGAATCGGCTGATCGGGAGACGCGCCTAAACAAATGGGTTGACGAGCTGTCAAGGCAGCTCAAAGATGTGAATGAAGAGTTAGTGTCTCTCCGAGAATCCGCCATTGCCTTGCGAAAAGTTACCCCAAGGCCAGTTCAAACCAGGGAGTAGTACAATACCGGTATTGTACTACTCCCTGGTTCAAACACAGCTGGGTACGGGTGCGGATCAACCTTCGCGTAGGCGTACCAAAGCAGGCAGTGGGGCACTGTGCGGTAGTGCTGACCCGAATTTGCTAGCAATTCTTCTAGCAAAATATCGAAAAATTTTGAAAGGGAATTTGCTGGCAAAATGGAGCAAAATATCGGTGTGTTGGCTGGGAATTGGGAGATTTTACACATATACGGTGCACATGACTCATTTCGGCACAATTTTACCAACACGTGACTCACTTTTTCTCATTTTTGCCAACACGTAACCCACTTTCGGTCAGTTTTCTCACACGTGACACAAATTTTGGAGCAAAAAGGGAGCAAAATATCGAGTGGCCTAGCAAAATGAAAGCAAAATTTCGACGATGCACGAGCAAAATTATGCCGCAAAATATCGAGATTCAGCTGGCAAATTCGGGTCAGCACTACTGTGCGGGTACAGGTACTCGAAAGCATGACACCACGTTGTCCCGTAGCGTCCCCAGCAACATTTCCCGTAGCGGTGACGAGTGTGAAGAGGATGGCAGCGTCCCCTGCAACATCTCCCGTAGCAGTGACCTGGTGACGAGTGTGAAGGGGATGGCGACCAAGATGCCATCCCTACCAAGTCCCAGACAGATGTGACAGAATCCAAGCCAATCTTCCATGAGGATGACTCATGGAAGCTTGTCTCCTCAGAACGACCCAAAAACAAGCGTGCTGTGGTGTATGTGGGCAATATCGCCACAGATAGCACTGAGAGCCACTTCAGGCAATTTATCAAAACCAGGAGTATTGGAATTGGTATTGATTTATTTGAATTCGGTATCTCAACAGTACATTGTACAACTTGGGAAGATCCGAATGACATAGATACATAAACATAAAAGTGGAGTAGGTGCTACAGCGGATCATTTTATCGCAGATTGTGGGACTAAACTAATACCAGTATGCAAGTACACAAGAAATAAAAGCTGAATAAATACGACTGCATGACATTGGAGAAAAGCACCAATTAGAGCAAAACAAAGCGACACATCACTCATCGAAAACATTTTCGAAAAGGAGCTGTTTTAACCGGGTACATTGTGGCCCGTCATTAAGAAGGCAGGCAAGATGGGCGTTAAATGCAGAAGACGTATTGCAAGACTTCATTTCGAAGGGCAGAACATTCCAAAGTAAAGCAATCCTACTAGACAATGAGCGATACCCGCATGCAGTCTTATATCGGCATAACGAAAGATTATTTGCAGAAGAGCCGCGAGTGGTGTAAGCAGGTGTACTGTGCCTACAAAATAGAGAATCTAAACTGGCAACCGGGTGAGCTACTTTACACTGAAAGATAAATGAACAACTGTAAGAAACGGTGGTCCAGAGGACATAGCTTAAGAGAGTGGTAAAGGGGGTCCACGTCAGCACAGTAATGGGCCCCACAGGCAGCTCGGATCGCACGACGGTGAACAGCAAATAGGCGCCCACGGTCTTTTGCAGATAAGCAGGGTAAGAACGATTGAAATGCAAATTCTAGATCAGATTGAATTACGCATAGCACATAAAGGCGTGAGTTTCTGGGCGCCTCCATTCCTGTCCACACCTGCAGTGTATGGCTGTCAGAAAGTGGGCGTGCTTCCGCAAGAGTGACCATCGATGCCACTTCACTCTCCACAGTGACAGCGCCCAACTTCTGGCCAAGGCCCGTATACTGCAGGCCATGGAGGTTCTTAGAAACCAGCTCTGAGGGCAGCACCAGCAGTCGCAGCTACAGCAGCAGAAACAGCACCTCTGCCAATGTTCTGACTAAACAGCAACAGCAACAACAGCAGCCGGGTTCAACGTCCTCCTCCTCCCCGCCGCCACAACCACCGCCGCCCCCACCACCGGCAGACTTCATCTCCACTCCACTACACAGTGGCCAAAAACGGAGAAACTCCCACCTCTCCCCACCAGAGGCTGGAGACCTGAAGAGATCAAACGGATCTGCGCCACAACATGACCAGCATGATGCGCAGCCACCCCAGCAGGATGCCCAGTCCTCTCATGCCCAATGATGGATTCCAGACCTCTGCGACTGCTAGTGACTAATGCATTCAGCCTGAGCAACAAGATAGGTGCCCTGCAGCATGCAATCCTGCAGTATAATGTAGACGTGGCAATAGTAACAGAAACGAAGCTCTGCTCAGATAATTCCTCCCATGAGTTGACCATCCCAGGATACTCACCCCCTATAAGGAAGGATCGAGATGCCCATGGTGGCGGTGTGGCAGTGTGGGCTAGGAGTGAACTATCCATTACCCACCACGACGATATAGATTGCCGTGATCACGAGCTCTTGTGGATTTCCCTGGCAATGCACTCCGGAACAAAGACTGTTCTGGGTGCGCTCTACCGGCCTGGCTCTTGTGCAGAGACAGACACCAGCCTGATGGACTACCTAGACAACACTTTGGATGATGTCCGCCGTCTTGGCAGCAATGTGATAATTGCAGGGGACTTCAACGTGCATAATTCAGCCTATCTACAGAGTAGCAAGACTACCCGAGCCGGTGAATGCCTGGAGGAAGTCTGCGCAGCACATCATCTTGTCCAGCATGTCACCCAGCCAACCCGCGGCAACAATACTCTCGATCTTATCATCTCCGATTTCTCACACCCCGTATGCACCACAGCCTATGCACCACTTGGACGATCTGATCATGCCGTTATCATTGCCGAGTTTCTCCAACAGCATCCACGACGCGAAGATCCTGCTGTTCGACAGGTTTGGAAATACGCCCTTGCTGACTGGCACCGCCTGAGAGCCTACCTCCGCAACATAAACTGGCCCGCCAAGATCCATGGGTGTGCGGAGCAGTCCTGTCAGCGCGTAACTGATGTCATCATGCATGGAATGAAACAGTTCATACCATCCAAAGAGCTTGTGGTGCACCAATCCAACCCTGTATGGTGGACACCGGACTGTTCTAACGCCAATCATGCCAAGGAGCGGGCATGGAAGCTGTGGCGACGCGATCCCCGCAACGATAACCACAAGGTCCAGTACATCACAACTGTTAACCACGAAGTGGAAGCGTGTCATGCAGCGCGATTAGCACATCAACGTATAATTCACAACAAGCTTACTGCAGGTTCCCTCCGGGACAAAGAGTGGTGGTCAACCATCAAGAGCGCAGCAGGCAAGGGACGTTGCTCTGACATCCCCCTGCTGACCAACCCTGCAGGACAAGAGTTCCACTCTTCTCGTGAGAAAGCTGAGTGCTTTGCAGCGCATTTTGCGAACAAGTGTAGCCTTGGCAATAACGACCTCTGTGCTGCTGATCTGCCTGACCTGCAACGACCTGCCTATGCCACGCTAAAGCACATTCACTTCCGCGCAGCAACGGTCAAACGGCACTTGGCGAACTTGGCTGTATCAAAAGCAACTGGACCGGATGGCATCTCTGCTCGTGTGCTCAAGATGTGCTCATCTGAACTTGCAGACCCACTGGCAAAGCTCTTCGCCTTCTGCTTCTTAGCCGGTGTGCAACCTGGGGCATGGAAACTTGCCCATGTAGTCCCAGTTCACAAACGGTCCTCCAGATCTTTGGCATCTAACTACCGACCAATATCACTGCTAACGATCATGTCGAAAGTCATGGAGGGCATTGTAAACACGCAACTGGTTAACTACCTAGAGAAGCATGAGGTGTTGCCAAACAGCCAGTTTGTATTCCGACGTGGTAGAGGAACCGCAGCTATCGGCTCTCCAACATGAATGGGTCCACACCATAAGTACTGGCGGTTGTGTCCAGGTCCTCGCCGTGGATATTGCCGGTGCGTTTGACCGGGTATCGCACACAGGAGTGCTGTACAAAGCAAAGCAGGCCGGTGTCGACGGACTCCTGCTTGTATGGCTACAGGACTACCTCACCAACCGAAACATCCGCGTTGTTTGTTGGAGGCCAGACGTCAGATGCTCAACCCATCCAGGCTGGTGTCCCCCAAGGCAGCATCCTAGGACCCAGCCTCTTCCTTCTATACACCTGTGACATTGAACAATGTTTAACTCCAGGAACGCAGCTGAGCAGCTTTGCAGACGACACCACACTCTACAGCTTAGTACAGCCAACTGACGATCTCCAACAGTCCACCGCCTCCCTCCAAGGGTCCCTCAACAGTCTTGAGGAGTGGGGCCGCAAGTGGCGTATCTGTTTTGAGCCAGCCAAGACACAGCGCATGACTCTACATCGCAAGCACGTTCCCCCCTGCACTCCACCAGTCACCTTTGGAGGTGAAGCACTCCAGGAGACAGATACCTTGAAGCTGCTGGGAGTCATGCTCGACCCTACTCTCTCCTACAGAGCGCACACTCGCAGTGTTGCACTGCGCGCCTCCCAAAGGCTGGGTTTCCTACGAAAGGCAGCACCCATCCTGGACGACCATGGTCGAGTGACGGTCTACAAGGGATTCGTACGACCCCTACTTGAATATGCCCCACTGGCCTGGTCGAGCGCAGCCGCAACTAACATGGCCCAGCTGGACAAGGTTCAGCAACGTGCCCTGCATTTCCTGGGACCTGGAACCATCCAAAGTCTTCAGCTTCGTCGGATGGTGGCAGCCCTGTCATACTTGTTCAAGCTGCACTACATTCCAGGGCCTCCCCAGGTAAAGGCCATGCTGCCACCAACCAAGCCCCCTGCCGTAGCTAGCATGTGCACACGGCAAAAACGTCAGACGCACTATGCCTTTCAGCTGAAGTGGACACCCCCTCGCACAGCCCCTGACTACCTCCTGCGATCCTTCCCCTTCTTCGCCATCACACCCTGGAACAACCTGCCTGCGGACCTCCTGCTTCACGAGCCTCATTCAAGACGCCTCCAAACCTTCAAGGTCAACGTATGTAAGGATCTAATCCGAAAGAGATGGCTGTGGTCCACACAGTACCTGTGACGATGATATTGAGACCCATTTAGTATTTACCTCTCTACTAGTACTTGCTTGTTATGATTATTGTTCTCTTTCTTCATTTCCCCTTCTGGTTTAGTCATTACACGTATTTATATTATTTGGTGCAATACTAGCGCCCCTTTCTCGCACCGAATCATTATTTTTGCTACCTGACCATGCAACCCCCCCTATTTTACGATGCCAGGTTGCAACGCTAACGCCGAGACCCCTGGTCGGTCGAGTTGCTCCCTGTACATCGGCACGTCGTCCCTACATCCCCTGTGTCTTGTCTTGTGTTTGTCTCCACATGTCTCTTTGTAGGGCTGTGTTCCCAATAAATAAATAAAAAATAAAATAAATAAACCCGCCAGGCTGTACGGCCATCCACACCGCGCATCCCCATCAGTTACAGAATGTTCTTCCTGCAAATTCCCGGAACAATGTGAGCCGGGCTTTTCCCCACTCCGTCATCCCCTTTTGGATCCAGCTGCCTGCCTCTATCATCCCCCACCCATTTCACCCAAAGAACATCCAAAAGTTCAAGACAGCAGCTTATCACCATTTCCTCAGAACGAACTGGTAGTGGGCCACTCATAGCATACGCGAGTAAGAGGGTACAGTGTTCTACCCTGCTTGGACGTACATGTAATCTCTCCTCACAGACAGCCGCCTCTTGAATTTAAAAGTCTAACAGTGTTCACGTCAATACTCAACTTCTTCTCTTGCTCCCTGAGCAATACAATCTTTTCATTTTCTTTCTTCTGTTCTCTTTTTCAACTTAAGCCTCCCTACTCGATCTCCCTTTGGTGCGTCCATGCCTCCATGGAGCTATGAAGCCGAGACCTCTGGTCGGGTATGGAGGATTAAAATAGAAGAAATCAAATGGAAACGAGTCATGAAGCAACTATCCACGACTGGAAGACTCTTTTGAAGGTAATAAGTAGTCAGAAAGTGCGATAACAGGGCACAACACTGATATGTTACTGTTACATTCAACGACCTGAGGCCTAGCCCTAACACATCTCCAGTGCGCAAACCAACAGCCTTCCAGCTGGGAAGGTTCAAGGTTAAGGTAGGACCAATGACATCTTCTCCTCCTTTTTTATCACATTACACATACCTACGGAAGAAGGGGGAGACAAAACGAAGACAAAACGAAGACAAAACAAAAAATCAACAATGGGTGTGTAGGCGCTACATGAGCTGCGCTGGTGAGATGCAGTGGACTCCCCCGACCAAGGGTCTCGGGATCGGCGTACACAGCAAGCACCATGGGAGAGGGGGCGAGAGAGAGAGAGAGAGAGAGAGAGAGAGAGAGAGAGAGAGAGAGAGAGAGGAGAGAGAGAGAGAGAGAGAGAGAGAGAGAGAGAGAGAGAGAGAGAGAGAGAGAGAGAGAGAGAGAGAGAGAGAGAGAGAGAGAGAGAGAGAGAGAGAGAGAGAGAGGGGGAGAGAGAGAGAGAGATGGGTAAGTGAGGGAAAGAGACAGAAAGAGGTGGAGAGATAGAAGTATAGAGAGAGAAAGCGTTCTGCGGCATATCGTCGCCATGACTATAATGCTACTTTTAGAAGAGGGTCAACATAATGATTTGCGTCCACTGATGGCAGGCCAGTGTGATACAGGCCAGTGTGATAAATGTGCATGGCTAGCACCAGTCATGAGCAGAGCACCGGTCACTCTGTTGCAGGTGACGGTATGCAGCAATCTTGAAGCTCTGCAGGTGTTTCCGGGCTGGCTGCTTGTCCAGAATTGCCTGTGGCAGTCTATTCCACACTGGCACGATGCAGTATGGGAAAGAGCGCAGAAGGTAGTCAGGAGCTCGTGGCGAGAGATTCAGCTCAAGCTGGTGGGGATGGTGCTGTGCTTGTGCTGCTCGTGTGCGGCGATGACGTGGCGGTATAGCCGGCGGGGGGGGGGGGGGGGGGGGGGCGGGGGGGCACATGGCTGCAACTTGAGGCAGACCATGGCCACACATCAGTTTGTACAGTAGGCAGAGAGCAGAGACCTTTTGCCGAACAAGGAGGCTGGGAAGAATGGTACCAGGGCCAATGACATTTAGGGCGCGGAGCTGGACAGCATCCAGCATGGCCAGGTGTGAGGGAGCTGATCCCATCCACGCAAGGGGGGGGGGGGGCATATTCCAGCATTGGCCGGACGAATCCTACCTTTGTAGACAGTCACCCTGCCCGCGTGGCTGAGGTCAGTGAGGAGGGTGCTGCCTTCCGCAGGAGGCCCAGCCGCTGCTTAGCACGTGATGCAACTTGCCGAAGGTGGAGTCTGTACTGACTGTAGCTCAGTTTAGAATCAAACGTCACTCCGAGCACCTTCACAGATTCATCTGGTGGGAGAGGAGTTCCGCCAAATCCTTGGTCCTACTGTACCATAACCTTGAACCTTTCCCGGCTGGAAGGCTGTTGCCAGTGTTGGTTTGCGCACTGGAGATGTGTTAGGGCTAGGCCTCAGGTCGTTGAATGTCCCAGTAGCTTGTCTGTTTTGTGTCCTGTTATCGCGCTTTCCGACTACACTGTACTTACTTGTTACATGTTGTTGTTGTTGTTGTTGTTGTTTGGCTTTATTTAAAGTGGAGTTCCAAAACAGGCCTAAACCTAATGACAA
>NC_088643.1:8941603-8974192 GCF_964019385.1 Sycon ciliatum
CTGGTTCCACAGGATAGCTCCAGCATGGCTAATGCGCTTAGCTGAGGATGCAGTGGGGGAGACAGGAATGATGAGTAACTTGCTGCTCCCTCCTCGTGTTCGGAGAGAGGGACTACGGGTGAAAAAGCTTGCAAACAGAGTACTTGAAGATTTGTTCAGGCAGCGCCAAATGAATACAAGAATGTGCATGTGGGTGTATATGCTGAGGGTATGGGCATTCATGCGTTCAAGTAAGGGAGCCGTGTGAGTGCGAGGGGCTGCCCTGCACACCGAGCGAGCCGCACGTTTGAACAAACTATTTAGGCGCTTATCCTGATAAGACGATAAGAAAGGGGCATAGGCAGCAGATGCATAGTCAAATTCTGATAGTATAAAGGACCTGAAAAACTGAACACGGCAAGAAAAAGGCAAACATGCTGCACTTCGATTTAGTAGCCCAATCTTAGCGGCAACGCGGCGTGCAACATGGCTTGTCATGGTGTTCCAGCTCATGTCTGAGTCGAAATGTAGGCCAAGATACTTGGCCGTTTTCACAACAGGCAGCGTCTGCCCATTACAAATGACATGCAGCTCAAGTGCTTGAGATGGGGATGGGGGAATAGGCAATATCTGTGTCTTTCTTTCATTAAGAATTAAACCACGGCCCTTCAGCCAGGTGGCCAGGTGCTGAACAGCAGCTGAAAGGTGTGCAGAAACAGCTTCCGCAGACTCCCTGCTACATCGTATAGAGATGTCATCAGCAAACTGGATTGCTCCCACATTAAACGGCGATAGTTCTTCTGCTATGCCGCGGGCATAGACAATAAATAGCAGTGGGCCCAGTACCGAACCCTGGGGGACACCTGAGTAACTGGTGTACGGGAGACTTCTAGTCTGGCCAACCTGAACGTACTGTTCTCTATCAGAGAGGTAATCCACCAGCCAACAGAGTGCCGTGTCGCAGATGCCAAGTTCGAACAGATCTTGCACAAGAGTTTGATGTTTCACTTTATCGAATGCCTTTGACATATCAACAAAGGCTACACCTGTGTTGAGTTTGTTCATGCGGGCCTCACAGATACCTTCCACAGCTAGCACTAGTGCGTCGGATGTAGAGTGGTGGGATCTGTAGCCGAATTGAGTTGGCGGGAATAAATTGCTCTGGACTAGATACATGTGTTACACTCGTGGATAGTTCAGCGGCTTCATAACTTGTTTCCATGTGATTTCTTCTATTTTGGCTACCCCAGCCATAGCTTGCTTGGAATAAAACTAAACTAAACGTTACTTACATTTTGTAGAACTAGAAACTGTATGACTGTGATCTACATCGTTCCGAACACAGACAGCATGTAGCAGTCGACAGCAGCAGCTAGCATGTAGAGACGTTTATCACTGCCATCGATATCAGGCACATTTGCATAGCAAGATTTTTTCCATTTTTGTAAACTCATTTTGTCGATAAATCACAAAATGTCACGTCACAATGATTTCGCCTACATTTTCGACTGTCAAAGTCAGGTTCCGAAAAATATTCCGAAATTCGGAATGCAAAACAGAAAGGTCCCTAATTGTGGTTCTCGATCTTGTTCATGCCGGTATGTGAATCACTGTTACCGGTATCTCTTTGCCTGTAGCTGTACGCTCCTCTGATGAGAAGGTCCTGAAAACGATAAGGAACACTTCGTTACGGCTAAACTCGGGTCCTTGATGTTGGTGCCCCATTCGCTACATTGATTGCAAAATGTTTGTAATCTGATAATGAGGATATTTTGATCTTCTCGACTTGAGAAGTAAGTTACTGAGTTCAGTACATGTAGGAGACGTACGTTACAGTTCACCTGGTTTGCTGGACTTGTACTAGTTTGCTTCGCATCGCGCTGAGAAGCATTCAAGCCGAAGCACCTGCCTGGCGCCTAGTAGCCCAAGCTCTGTACTGGTCTTCGCGCTTGTAGTCAGCAGACTCGATCAGTTTTTCTCAAGACTCGGAGCAGTCCGTACTGGTTACGCTCAATGGATAGCACGTCAAGTTGTTATACAGTGCCATGTATCTCATGGCCGCCATGATCACCCAGTGAAGTCGAGGAGTGGATTTGGAATTTACTATTGCCGTATTCAAGGTATTGCCAAATAATTGGCACATTGTCGATGCGAGTCTGGGCAGCTGGGGCCCTCGTGGACATCTGGTCACGACGGGCCATGAAATAAATGTCGGCGCTCAAGCGGTCCCGATTTGTGCCGTTTAGAACCGACAGACGTGGGTTCCTCCGCTTGGCTATTGCTGCGCTCGCACTAATCGGCATTGCTGCTCCTCTCTGCCTCCATGTGTGGAGCACGAGCCCTTATGGGAGAGACATACAGCAGAAAGTTGAGCATTATGTCCGGCAGGAGAACATCTGGATAACGCCCAGGAACGAGCAGCGGCATGCTCTGACCAAAGCTTCATCTACCCAGTCAAGCACAACGCCATACGGTCCCAGCACGGCAGCTAAACTGCATGACGAGATGGCAGGTACCCGCGCTGGACTGTCCCAGAGAATTGGTACGCCAGTACGACACACTGGCGAAGAAAGCCACCGAACAGGAACTGTGGATACATCGAGCCAAACAGCTAAGCCAACGACACCATATCTTCCCGTCACCAATCTAGCAACGCAACAAGCTCCAGAACGAACCGGCACATCGCTGTCCAAAGCCGAGAACTGTAGCACGCATTGGCTGGGCAAGCAGTACCGTACCGAGGCGCTGTGGAAGCCAGCCATCCACTGGTCGCATCCACAGCAGGTGTTTCACTTCAGTAGTGGCCGTGACGTTCTCTTCCCCTCCTCCTGTGTAAGCACATCGTCGCTGGAAGACGAGTTCCGCTCGTGCCGTCGCAAGTTCGTACTGGTGCTGCGCTGGAGCAGAATTGGCGGCACAGACACGTTTGCTGGATCAAAGCATGATCTGCTGCCCTTCGAGTGTTGCACTGACAGCGGTGTAACATGGCTGATGACGGGCAACCGATCGCGACTAGCCGACGCCGACATTGTAGAGTTCTATCTTCTCAACCTACCGGCCAGGCTTCCAGAGCGCGGCAAGCCCGAGCAGATCTTTCTCCTTTTCTTCATGGAGAGTCCGGTTTGGAAGCACTCGAAGGTCGTGCACGTACTGAAGCATGCCGTTAACATTGCGCGTTCCTATCATTTCTCTGCACATCTGTACACATCGTATCCACCTGTGCCGGGTGAATGGGCGGCCAGAGCAAAGTTCACGCTCTCGCTAATGCCGAACCGGTCACTTGTGCCGTTCGCCGAGCGAGTCCCGAAAGCCGTGGCGTCTCTTGTGAGCAACTGCAACGCGTACAACAATCGTACGGGTGTGCTGCGCTCCCTGAGTCGACTAGTGGAAATGCACAACTATGGCAAGTGTTTCCATAACCGCAACCTGCCGAAAGAAGACAACCAGTGGAACAACGTTCCGTATTCTCTGAGCAAGTACAAGCTTGCTTTCTCGCTGGAAAGTGCGCTCTGTACAGACTACATCTCTGAGAAGTCGCTGCGCTATCTGATGCTCGGCGTCGTACCCATCGTGTCCACGTGGCGAGGTCGACCGGATTACGCTAAACGCATGCCCAACAATCACTCCTACATTGATCTGAGCGACTTCGATTCCGCTCAAGATGTAGGCAGGTATTTGGAACATGTCATGTCCGATGAGAAACTCTTCAACGCCTTCCTCGCCTATCAGTCAACAGTAAAGGGAAGTGTGGGCGTTTCAGACGAGTTTTCCAGACTCTGGCTCACTCCTCGCGCCGACCCCGAGGGTTGGTGCCCCCTGGCCCAGAAGATGGTTGATCCAGTAGCCCGGGAACACCTGCGACGGGGATCGCCAGACATTGATCTGACCTGTGCACCGCCACATGTACAGTGGCATCATGGCCGGCCGTTCTGAAGTTTGATACTCCGTCGGACGATTTGTTATCATCGTTCTCAGTCTTGCTGGACTCCGACTGGATTGGAACTTTGTGATTTGTTTATTGTGGCTTTTGCTTTTTGAATATATGTGTTAATACATGCGTTATGATAAAAGTGTTGTTTGTGTCGCAGAGTCGCAACATAGTCTCTCTCTCTCTCTCTCTCTCTCTCTCTCTCTCTCTCTCTCTCTCTCTCTCTCTCTCTCTCTCTCTCTCTCTCTCTCTCTCTCTCTCTCTCTCTCTCTCTCTCTCTGTGTGTCTCTCTCTCTGTCTCTCTCTCTCTCTCTCTCTCTCTCTCTCTCTCTCTCTCTCTCTCTCTCTCTCTCTCTCTCTCTCTCTCTCTCTCTCTCTCTCTCTCTCTCTCTCTCTCTCTCTCTCTCTCTCTTTGTGTGTGTGTGTGTGTGTGTGTGTGTGTGTGTGTGTCTCTCTCTCTCTCTCTCTCTCTCTCTCTCTCTCTCTCTCTCTCTCTCTCTCTCTCCCTCCCTCCCTCCCTCTCTCTCTCTTTCTCTCTCTCTCTCTTTCGCTCTCTCTCTCTCTCTCTCTCTCTCTCTCTCTCTCTCTCTCTCTCTCTCTCTCTCTCTCTCTCTCGCTCTCTCTCTCTCTCTCTCTCTGACATGCACCAGCCATCCTTCACATATGCAGCCGTGCATCCCGCTGAAAGGGGGACCAGCTACGCCCTGGTAATATTTGTAACAATAGCATATGGATCGCAGAGAAAAGAGAAGGAATGCTAAGTAACTGTTGGCAAGACAGCCAGCAACACATTCTCAGTCAACGAGTACCGCGTACAGTGTACTGTAAAACCGGAGAAGTTTAACGACCAAAAAGTTTACGTTTTTGTAATTAATATTTTAGCATGATAACATGCAGAAAGTGGCTACCTGGCCACCCAGAACATGCATCGAGTTGTGCGCATCTTTACACAGACATCTCCAACCGGGTTAGCGATAACGTTTCTTCAACAAACGAAAAAAATTGGTCGTTAAAACGTCAGACTTTGTGACTCGGTTTTACAGTTCCAAAAACGCAGCAAGTGCGACGGATGCCGGATGGGAGTTTGAGCTCTCACTCGGACCTGGTTTCTGGCGCCCCGTTCGCAACTCACCCTGATGCAGAGTGGCCAGTGTTGCCGGTGCAACGGCAACGGCACCTGCGTCAGGTGTGACTGCACCAAGGCGGCACGGAAATGCTGGAGCTGCCTTCCGTCAAAGAAGGATCGTTGTAAAAATTCCGCCATCCCTTCTCCTCCCCAGCCGGAGCAAGCTGTCAACGGCCATCGACAACCTACGGTGCAGGACAACGCTACGGGAACAGTTCTAACCGTACAATGCGATGATGCCAGCGTGGATGCCAGTGCAGCCACAGCTCTCACCGCCACCCTGCTGGCAGAATGTCGAGATCCCGTACCCGTAGATCTACCGTGCAGCGGTGAGGTGGCGGCTGACCATGAGGCCAATCAATCCACTCGATTTACTGGCGATCAGACCGCTAGCGCCGCCTCAGACTCCCAACAGTTTGCTTGGAGAGCACTGGATCAGCTGCAACCAACCACCGTGGTTACGGAGGGCGGAGCGGACGAGCCTCCTGCCGGCGCTCAGTCGGACTCCCAGCAGTATGCGTGGAGGACACTGGACCAGCATCAAGCACGCACAAGTGCGTCCCAGGAAAGCCCTGTGCCCACCCCAGAAGAGGTCGACCTCGTAGCCAATCTGGATCAGAGCCAGCTGCAACAGACCCCGACACACTCAGATCAGGAGCTGGAGGAAGGCCCACGGGATCTCCCGAATTTCCCTACTGCCCCCACAACAGGATTCCTTCTGGGCGAGCGTACCAACTTGGATTCTGTGCAGGCTGTGCAAGACGTGTACGAAGAAGTGGTACACTGTAGACCGAATGCAATGCAGGTACCCCGAGGAGCCACTGGCAAGCTCTTCGTATCCCAACTCTCCAATTACATTGTGTGCTTTGGAACCAGTGGGCCATATGAAGGCATAGCTCTGAAAGTAGCCATGGTCTTCCAAATGCTGATGCTGCAGAAGCCGCCAGGTCCTGCAGAGAAATCCGCAGATATCCTGCAGCGCCGCCTAGCAGCATGGCACAGAGGGGACCTACACGACCTGCTGCACGAATGCCGAACGATTCAAGAGGAGCTCACAGCACCTAGCCGGCCCCACCGCGGGGGTAACAAGGAGAAGGATGATGCACGCCACTTTGCAAACCTGGTGACAAGTGGGAAGCTATCCAACGCCCTACGATCGCTAGCCCCCAACGGAAATGCTGGAGCCCTGGCGCTGGATGACAGCATCGGTGACAAGTCAGTGCAAGAGGTCCTGCAAGACAAACACCCTGACCCTGCGCCCCTAGCCACGGAGGCCCTGATACAAGGTGTTCCCCCTCCTCAGCCTCATCCGGTCAGGTTCTCTGGTCTCAATCGTGACTTGGTGAGAAAGGCGGTACTCAACACTCATGGCGCAGCCGGCCCGTCAGGTGTAGACGCTGAGGCATGGAGGTGGATGTGCACAATGTTCTCCGATGCGTCTGACTCGCTATGCGATGCGCTGGCAAGCTCTGCTCGACGTGTGGCGACCGAATTTGTCGACCCCCGATCGCTGGAAGCGTACCTGGCATCCCGACTCATCCCCCTCAACAAGAACCCGGGGTTAGACCCATTGGGATTGGCGAGGTGATGCGGAGAGTGGTGGGCAAGGCCATCCTGTACGTAATTGGTCAGGATATTCAAGAGGCAGCTGGCACCCTTCAACTCTGTGCAGGCCAGGACTGCGGGATCGAGGCGGCGATACATGCCATGCAGCAGGCGTTCGACCAGGAGGATACCGAAGCGGTCTTAATGGCAGATGCCACGAATGCGTTTAACACGCTGAACAGGGAAGCATGCCTGCGCAACATGCGTCACCTATGCCCATCCCTGGCGACAGTCGTTATTAACAGCTACCGACAACCCGCAAAGCTGTTTGTTGGGGGCAGCGTCATCATGTCGGCAGAGGGCACCACCCAAGGCGATCCCATCGCGATGCCGATGTATGCGCTGGGCATTCTACCCCTCATTCGTGCTCTCTCGGCTGAGGGAACAATCCAGATGTGGTTTGCAGACGACTCCTCCGCGGGCGGCAGAGTCCAACGACTACGCGCTTGGTGGGATATTCTGCGACAGAAAGGACCGGCATATGGGTACGCAGCAAATGCTGAGAAATCAGTCCTGGTTGTCAAGGCCGGTCACCTGACGGAAGCTGAGGACGCCTTTGCAGGGACCGGTGTGCACATTACCACCGACGGCCACCGGTTTCTAGGTGCTGCACTCGGATCGACGGAGTTCGTCCAGAGCTATGTTCCCCAGAAGGCAAACGGGTGGAAAGACGAGATCGTGTCCTTGGCCAAGATTGCCGAAACCCAGCCACAGGCTGCCTATGCAGCATTCACGCAAGGCCTGAAGCATCGCTGGTCCTTCCTGTGCAGAGTCATGGAGTGTGCTGCTGAAAATCTTGGCCCTCTGGAAGACACCATCACCAATGTCCTTATTCCTGCCCTGTGCGGTAAGCCAGTAAACTCACGTGAGCGAAGGGTCCTTGCTTTCCCATGCCGTGAAGGAGGCCTCGGCTTAGTCGACCCCACCACCTTGGGCGACCAGTTCCGGGCATCGGCAGCGATAACCTCGGCGCTCGTCCGCAAGATTCTGGACCAGGACACCCAGATTGGCCATGTGCTGGACCTGGTACGGTCCACTAAGAGGGAGGTGGCAAGTCGTACCCGCACTTCAACGGCCCAAGCAGCCAAAGAGTTCATCCTGACGCAGAACACTGATATCCAGCTCTGTGTCGGTCTGGCGGCGGAGAAGGGTGCGTCGGCTTGGCTGACCTGTAGACCCCTGAAGGCCCATGGCTTTGCCCTCTCGAAGGGTGAGTTCCGGGATGGCCTTGCGCTCCGCTATGGCTGGCCGCCAGCCCACCTTCCATCGATCTGCCCGTGTGGTGCATCGTTCACCGTCGCCCACGCCTTGTCGTGCTCTCTGGGTGGGTTTCCCTCACTGAGGCACAACGAGGTACGAGATGTTACGGCTGGTCTCCTCAAACGGGTCGCCAACAACGTCACCACTGAACCACACCTGCAGCCGGTAACTGGGGAAGCATTCCGCTACCGCTCTGCCATAACGGACCCCCAGGCTAGGCTGGATATAGCAGCGAGTGGTGTCTGGGGTGGGCGTTTTGACCGCACTTTCTTCGACGTACGGGTTTTTAACCCTTTCGCGGCTTCAAATCGCTCCACCTCAGTACCCTCCTGCTACCAGCGCCACGAACGGGAGAAACGCCGCTGCTATGAGGAGCGTGTTCGAGAGATCGAACATGCAACTTTTTCACCTCTCGTTCTCTCCTCAACAGGCGGCATGGGCAAGTCGGCAACAGCCTGCTATAAGCGGATTGCCGGGCTCCTGTCCGACAAGACGAAGGAGCCGTACAACCGTGTAATGGCGTGGATTCGCTGCCGACTTGGCTTTGCTCTGGTTCGCTCCAGCATGGTTTGTTTGCGTGGTGCTCGGCGACGCCCCATGCGCGTCAGCGATGTGGCGGATGCATCTGCTACCTTGGCCGTTGCCGAGGCCCGCTGCCCTGTGTAACTGACTGCAAGTGGTTCCTAAATCAGTTCCTATTCCCCATTGTTGCTTCTTTTTTCCCCTCTAGTTTTCTTTTACGGTATTATAATTTCACGGAGAAGGCGGAGAGCCCGAACGTGTGCAGTTTTATGTTTATTATTTGCCATGGCGACCCCCGTAAGTCCAAATAACTGGCAGGGCAGGGTTGGGCCTTTTTCTTTCTTCTCGGATTTATTTTCATGACATGCTCACTGATTTTACTCAGGAAAAAAAAAAAAAAAAAAAAAAAAAAGTTTTACAGTTCCTGGTCCTGGTCTCCGGTAGGGAGCCGGCCTAGTCATATACACATACATATACGGTACCTGTGTGTACGCGCACACACAACAGAGGCGAAAGGCTGTGTAGCTGTATTTTAACTTTTTTTTAAGTTTCACGCATTTCAGCGATCATCAGACAGCAGCATTTGCTATCGAATCCTCTACGGGCAGGCCTAGATATTTTGGAGCTAGTGTGGAAGTTGTGCGTAGTCTCGCATTGATGTATTTTTTTATATCCGTTAACCCTCACAACAACTGAATGGCACTGTCCTATTGCCACGTCTATACATCACACACACTATTCTAACTTCCACTCTAGCTCCAAATATCTAAGCCTGCTCGTAACTGTCTGATGATCGGTGAAGTTACAGAAACTGATACAGCCTTTCGCCTCTCTGTTGTGTGTGTATCGTGACTGCTCTGCACATTTGTGCATTGAGCACTCTACCTCGAGCAGCCTGGACCGGCCTTGTTTGTACGTATGTATGTGTGCCCGGCTCCCTGGTCTCAGGCATGCTGAGCATAGCCAACGTTAGCCTTCTACCTGGCCTGACCTACAAATACATGTAGGCCTAGATCCCTGGCTAGCACACCCTAGATCCATCCTTACATGCAGTATACTATGTTAGTGTGTTCCTGTAGATTGTGCACGGCCACGCAAGCTACTCCTACCGCAGAGCGCGAAGGCAGAACCTAAACCATGCCGAACATACCGCGTCAGTGTTTCGATTATTGTCACAACGCTGACGCACGTAGAACATCTTGATGATACGACCATGACTGATTTACTACTCAGATCATGTGTTTCACATTCGGATCGTGAGGGTTCCGAAAAGAGGAATATGGCTGATTGTCAAGCGAAGTGCCAAACTACGCTTGACAAGCTGTCAACTGTCATGTTCGATGGGCAGGGACTGAGTCGTAGACTCCCTACTCCCAGCGGTGCGTGTACGTCTCGCGGCTGACGCGTCTCCATACAAAGGTGGCAGCCTGAGCGTCTGCCCAGTCCGGTCCAGGAGCGCAACGCCACTGGGGTCCTGTATGCACGATAAAATTAATGTACTTCGTCGGTTTAGCTATTCATTGTACATGTGTGTGTACATGCTCGTATAGCAGCGATTCACCGCGGACATGTCAGTAGCAAAGAATAGTGTAGCTCCGAGCCGCGTGACGCCTGCTTGTGTTATTAGTATTACCGGTATAATAATGAGTTGATCACGTGCACGATCGACCAGCTACACGTACATTATAGTAGAGGCATCTGGGTATTCCGGCCCGGTGCCCCTTTTGTTTGATGTTTTTTGCCAGGGAGTATACATGGTATAGTACAGGGGAGTGGTAGATCTGCATGGTGGTAGCACAAGACCATTGTACTACTCCCGAGTTCGGCACGGCTTGAAAGCAAGGATATCCTCAGGTCCAACTCCTCCTTATACTAGTTATAGGTAAGGACGGAGATTTGTGAGTTTAAAAAGAGACGCAGGGAGAAAGGCGCCGGATCCATTGAGACATCAGGCAGTCTTACGTGCAAGTATGCTGCAGTTCTAAGACAACCCGTGGCCACTAGTAGTAGTAGTAGCGAAGTAAATACATTCAATCAATCACTAGTAAAAGCACAGGCCACCGTGAGAATCAATATTCCAAACCTTGTTGAAGGGCTCACAGAGTCGCTACGGTCGTAAACCTTGCAGTTCAATTGCGGCATGCCTCGTAGCAAAGGAGGAGGAGGAGGAGGCTCTGTGAATGTCAGCGGCTACTACCGGGCGAATGGTACGTATGTAAATGGGTATACTCGCTCCGCACCGTCGTCAGGTTCCTCTTCGTCTTCCTCTTCACGGGCATCTACATTTAGCGGCGGGGGAGGAGACTCTGTGAGTGTCAGCGGCTACCACCGGTCTAATGGTACGTACGTAAATGGGTATACTCGCTCAGCATCGTCAGGTTCTTCCTCTTCACGCCCAACTAGTGGCGGGGAAGCAGGCTCCGTCAGTGTCGGTGGCTATACGCGTTCCAATGGTACGTATGTGAGTGGGTATACTCGCTCAACACCTGCAAATTCTTCTTCAGCTGGATATATTCAACCAGCAACGCTACGCCCCTCGTCCTCTTCTCCAGCAGGCGGCACTCGCGAATCGTCAAGCACAGCTGCCACATCAACACCTATCCCATCACGTTCAACAGGCGTTGAAGACTTTGTACATGTGGATGTCTATACTCGGTCTGATGGAACTAAAGTCGCTGTTTCCCACACGGGCTCAACACCTGGTTTAAGACCGGCTCAACAAGCACCGTGCAAATGGACGACTGACCTGGCAGAGGCTCTTCCCGCCCAGCACGCCAGCATAAAGCAAGATCCTGCATTTCCCGGTGATACGAGAAAGCGAACGCATTATGTAGACAACTCGATTAACCGTCGCCTGGGCCGCGTCGGCTTGCCTATTCCAAGAAAGCATGGCGAGCACGGCCACGGGCTATCATCTGAAGCAATCAGTAGACCGCAGCAACTCGAGCGCATCAAAAGTGCTCTGTACGAAACCACAGCTGACGAAATTCGTAAGGTATTGGAAGATCATGCACTGTCCATCCTTGACCGCCAGGCAAAATGGGAGGAGAAACACGCTATTCAACAAGCCTACGATCATCACCAGCGAGCAGAAGTTGAAGAGGAATGGTTCGAGCGAGGCATTTCCGCGACGACCGATCTTCAAAAAGTCATCACATCAGGTACGTGATCACCTTCAGAAAAGCATATTCTTTTTAAGATCTTCGACCGGTTATTATTATGATTATTTATTCATATTAATAGGGCAGTCCCCACAGACTCAATGTCTTCCTACGGGGTACCCTAAGAATAAAAGTAATGCATGGCGAAATAAGGATGGTGATGCAGCAGTGCGGATAGCCAGTGATGACTACGCTACTACCAAGAGCACATAACCCACCCCGGTTATGCACTCTTGCTACTTATGTACAGTCAACTTCGTTTATAACGACATTCGGCGGGGCATCAAAAAAGTGTCCTTATTCGCGAAGTGTCGTTATACCCGAAGTCTCATTATATGTATTACAGTTGGATGGAACTTTGTTCTGGGCATGGAAATTCTGTCGTTATTAGCGAAGTTGACTGTATTCACTTTAGCTAGCTTTGTCTTGGGGATGAGGCCTGGGGAATTTGCTATACTGTGAGCTCCGACTCGGCCCGCCTCTGTTTGCACCTTTTCCCCGCCTGAAACACGGCTGCAATCTCTGTGTACATGTTATGCTCAGATCAAGAAGCCGACAGTCTAGTTATCCAGCAGCAAGAAATCACACTGGAGAAGGCCATAGGACATGGTGGGTTCGGAGAGGTGTTCGCCGCACGCTACCGGGGAACCGTTGTTGCCGTCAAGTGCCTGCAGCTTCAGGCGTGGTCGCGAAGCAGAATAGACACGTTCAAGCGAGAGCTGCAAGTCCTGTCACAAGTGCAGCATCAGAATATCGTCACGGTGCTGGGCGTGGTACTCGATCCACCACAGTTCAGCATCGTCATGGAGTATATGAGGCGCAGTTTGTTCACAGCCCTGTTCCTCCACGAAGAACAGTTCTCCAGCGACAAGCAAAAGACGATCGTGCTGGAGATTTGCGCCGCTCTGGAACACTTGCACGCCGAAGGGATTGCACACTGTGACGTGAAAGCGGAGAATGTGCTCCTGGATGAAGATGATCACGCCAATATCTGCGACTTCGGTTTGAGCTTCATCAGGTCTACCACGGAGGTCTCGAGCAGCCGCGCAGGCTCGGCTACGGCTCCTCCGGGGCAGGGCACGCCACGCTACTCAGCTCCAGAGGTGCTCCGAGGTGAGCGACTCGGCCTGGCGCAGTTGTATGCCGCGGATGTGTACTCGCTAGCCTTGGTGGTCTATGAAGTTGTAGTGCGCAAGGAGGCCTTCATTGACTATACGCTACGTCAACTGGAGAGAAATGTCGGCAATGGAGTGGATCGGCCCGATGTCTCAGCTTCTCCTCGCATTCTAGCTGCCACCATCCAGCACCTGTGGGACAAAGATCCGTCCAAACGCCCGCCTATGCCGCGCGTCTGTGAGCTATTCAACGCAATTAATGCCTGCTACTGGTTCCCTCCAAGCCCAACTGCTGTGTAGCCACGATCGCGATCGACCACTACGCTTTCATGCATCTCCAAGAATATGTCTCTAAAAAGCACAATGGATTATTCCTCAGCCAAGCACTCATGTCTAACTAGCTCTACATTATGATCTTCTTGTTGAGAATTCCGTATGATGGGTCCACCTCAGACCCAAGCATCGGCATATCCTCATTCAGGGAATCGCTTGCACGGTGGTGTTGTTGTTGTTGTTGTTGTTGTTGTTGTGGAATTTTATTTAAAGTCGCAACACAAGCAAGCGATGGCGCCTTCTTTTATACATGCGAGCGACATGACACATTTAATAATAATAGTAATGGGGAGGGGAGGAGAAAACACTCACAAGTGAAAGAAGTCACCGAAGGTAACTGAATATGTTACAGATAGATCTGCGGGAAAAAGAACCCTGTTGAAAAACCGAAAACACGGAGTGTAACTGACCAATTTGAGGTCGAGAAGATCATTTCCTAACATCCTTGCAGAACATTAGTCATTAGGTAACAGAAGGATAGGATTTGATCAGATAAAATCTTACACAAAAATAGAAAGGATTGACCATTGGTGACCAGATAAAAAAAGTGACTTTGGTCGTTCCCTTACCATGAACCTTTCAAGTAGGAGGGCTGTTGGTATGCGCACTGGAGATTTGTTGGAGCTAGGTGTCGGGTCGTTGAATGCTTCAGCGCTCTGTCACTTTGATGCCTAATGCAGTACAATCATGTACAAGTAATTGTAGCACTTTTTGACTACAGTCAACTTCACGTATAACAACACTCCGCCGGGTATCAGAAAAGTGTCCTTGTTCGCGAAGTGTCGTTATACCCGAAGTCTCATTATAATGTATCCAGGTAGTATGGACTTTGCTCTGGGCATGGAAATTCTGTCGTTATTCGCGAATTGTCGTTATATCCGCAGTCGTTATTAGCGAAGTTGACTGTACATACTAGAGAGGTTCTGCAAAACGAAAATGTGTACGAACTTTCGCTCTACGTCACGAAGTGAGAAACTTCGCACGAACTTTCGCAACTTTGGACGCGAAACTTGCAGGGAACGCGAAATGAACTTTCGTAGGAAGTTTCGTGAGATTGGGTCATGTCGTACGTGCACTTGGCGCGTGCAAACTACGAAAATGTGCAGAACACAAAGTTCGTGCGAAAATTCGTACACACTTTCGCAAGGCCTGTCGCGAAACTTCGTTCGAACTTTCGTTGTGCAGAACCTCTCTACTATCTACATGTACACCGGTGGCAAGTGGCAACTGAAATCCGACCCCTGAGCGGTGCGTTCACATTCTAGCGGTCTCTGTTGCGTAGTTTTACAATCCCGTGTTGGGGCTTTGCGATGTGAGCGCACCGCTCAGGGGTCGGATTTCAATTGCCAGCACTGTAGACTGTAGTTACAGTGGCCGGCAGTTGCTCATAACTCGTGTCCATGTGTCCATGTTTTTCTTCCTGTTTTGCATCGTTTTCATGTTCAGCTTGAGGTACGCCGGTCCGTTGTCTTCCTCTGTCTTTCATAGTTCTTCCAAATTCCAACACAAGAAGCCCAACAGTTTTCCTCCCTTTCTAGTCTTACTCTTAGAATGTTGCTCGGAAACTAGTGGCAAAAGGTGTTCGATATGATATCTGGCCTCAATGCCCCCCCCCCCCCCCCAGTTCTTTGCACATTTTCCTCTAATGACTGCACCAGATTAATAATAATAATAATAATTGAATTGTTTGCAGGCAACCTGCCTACACTCAAGAGAGCACTGCATTTCACACAAATCCATTGGTATCGTTACAACGTTTCGGTCTTTATGACCATCATCAGGAATGAAGTGGACATGGAAAGAACAGCAGTATAAAAGAAGGAGGCAAGCAAGCAAAGCGCGGTACATAGTGACAGCGCGCGTAGAGAAGTGCAAAGCACGTCATGGCGGGTGTGCATTACTACATATACATGACAACACAAGCACAAACGGCGAGGAAAGTAGATACTGCGCTACAGCAGTGATAACAGCCCAGTTACAGTCTCACACCACCAGCGAGGTGTCTAGAGCCCCGCGCCACTCGCAGTAAGTTGGTGTTATAGCAGATCCCAGCCACTGTTGTTATTAATTTCCGGGGATCGCTCCCTGATATTGATGGCCTCCCGGATCCTCCTCCTGGGGCGGTCACGCTCAGAACCGAGAACCCGGATACCTGAGAAAGCCGTTGCTCCCAATGGCAATGGGTCAGATGCATGCTTGGCCGCGAAATGCTCACCCAGCGCGGTGCCGCTCACTGTGTTGCGTGCGTCGTCGTTGTGTTCTTTTGTCCTGGTAGCGAGGCTGCGGTACGTCTCTCCGACATATTTATCACCACATTTGCACTCGAGGTGGTATACCACGTTTCGCTCTGTGCATGCTTCTGAACCGGACATGCAGGCGACACAAGCAGCCTTGGGCCGCCCCCGTTTACGGGGCTTGGACGGGTCTACATACCTGCGACATGGTGGTTTGCGGAGGGCAGACGTGCAAATCATAGAACTTAGACGGCGGTTCCTGTAAATCAGCTGGGCATTTATCTTGTACTTCCGGAGTAATTTATGAATTTTGTTGTGGATATACTCGGTGTGAAACGGTAGGTTGAGGGTGACACGGTATTCATTCTGCACTCTGACACGTCGGGGGCGCATAGCTCGTTCACGTGCCGAAACTATAACTGACTCTGGGAAGTTGTTGAATTTTAGGATGTTGGTTACTTTTTCTTCACTTCTTTTTAGGGTGTCGGCATCGGAGGATAGGCGGACGGCACGCAGGAACTCAGAGGAAGCAATTGCTTTCTTTTGCTGGTTGGGAACTGACGAGTTGTAGTCTGATACCAGTCCGCTGTGACATGGCTTGCGGTAAGCCATGTCACAGCGGACTGGTATCAGACTACAACTCGTCAGTTCCCAACCAGCAAAAGAAAGCAATTGCTTCCTCTGAGTTCCTGCGTGCCGTCCGCCTATCCTCCGATGCCGACACCCTAAAAAGAAGTGAAGAAAAAGTAACCAACATCCTAAAATTCAACAACTTCCCAGAGTCAGTTATAGTTTCGGCACGTGAACGAGCTATGCGCCCCCGACGTGTCAGAGTGCAGAATGAATACCGTGTCACCCTCAACCTACCGTTTCACACCGAGTATATCCACAACAAAATTCATAAATTACTCCGGAAGTACAAGATAAATGCCCAGCTGATTTACAGGAACCGCCGTCTAAGTTCTATGATTTGCACGTCTGCCCTCCGCAAACCACCATGTCGCAGGTATGTAGACCCGTCCAAGCCCCGTAAACGGGGGCGGCCCAAGGCTGCTTGTGTCGCCTGCATGTCCGGTTCAGAAGCATGCACAGAGCGAAACGTGGTATACCACCTCGAGTGCAAATGTGGTGATAAATATGTCGGAGAGACGTACCGCAGCCTCGCTACCAGGACAAAAGAACACAACGACGACGCACGCAACACAGTGAGCGGCACCGCGCTGGGTGAGCATTTCGCGGCCAAGCATGCATCTGACCCATTGCCATTGGGAGCAACGGCTTTCTCAGGTATCCGGGTTCTCGGTTCTGAGCGTGACCGCCCCAGGAGGAGGATCCGGGAGGCCATCAATATCAGGGAGCGATCCCCGGAAATTAATAACAACAGTGGCTGGGATCTGCTATAACACCAACTTACTGCGAGTGGCGCGGGGCTCTAGACACCTCGCTGGTGGTGTGAGACTGTAACTGGGCTGTTATCACTGCTGTAGCGCAGTATCTACTTTCCTCGCCGTTTGTGCTTGTGTTGTCATGTATATGTAGTAATGCACACCCGCCATGACGTGCTTTGCACTTCTCTACGCGCGCTGTCACTATGTACCGCGCTTTGCTTGCTTGCCTCCTTCTTTTATACTGCTGTTATTTCCATGTCCACTTCATTCCTGATGATGGTCATAAAGACCGAAACGTTGTAACGATACCAATGGATTTATGTGAAATGCAGTGCTCTCTTGAGTGTAGGCAGGTTGCCTGCAAACAATTCAAGTATAATGAAGCTGCGTGAAGCGTCCTTCAAAATTTTGAAATAATAATAATAATAATAAAAATAATAATAACTTTATTAGGATGACCCAAAGGCAAATCGCCTATCGAGGGGTTCACCGCATTGAATGGTTGTGGTATGACAAAGCAAAGAGGCAACCATTGTGTGTGTGTGGGGGGGGGGGGGGAGGAGAGAGAGAGTTTCGAACTATGCACAGTGAAGATTGTTTTGAAGTTTCTTATATTTCCGCCTCATTTGCATCCATGCTTATTTGCACCATTAGGGGATCCCCCACAACCCTCCCCGGATAGGCCGAGCCTTTGGGAAACTTTAGGAGATCCTTAAAAAATTCAAATTCAGAACAAAGCCGAAATTATACCATGCACCACCTCATTGATGGCTGTTTGCCCTCTCAATTTATTTATTTATTTATTTCTGCACCTCGTGGCATGTCAAGACAGCCAATTGAATTGAGGAGAGGGTGAGACCAACCACGGAAGAAGAGAAAAAAAGAAGAAAATGAAGAGCACGTACACAAAGTGGGAAGGGATTAGCAACTTACAAAGCAATGGGATGCTCAGCGAGCTATGCAGCGGAAGTGGTGGCTGTGATTTTGTTTACTGGGAGATACTGAAGTGCTGTCTGACGAGGGTACGGAATTTGGGCATATCTGGAGCTTGTCTAACACTGGAAGGCAGTTCGAGCTACGTGGAGTAGGAGGAAAAGAAAGGGGAATTTACGAATAGGGTAGACCTAGCTAGGGGGAGACGAACGCAGCTTCGGGTGGTGCCACCTGACTTAAACCAATTAGGGACTGTAAATGAGCAGGGTGCTGGTCAAGAAAAATTATTGAATGTGCCAGGGTGCACTTGGAAGCATCAAGGTAGTGTTGCAGAGTGGTAGTGGATGCAGCAGCATACAATTCTAGATTTGAGATATAACGATCAGTACGAAATATGATGCGCAGTATACGGCGATGGAGAACTTCCAATTTACCTATGCGGGTTTTGTTAATGGTGGACCAGGCAGGGAAGCCGTACGTGAAGAGGGGAAGAATGTATGATTTATAAAAATTAATCTGGCAATTTTGGGGCAAATGGGACAAGTGACTTGACATTATGCCGACAGATCCGCATACTTTGGACGACACATGATCAGCATGGTGAGACCAGGAGAGGGCGGAATCTATGACAATGCCAAGGTGTTTATGGTGGGGTGCTACAGAGATAGGGTGACCGGGATCATCGGGAAAGTGGAAGATGGGCACTGGATCTGTGGGAGGGGGAAAAAGGAGGAGCTCGGTTTTGGTCACATTTGGCTTAAAGGGGAAGTATACCCTAAAATCAAATTTTCACCAGTTGTAGTCTTCTGGGTCCTGAGTCGAATGGTCTTGGTCCGAGGAAGCTGAGACGCTCCCTTCCTACTTGAATCCCAATCGAACTCGCGCACTTCCACCGAAACTGGGTGACTGCGCCCTACTAGATGGGGATTTGTATGCAAAATGTCACTAAAAGCGCCATTTCGTTCTTATAAAAGCACGGATGACCGCGATTGGCTCATATGTTGTAGTCTTTTGGACGCTGAGTCGACTGGTTTTGGTCCGAAAAGGCTGCGATGCAGCGTTCCTCCTTTATTCCCAATCGAACATGGTTGAACAAGCGGTCACGTGCTCCTGGGTGCCCAAATCACCTGGTCACCGCGCCAGCAGGCGACAACTTTCACACCAAGGTTCAACTCGAGTTCAACTCGAGTGACAGGACTGCACCCAAAAAAGGTCAAACAGGCTAGTAAGTTGTACCCTGCAGGCACGGTGACCAGGTGACTGGTGTACGCAGGAGCACGTGACCGCTTCTTCAACCATGTTCGATTGGGAATAAAGGAGGAACGCTGCATCGCAGCCTTTTCGGACCAAAACCAGTCGACTCAGCGTCCAAAAGACTACAACATATGGGCCAATCGCGGTCATCCGTGCTTTTATAAGAACGAAATGGCGCTTTTAGTGAGATTTTGCATACAAATCCCCATCTAGTAGGGCGCAGTCACCCAGTTTCGGTGGAAGTGCGCGAGTTCGATTGGGATTCAAGTAGGAAGGGAGCATCTCAGCTTCCTCGGACCAAGACCATTCGACTCAGCACCCCGAAGACTACAACTGGTGAAAATTTGATTTTAGGGTATACTTCCCCTTTAAGGTACCAAGTGCTCATCCAGTGAACAATGTCGTTGATACAGGTCTGAACTTTGGGTACAGGGTGGCGTGAGATGGGAAGGAAGCAAGGACAGTGGTATCATTTGCAAACAAAGAAATATTGGGAATTGCATAGGGGAGGTCATTACGTATGTGAGGAAGAGCAGGGGACCTAAAATGGAGCCCTGGGCCTCCGGATGTCACAGACTTGCAGGGCCTGCTCTAGACATTCAACACAGCCCGGTCAGAGTGTACCTGGCGCATGCAGGCCAGCCGGGTCAGATCATCCGGCAGAAAAACAACCAAAACGCCTTCTCAAAACGCAGGAAAACAGAAAGGCGAATTTATTACCGGGAATCGTTTAGAGAACAAGGCGACTATCAAAGTCTGCAAACGTAGAAGGTAAACGACAGTACGTGAAGAATGCAAAGCAGTTCCATTGGATTCTGATTTAACAATTTGAAAAAAAAGGAATTCTGTTTTCTAATTAGTGCTAGTAGTAGGACGAACATGTTCACATAATAGAGCACTGCACTGGGGGGTGCCTGCAGCACCCAGGAGCCGAGCAGCATGCCGATATTTCGAAGCAGTGAGTTCTTACCTTTCAACCACGCATCGCGACCAAATCCACCGCCGCTCGTGTTCCCGGAACACGAGCGGCGGTGGATTTCCAAAGTTTGGAAATGCGTCTTGCACAAAGCGCATGCTCGTAGTCCAGCCAGGGTCGACCTTTCTTCCAAGAGTCTTGGAAAGCGTGAGTTCTTTTTCTCTTCGCTGCGAGCTCCATCGTCCAAATCACCAGTCGGATGAAAACTTGCAACTGTGTCGAAAGCTATTATTATTATTATTATTATTATAGGCTTTTCCGCGTTGGCATCGCCAAGCAAGCTTGGCTAGCCTTCGCATAAGCTGCTCCATAATGATGAGACGAAACAATGAATGTATGTATACACAATCTAGGACAGAACCAAGGTTGAGGATATGTTTGAAGAAAGCTGCAAGTTGTGTTGAGGAACACAAAGTTGCAAACTCTACGAAAGTAAACTGCAAGAAATGTTTTGGGGTTGATCTCATGATTATTGTAGTCACAGGTTGTGTTAGTAGCATTCAAGGTTGTGTTTTCACAGGTATATTGTTTACATTCCTATTCTTTTACAGGATAATATTTTCACAAAATATGTTAGTCAATGAGTTATGTTATGGTACACCGTACGGCCATGCAGCTGCCACAGGTGGAAGCAGTATTAGGCTTTGATGTATGCTTTTATCACATTGCTGCATAGGTCTTTCCAGTCTTGTCGTGACTGGGAGATGGCATGGAGGTTCTCAAGTTAGTTCCTCGCGTTTCTTGAGCGACCCCCCGATACGCTGCAGGTCCTGGTGCAGACTCAGTGGCAGAGTGGTACGTGGCCGGCCCCGCCAGGTGGCAGCGGAACTTGGGTTTTCGAAGTATGCTGCCATCATAACGCGTGTCGAAAGCTATGTATAGCTAAAGTTAGTTACGCTTTTGACTGCATGCATGCCTGCCCCATCGACTTTGAATGTCCTGACTTCCTGCTCGCCGCTGGCCAGATCGCGCTGGAACCAGTTGACCCCATGGCCCAGTTGACCCTAGCCGAGTCTGTCGCTTGTAGACTGTACTGTAGTGTGTAGACTACGGTTGCGCTAGATTTGCAACAGATGGGGTCCGCGAGTCGTAAACTGATACCGGTATTTTAGGAATCCATTGTCAGTTTGAGACATTTTTCAGCCGGGTCAGACTGGACCCGGTGTTATCTATTCAGCCAGGTCGTGCAGTTCCCCAGCCGGGTGCGTGACCCGGCTGACCCGGCTCTCCAGCAGGCCGGCCCTGACTCGGGGTCAGATAAGGTTCCATTCACTGTGACGCACTGATTTCGGTCCAAGAGGTAGCTAGTTATCCAGGCGAGTAGGGAGCCGACACCATGAGCACGAAGTTTGGCGATCAGGCCCTTGTACGCCACACGGTGTCGAAGGCCTTGGGGAGGTCGGAGAAACAGATGCAGGAGACCTGCCGCTGGTCTTTTACTTTTAGGGAGCAGAGGTCTTGGATTATGCGGGACAATTGCAGGAATGTGTTGTCCTTTCGACGGAAACCAGATTGTGCGGGGTGAAGAAGAGGGGAGATATGGCCATACAAGCGTCGTACACTATTCTCTCTAGCAGTTTGGAGACACAGGACGGGAGGGAGATTGGTCGGTAATTAGACGGGTTGTTCTTGTCGCCTTTATTTTTGTACACTGGAATGACAGTGGCTGACTTCCATCGTGACGGGAATGTGCCGGAGGAGAGGGAAAGGTTAAAAAGAATGGAGAATGGGTGGGCAATTGAGTAGCTCAGTTTCCTGAGGATCTCATTGGTGATCCTATCAGCTCCGGGGGATTTGTTCAGAGGCAGTCTTGCAATATACTTGTGAACAGTCGATGAGGTGATGATCAGGGAGTGCAATGTAGTTGCTGGTGGAGGTAGGGAGGAAATAGTGGGAATAGGAGCATCGGGGTCAACCTGTAAGCCAGCACTGACAAAGTGGCGGTTCAATAAGTTACCAATGGATGCCGGAGAGGTGCTTGTTCGACCATTGGGGCCCACCATCTTCGAAGGTATGACCCGGGCGCTGGTAGGATTTCTCAGTTGACGAATGAGCACAGGGAGGGATGGGAGGCGAGGGTTTGTGGGAGATATCGTGGCAAGGAGGTTGCGGATGTAGCAGCGATGGCAGGATCTGGAAAGGCATTTTACATAGTTGCGTTGGTGTTTGTATTTGTTGAAATTTGTAGGGGATGGGTATCTCTCGGTAGATGCTGTAGAGATCACTCTTGACTTTAATAGCTGCTTTCAGTGATGCAGTCATCCAGGGGCAGGGTTTGTGGCGTGATTTCCGACGAGGAGGTGAGGATCTTCCTATATATAGGTCTAAGGCACCTTCTAGGATGTCAGTGAATGCGGAGGCAGCCGTGTCGATGCAGTGGGAGGCAAGGACCTGAGACCAGGGTACATCTGCGAGAAAAACATTCATGGCATTCCACATGTTATCCGTGGCACTCAGGACATTGTATCTTTGTGTAGATGGTGGGCTACGACAGGTGCTGGCTGCTGTGGGGGAAGACTTTGAGGAGGAGAACTCAGCCAGCAGGACGGCATGGTCTGATGCGCCAAGAGGAGCCAGGTTTTGAATGTGGTTGAGTTGGTTAGGGATGTTGCTCGCGATAAGGTCTAGACAGCTGCCAAGTCCATTCGAGCGGAGGTGGGAGGGAAAGGTTACCGATTGGGTCAAATTATAGCATGTGAAGAGGTTGTCAAAACTCAGACCCTGTGTATCCGTTTGGTCAGTTGAGCACCAGCCGGAATACCTACAGTTGAAGTCACCTGATATCACAAGGGCTCCGGGCTTCCTTTGAGTTGATTGCAGGGCTATTTGGAAGCGGTCGAGAAGTCATCCGTCGACGGGGAAGAAGCATGGTAGATATAAGCTACTGTTAGGTGGGGTGTTGGCAGGTCAGAAGGTTAGACAAGCTTATGTTCAGCGAGTGTAAGCCGAAGTGCTAGCGCTTCCAAGCCCGGTTGCTGAAAATCCGGTAGCTGATCAATGGAAGTACACAGACCTTCACGAACTAAGATTAGAACTCCTCCATACGCCTGTGTGGGTCACGGTTCTGTCTATTTTCTAAACCAGGTCGGTCTCGACGGAAGCATTCATAGAGGGGCACATGGAAAGCTTGTGTGGGAGTTAGCCAGGTCTCTGTAATGCATATTACGCTGGGTGTGCGATCCTCACAGATTTGAATGAGTTCGCCCGACTTGTTTGCTATGGAGCGAGCATTAAGGACACAGATTGTAAGTCGGTGAGTAGCAGCATGTACAGAATGGGGGAAGAAAGGTGGGGCAAGAGCGTTGAGAGGCGCAGGGGTTGAAGTGGAAGAGAAGGAAGAGAGGTTACGCATTGAAAGCTGGCTTCGTCACTTTGGGGCTGTCCGCAAAACGCCACTTACGTACTGAGTGGCTGATGGCTTCGGGCCAGAAGGCTCTATCTAGTACACGCTCTTCATGTTCTGCAGCCACTGTGACTCTGGCATACGATGTGCCAAGGTATTTCGACTCCATGCCGGAGCAATTTAATACCTCCACGTCCCTCGCTTCGCACCAGTCTCTGATGGAGTGAGCGTTGCAACCGCTGTTGATGCTTCCAACGTAGAGCACAAGTTTGTTGATGGGCACCACCGCTGTCAGGACGCACGGATCAGCAGGTTCTGTGTTACAGGTAGGTGACTCCTTCACGTACCTAGAGGTTATTATTATTATTATTCACACATATCCGCCGGATGAGTACGCGTGGCCCATGCACCATGGGGACCCACGAATACAAACCAGCATATGTTCCCTCAGCAATACAAGCAAGCAAGCACGCAAAGACAAATGAGAGCCCAGGCAGCGAAAACAAAACGAAGAGAGATGAGGACATAGGCAACGAAAACAATTCCAAAGCATAGCCAGGGATTGAATGTGTGCATCTGGGTACGACAGTTAACACGGCTAGTGCAGCCGTACAGAGCGCAGCAGCATGTAAATACAAAAGCGCCACAGCAGCAGCAGCCAAGAGTGTGCAAACACTAAAAAAGAAGATCAGTCCATGAAAAAATCATTGTCGCCACAGGTAGACATCTCCGGCAAGAATGCATGCGTGCGCACAAGTAGGCAGGTAAGCATGTCAGATGTAATCGTATTATTATGGCCAGGCTAATTAACAGTGCTGTTTCGCAATGAATTCCATCGGCATTTATCATACGCCACCTTCCGAAGCTGGGCTAGGCCAGGTCGCGACAGAAGCACAAGCCCCAGCTTCTCCCGACAATCCAGTGAGAGAGTGGTTAGCAGTGTTGTTCTTGGTCTGCCTATCCTTCCCCGCAAGGCACCAGAAGCAGCAAAATCGAGAGCGACCTGTGGCGGTGCCCCTGATGGCATCCGGAGCACATGCCCCAGGAAGCTCCATCGCCTCGCCGCGATCTCCTTGGAGATGGGTTGGGTGCGACAGCGGTTGTAGAGTTCCGTGTTTTTGATTATATTTGGATACTTTATACGGAGTAGCGAGCGGAGGATAGAGGTTATAGTAGCCCTCAAAGCTTTGGATACGCTGTCCGTGATTTTGTCCTACCGCCGATCCTTTTCATCTACAATGTATGGTTCATTCACCTCTTTCCACGTGTTCTGTGTCGGCTCTGTACTATAATTATATGCCAGTGACCCCTGCTTCACAGCATTGTGTATCGGCTGTGTGGACTGTACAACTACAAAGTATCGAGCCCTACAGCAACGTGATGGCCAACCTCCGCTGCCGCTTGAGCTTTGCATTATTGCGTGCCAGCGTCATGTGCCTCCGTGGGGCTCGCAGCACATTCACAGCTCACCTCACTGCTGATCCTGTCTCTGCTGAGGTTGTTGTTGCAGAAGCTGGCGTTGCCCGTTTTTGATATTATGGGCATGTGTTTCTGTGGAGAAGGCGGAGAGCCGGAACGCAAACAATATTACTTTATCATTTTGGTCATCTTTTGTATTTTCATGACATGATTGTATCGGTTTATTAATTTTGCCCGTACAAGAGGCTTCGTAATGTTAAAAATAAAAAAAATAAAAAAGTATAACTGGTGCATGCAGCACACATTTGGCTTTGTTGGGCAGGCTGGGTCTAGACGTCTGGGTGCTACTTGGACTTGTACCTTGTGGTGTTGCAGCATGTTGGGTTCGTACGGTATTACTGTAGCTGTAGTGTAGGACTTCGCAGCTGGAGGTCCCGTACCCACGTTTTGTTGGGATGTGTACGTGGGTACGGTGTGTGATAAGGGGTCAGGGATGGAAGACTTCTGTTGACGAAGCTCTACTACTTCACGCCTCAGCTCTTGGATTTCCAATTTCAGGGCCAACATTGTGCTGTCTCTATCTTCCCTCGACATAACAATCTCCTTGGACAAGACTGAAACACATGATACAAGGCTAGACAATTGTTCCAACGTACCGTTTGGACTTGCTGGCTGCGGCAGCACTCCCACGCCCATCTTCTCTTCCGGAGTTCTTTGACGAGTTCCGCGCGAGAAAGGCTTGAGGGTTGGTCTACTGATTTCCGCTCGCCCAGGTCAATTAGGTCCTTGAATCCCACCAGGGCTAGGTCTAGATTCTCATCAAGTGACATCGTAAGGTACACAAAGGTTTGGTCACTGCTTAAGGGATGCTGTAGGAGTGCCGCTGAGGCTGATCCTCAGAGCACGAAAACCGCCAACCGTCCCCCAAAACTTCAGCTCTTTCATATTCCTTCCCTAGACCCTAGTACAGTTGTACATGGCTCCCTTCGCCAGACAGTGGGCGCCAATAATGAATAATGGCGATTTTCACTTTTCCTTGAAATTTTCATTCCAAAGGTTATCTACCGGTATACCATCTACATTCACGGTATGTTTGTGTTGCAGGGGGGAGTCATTCCACTTGTCAGTATCCAGGGTATCGGTTTGTGTGAACTGTTGATACAATCATGTACATGTAGGTCTGACCCACCATGCAGATACTGCACTACTGGTAGGCACTTCAGGCGGTTTTTTCAAAACCAGAAATACTCGTATTTCTTTCTTGTATCCGATTCAGATAGGTTTAGGAAGACTCCACAGAAAATTTGAAGCAAAAAGAATAACTTGGCACAGAGATATAGCCATCCAAAGTCGGAGAATTGAATAACGGCAATTTCAGTATTTCGACGGCACCAGCAGCATATCAGAAATTGGTAGGACTTGCTTCAGTGTCTATAGTGGCAAAATACCAGGCTCGCTGGAAGCAGGTCAAAATAACCAGATGAATGCAGAAACAGCATGGTTTGGAAAAACTTCGCATTTTTCATCCGTCCGGCAGCTCAGACGAAGATATCGGGTGTGGTCACCATGGCAACTCCATAGCAACTCCATCGCAACAGCATGAAAACAGTGCAGAGAAGCCTTTGGAAAAGCATAAGATGAGACTTTGAGGTAAGATAAAGTACTTTGGAAGTAACTACAATAATTCAGTGCCAGAACACATTGTTGCTACATGTACAGTACTGACGTGGTGACGACTACGGAAGAACAATAAGCCGAAGAATGAGCAAACTAGAATTTTACCCGGTATTTGACGGAAAGAAATGACAAACTATTACATGTAGAACATTGTTTGCAAATGTTTGGGACTACTTCAGCAACTCCAGCATGAGAGATTTTGTGCATAGAGTGTGTGCTGGATTCTTGGTATAATATCACCGTCAATGCTTTTCTTGGTCGCTGGAAGCCACCTGCTGATCAGCTGACGATTTGTTCCAAGCAGGCCGTTTTGATGTCAGCTCTCTTGGTCCAGTCGCCGAAGTATATACTGTCCTACTCGTTGCCTGCAGGAGAGGACGACTGCTCCGATGCGACTCCAATATAAGTATAACACCTGCAATATTTCTTCTTGCGCAGCCATGCGCATGGGCTCCGACGAACAAGGACTAGTGCCGAGAGGACGCCTGTCGCGGCTCGCTTTCAATAACACCTCGCATTATTTCTTCTTGCGCAGCAATGCGCAAAGTGTTGGACAAACGAGGACAACTGATTCCGAAAGGAAATACGACGCTGAAGACGATGAGCTACATGGCAAATGCGTGCAATCAAGTGAAATGCCCAAAAAATCCTTGCCGATTTTACTCGAACTGTACGTGAGTTCAAAAAATTGCCGCATCATGACGTATGTGGGCTCAAACGAAAGCTGAGGGCCTCAGCTACACGCTGCGCCACACGAGAAGGCCCTGCGCAGCTTCCGTGCAGCTACAGATCGATCTATGCATGCGCCTTTCCGTGGTGCCACGCATGTACGCGATTCAGCGTTAGCACTTTTTGACAGGTCGTGTCACGTGACTGAAGTGCCTACTACTGGTGTTGGACAACTACGTCGGTGCATGACTGTAGCTCTCCTCCGGATGTTTAGACTCCACTGTAGTCACTTCTTGCGTGGGATGCGCGACTTGATGGTGACGCGATCAGAAAGCTGCGATCGATTGTGGAGTTGACAGACAGTGAAAACCTACCAGTGAGCTGTACAAGTCATGTAGATCTACGACTCCCTATACGAGTTTATCCCATGGTACGGTACTATAGGCCTGTTTCAGCCAATCAAGAGCCTTGCTGACCAGGAAATAATAGCCAATACAATCCCGCGCGGGATGATATTCATTATTAACTGGGTTCACTTTTACCGTACCTACGGTGCACCCTGAATTTGGCATGCCCCCACCCCCTCTCGATTCGATGCAATGCATCTTGCCACACTGGAGTCCTTTCAATCAGAAACCCACCGACAAAATGCACTACACAGAACCGTGAGAGGGTGGGAGCATGCCAATGCAGAGTGCACCGTCGGTACAGTAAAAGTGAACTGAGAGAACTTACCTCCGCGACTACGTCCAAAACCAGATTCCACACAAACAAACAACGAACTCCAATCACTATTCAACTCAACACTACGACACAAAGGAGACTTCGAAGTGCATCTGTTCTCATTCACTCTTTGTAAACTCGAAAACTACACAAAGTATCACCATCCGAGTGAAAATTACTAATTGCAAGGAGAGATACCGTAACAACACGAAAAGTACAAGACGTGAAAGTGAAAGGAAAAATCTTGTACAGAATATTCAACAGTGTGAAAGAAGAGCTCAGCAATTCATGTGTGATGTAGATAAGATATGGATGCAAGATGCGACCTGCAGTGGGTCACAGACTCGGAATAAGCCGGGCAAGGCCTCTCAAGGTCGGGACTGGGCTGACACTGTATCCAGTACGATTACCACAAGAACAATGTAAAACGTAGATGCTGCTACAAATCCAGTATGCCTATAATATAACAAGATCAACGTTTTTCTGATTGGATAGTGGCTGATAGTGATACAACGAAGAGTCTTGATACAACGAAATGCACTTTACTCACTGGTGCCAATGTCCGACGATATGTACAATGTGGTTACTGCCTGCACAGACAGTGTTCAGCAAGGATCCCAAACCGTTGAAAGTTCTAAGCCGATCCAATGACAAGGAAGTCAGCACCAGCATCCATAATGACGTGGTATCTCGTCGTGACTTGAAGTATGGCCCTTACTTTGAACCAATTGACTATGTATCATAACAGTGCAATCTTCGTCAATTCTCTAGTCCAACTACTAAAATGCAACTTGTCTCCCGAGCTCCATCGCTCTCAAACCTTGACTGGATTGAAAAGAAAGGCAGCATCTTGTTTTGGTATAGCTGTACCTTGGTAATTGTATTCAGAACGCAGTTGCGTCGATCCCCAAAATGCGTACCTGGGATAAGTAGGATATTGACCCGCGTACTCGGGTGTTACCGTACCCTCATATCATCCCTCCTTTTTTTTTTTTTTTCACACGGAAAACTGAGCCTCTTGTACGGGCAAAATAACACATTTTGTGAAGAATCAACACATATATAAAAACGAATCATCATATATTAATATACAGTATTTACAGAGTCTGTCACTCAGTAGGATCACTGCATTGTGCAGGTTCACTGGATGCGTGCCTCCGCCGCCACTAGCACAGCAGGGGACTCAGGCATGGCAGGAGCAAACATGCTCCTTGAGCCACGCAGGCACATAGCACCACAACGCACCAGGGCAAACCCAAGGCGGCAGCGCAGCAAGGAGATAACCTGCCCGTATGGCTCCTTACTCTTCTCAGCCAGGAGAGAGGCGATATCATCCCTCCTGCTACGCAGTCGGGATGATATTCGGGATATTCGTACTTGGGTAAGTATGTATTACTGCACAAGGACCAGTGCAATACCGGCCGATATCTGCACGAACGGCGAAGCCGTAAGTATGTATTACTGCACTCGGACGCGTGCAATACCGGCGTCGATATCTGCACTTATCGCACCCCACGTGAGTGTCTCCATGGTTTGAGCCAATCAGCGGCCTTACTGAGCGTGCAATATTCCCCAGTACACCGCCAGCCAATGTGGATGCACTGCAGTGCGATATTGCACCCCGGCGAGTGAGCGTGCAAATAACCTATATTTGCACGCTCACTTCGAAGTGAGCGTGCAAATATAGGTTATTTGCACGCTCACTTCGAAGCGAGCGTGCAAATATAGGTTATTTGCACGCTCGCTTCGAAGTGAGCGTGCAGATATAGGTTATTTGCACGCTCACTCGCCGGGGTGCAATATCGCACTGCAGTGCATCCACATTGTCATCTGGTCATTGGCTGGCGGTGTACTGGGGAATATTGCGAGTCGCTCCGCCAAGCAGTCGCTGCTGACTTGCTGCAGCACACCAAATAATAATTGGTCGAGGACGCTGTCGCGGAAGCGAATGTGGACCCGGCTTGCGTCCGCAAAGTCAACTAATACTTCACAAGCTCCGTGAGAGTCGAGAAAGCAGACGCCCAAGTACATGTATTGGAGAAGACTGTCGACAGCCGATTTGAAAAACTGTCCGACGCCGCCATCGACAGCCTCGTTTCTGAGCAGAAAAACAAAAACACAGAGCAGGCAACTGACAAATGGCTCCGCTTATTCGACGAGTATTGTAAAGACACAGGACGTCGCTGTGACCTGAGTACGGTTACGGCAAGCGACCTAGCTTACATTCTGCGACATGCATACCGGTACGTCGAATTCCGTCCGAAGAAAGCTGGAGTGAAGTTCTACTCTACATCAAGGCTTCAAGCTTGCTCGGTTTCCGTTCCGCAATACATCGCAATCTAGTCGAGTTGAAGCGGCTCATGAACGTCCACAGTGACCCAGCGTTCAAGGACGCAAACATTGCATTGAAGGCTTTCCTCCTGAAGCCAAAGAAAGCGGGGAGAAGTCAAAGCGGTGGAGCACAAACACCCCATCAACGACGACGACATGAGCAAGCTGTCCCGCTACTTCCATGATCTCCCGTATACAGCAGCTGCTCGAAAGAAGTGTTCCTCTAAAAATGAACGCGACTGGTTGTATTGTGCTGTGTTGTATGACTGTGAAATGATAGCAGGGTTGCATGAAGCATGCTAGGGTTGCACCAGACCGTGTCACTGTCAAGTCACACACACAAGACTGTGTGGTGACAGACTGTGTGGTGGCAGGGGTGCGATAAAATGTATTACTGCACTCGGACGCGTGCAATACCGGCGTCGATATCTGCACTTACGGCTTCGCCGTTCGTGCAGATATCGGCCGGTATTGCACTGGTCCTTGTGCAGTAATACATTTATCGCACCCCACGTGAGTGTCTCCATGGTTTGAGCCAATCAGCGGCCTTACTGAGCGTGCAATATTCCCCAGTACACCGCCAGCCAATGTGGATGCACTGCAGTGCGATATTGCACCCCGGCGAGTGAGCGTGCAAATAACCTATATTTGCACGCTCACTTCGAAGTGAGCGTGCAAATATAGGTTATTTGCACGCTCACTTCGAAGCGAGCGTGCAAATATAGGTTATTTGCACGCTCGCTTCGAAGTGAGCGTGCAGATATAGGTTATTTGCACGCTCACTCGCCGGGGTGCAATATCGCACTGCAGTGCATCCACATTGTCATCTGGTCATTGGCTGGCGGTGTACTGGGGAATATTGCGAGTCGCTCCGCCAAGCAGTCGCTGCTGACTTGCTGCAGCACACCAAATAATAATTGGTCGAGGACGCTGTCGCGGAAGCGAATGTGGACCCGGCTTGCGTCCGCAAAGTCAACTAATACTTCACAAGCTCCGTGAGAGTCGAGAAAGCAGACGCCCAAGTACATGTATTGGAGAAGACTGTCGACAGCCGATTTGAAAAACTGTCCGACGCCGCCATCGACAGCCTCGTTTCTGAGCAGAAAAACAAAAACACAGAGCAGGCAACTGACAAATGGCTCCGCTTATTCGACGAGTATTGTAAAGACACAGGACGTCGCTGTGACCTGAGTACGGTTACGGCAAGCGACCTAGCTTACATTCTGCGACATGCATACCGGTACGTCGAATTCCGTCCGAAGAAAGCTGGAGTGAAGTTCTACTCTACATCAAGGCTTCAAGCTTGCTCGGTTTCCGTTCCGCAATACATCGCAATCTAGTCGAGTTGAAGCGGCTCATGAACGTCCACAGTGACCCAGCGTTCAAGGACGCAAACATTGCATTGAAGGCTTTCCTCCTGAAGCCAAAGAAAGCGGGGAGAAGTCAAAGCGGTGGAGCACAAACACCCCATCAACGACGACGACATGAGCAAGCTGTCCCGCTACTTCCATGATCTCCCGTATACAGCAGCTGCTCGAAAGAAGTGTTCCTCTAAAAATGAACGCGACTGGTTGTATTGTGCTGTGTTGTATGACTGTGAAATGATAGCAGGGTTGCATGAAGCATGCTAGGGTTGCACCAGACCGTGTCACTGTCAAGTCACACACACAAGTGTGTGGTGACAGACTGTGTGGTGGCAGGGGTGCGATAATATCCTATACTGTATACATGATCCCTGGCCACGACTACATGTAGTACAGACTCGAGAGTACAGTCCATTCAGAAAAATAATTATGGACTTCTACTCAGTTCTAGCTTTTGGCCATAAGTGGCAAAACGTTGAGTTTTTTTAGAATTTTTTTCTGCAATCCCCTATGGAATCCTCTTCCAATTACTGTGTTTCTGAAGTCTATTTCTCCAAAAAGCAAGCCATAGCAAGAATAGGATTTCGGCCAGGTTTTGCCCCAAGAGCACTGAATTGGGAAAACCCATCAAAATCCAGGCCGTTTGACCTTCCCGCAACAGTGCATTGTACGGTTCGAACCCCAGTTCAGGTACCCTTTTTGGACCCTTTTTCAAATTTCAAATTTCACAGCACTACACTGTGTACGATAAAATCTTGAAAAATCGCCTCGGCAGGGCCCTCTTTTTGTGAATGGACTGTATATGTAGACGGTCTACGACTCGTATGTGATCGTACAATCATACATGACTTGTACTTCATAGTACGGTACTGTACATGTGCAGTCGACTACAATGTAGTCGTCATCGATCACGGACCTGGTCGACATTCTCGTACACATAACAAGACATCTGCGTTCGTCCGGCGCGGCCAGGTCTCCAGGAACTAGGTGTGAGTTGACAGCTGATTGAGCTGAAACTGAAATGGCGGAGGAAATCCTGATCAGGCTGATGTCGACATGGCTGCGGGTGGCGGTCTAGCTCTCTGGTTCTGAGTTTGTGACAGGGTCGTGGACTCCACGTTGACATGTGACCACTGACCACAGCAGTCTCCCATCTCTGGGACCTCAACCAGGTGGATCGGAGTGGCCAATGTTTTATGTAGGGCGTTGTATGCGCGTCCGACCCGATAAAGCTTGCTGCTTTGGCATC
>NC_088643.1:8974392-8984392 GCF_964019385.1 Sycon ciliatum
ATTTTGCTGTGTTGCTCGATTGCTGCTCTCGCTCCCCTGTCCTACTGGAAGGGGATAACTACGCGAGGACCTCGCCGGGAAAGGCTCGTTCGGATTGAGGGATCCGCGCAGGGAACGCTATGGCGGGTTGAAAATACGCGCACGCTCGCAGATGCACACGATCGGCGTTCACGGCAGAATCGACATGACAATGAAGTCTCGGGTGGTACTGCCCGATCGTCGGCATTATTCCGGAATGGGATCGTGCACGACGACCCTGATGCTGTCTCCTCGTTGGTCGGTTCGCCTACTTCCGCCACATCATGGCAGCAGCGGAATACCGGTGTTATTGATGACGGGCGGAATCCGCGCTACGTGCAGCAACACGAGTTTGTACGAACGTCCGACAGTGGGACATACGCGTCGGCAAATCGCAAATCCGACCCTGGCACTCAAATACCTGTCACACATGTTGCAAGATTTCCTGGCCACGTTTTAACGGTGCAACAAAGCAGAACGGATTCCTGTAGCGACATGCGAGAAAGTAGCGGCCGCTTCAGCAGCAAGGCGCTGTGGAGCAACATCAGACATTGGTCGCACCCGACGCAGGTTTCGAACCAGTGCGGCAACAAGCTCCTGAGCCCATCATCTTGCACGCCGCTGGCAGAACTTCCGGAGAGATTCCGTTCCTGTCGCCACCAGTTTCTGCTTGTCCTGCGTTGGCACCGCATTCAGCATAAGGACACATTTGCCAAGTCCAAGCACGACCTGGTGCCGTTTGAGTGCTGCCAGGAGAGCAAGATAACATGGCTGATGACCGGCAATCGCTCGCGACTGGCCGACGCCGACATTGTCGAGTTCTACATTGCCGATACGGACGGTCACTTTCCGAAACGCGGCAAGCGCAATCAGATCTTCCTGCTGTACTTTCTGGAGAGTCTTGTCTGGAGAGGTGCTGGCTTCCAGCAGCGAGTGATTAAAAGCGTGAATATTGTCCGTTCCTACATGTTCTCTGGCGCTCTGTATGCTCCGTATCCGCCAGAGCCAGGCTGCTGGGAGCACCGAGCTAAGCACATGCTAGCCGCGTCAAGGTACAAATTCGTGCCGTTTTCCAAGCGCGTGCGCAACGCCGTGGCCTCCCTGGTCAGCCACTGCGACACGTATAACAACCGCTCGGGGCTGATGGCGTCGCTCGGACGGCATGTCGCTCTGCACAACTTCGGCCGGTGCTTCCACAATCACAACCTGCCGGTCGCGGAGCAGTCCTGGAACAGTGTGCCGTTCTCGCTTGCTCGCTACACCATGGCGCTGTCAGTGGAGAACACATTCTGCGTCGACTACGTGTCGGAGAAATCGTTGCGCTACGTGATGCTTGGTGTGATACCCATCGTGGCCACGTGGCGGGGTCGGCCGGATTACGCTAAACGCATGCCCAACAATCACTCCTACGTTGATCTGAGCGACTTCGATTCCGCTCAGGCTGTAGGCAAGTATTTACATAGGGTCATGTCCGACGAGAATCTCTTTAACACGTACTTCACTCACCGTCGGTCGAGTGGCAACGAGAAGCCGGACGTGTCGGATGAATTCTCCAAGCGATGGCTCACCCCGCATGGCGACACGGAGGGATGGTGTCCTCTCGCCAAGAGGATGATCAACCCCAAGCAAAGGGCACGGTTGTGCCGCCAGACGCCACCGATCGACACGCAGTGCGCGCCTAGAGGGGTGCAGTGGAACAAGCCAGGATATTTCTAAAGCAGATCATGAGCTACTGGACCGGGAAACCGAAAGTGACGTCAAAAAAGAGAGTGACCGCCGGTGGTACAGTCCTGTCGAACGCCGCAGAACAAACATGGAGACTGCCATCACCTGTTCACCAAGCATTGTGTACCAGTACAATGTCATAGTATTTTGGTGACTCAACTATAAAGTAAACTGTTGTAATTGAATATAGGAAAGGCGTAGGGTACGACTCTAATAAACCTGTTCCTCGGTGCTCGGCAAGACTGCCGTACTTTGAAGTACATGTTGCATGACATTGTATAATAATGACTTCTTGCTATGCGTTGATTTCTACACACAAACTGCACATTTTTATCATCTCCTTTTCCCTTGGTCTCTAGCCAACACGCCAGATCCAGGCCGGGAAAATGTTCCTTTTCACTATCCTTGTTGAAACAAACGTACTGGCGTGAGAGCTGATTCTTCTTGTGAATAGCCACTGCAAGCTTGTGTCCTAAATCTGGACGATGAGAAATGTTACATTTATGTTGGAGCCGCAGGCCGGGTAATAATTATTTATGGAGGTTTACACCATAAGCCCCCCATCAGTGAAGGTGGTCCTTATGAAGTTGCAACACAACCACTGGGCTGCTGCTCTACAGTATACAAAACATACAATCATGATGGTCTCATTCACATACTGTAAATCAACAAATTTTGGCCGGTGAGAAACTTTGGCCGATCTCGAAATGAAACGTTTGGCCGTCATTTAACTTTGGCCGATTGGGGTTTTCAAAAAAGAAATCGATTGGTATTCGCTGCCCTCACATATGTACATGCAGGCACGGCTCAATAATGCATCATTTGCCTCTATGACAAATTTTGGCTTGCGATTTACTTTGGCCGGTTGGTACCCAGCGGCGAAATCAGCGAAATTAAATCGCCAGCGAAAATTAGTGGATTTACAGTAACCGCTTTTAAAATAATTATACATTAGTTGGAGAAACATTTTATCAATGACTGAATGACTATGTACAGAGCAGAGTGGAATCTCAAGACAGAGCAGGAAAGGTCGACCAGGTCGATCGAGTCAAAAACAAACAATAAAGGAGTACAACAGACTGGTGGCAGATCTAGTTTAACCCAACTACCGATAACGTACATGTGTTAGTGACAGAATTAGCAGGAGGTATTGGGCGCAGCAGGCTCGGCTAAGGTGTGAGCATAGAGAATACTGGAGTTGCTAGTAACGCCAGCTTTAGGGTCTATCTGCTTCTCGTTGCACCTCTTAACTCATACTAGTCTAGATAGAGACGGAATGCCCACTGCTGTAGACAGGGACGGAATATAATAAGGCAGAGAAAAATATGAAACATGAGACAGTGGAGGATTATAAAATGTAAGGCAGAGAGGGATTATGAAACATAATGCCAAGGAGGAATTTTACAATTGCACTAGTGGCAGTGCAAGCACAATCTCTGCTTGGACAAAGATGCAGCAGCGAAGTGTGTCCGGCAACATGCTAACACGTTGAGAGCATGCTAGCAATGTGAGAGCATGATAACACGCTGAAAGAAGGCTTGCACCATCACTATTATGCCGATCGTAAGCCAATCATCAGCCATCGGCCGTGTTCCTGGGGATTGTCCTTGCAAGAAACTGTAACCGGGGGTTATTACCCGGCTGCTTGCTTGCCCAAAGTACACCAGTCCTCAGGCTCAGAAGACACCTCAGGACAGCCCTCGCCGCTCAGAAGACACCCAGGGAAGAAGATCAGAACTATGCCGTGCAGCATCCACGGCAACAGCACTATGAGACTACACAATTGCCGGAATTAGCTCACAAAGTACATACGCACTGTGCTAGGTTCAGACGCACGAGTCGCAGCAGAGGTCGCGCATGCCTGGCTTGGAGCACCCGCGACCAGCCCGCACCACCTTGCACAGCGGTGACGTGTCCTTGCATACACGCGGCCGCCGAGAGGAACCTTCACACGCACCGAAAGAAGGGCACAATGCAAGAAAGAAACTGAATTAGAAACGGTTAACACTATATGCGCACCCATATCACCGGAGGATGCATCCAGAATCTCAGTGTATCAGCAAGCTATCCTTGTCCTTTATTGTGCCGTGCGCACCCATATCACAAGTGTAGCAACAAATGTGGAGTTCCAGAACGTTTTCTCGCGACAAAACGTTCTGGAACTCCACATTTGTTGCCATGGTTGTAATATGGGTGCGCATAGAGTAACAGTTGTCCACCATGCATGAATTACAATAAGTAATTCGGAGATCATGCAGAAAGAGTGTAAGTAATTATGTGATTGGAAGGCCAACGGGGAGGGAATGTAGAGCAAGATCACTTTGGGTGATGGTGCACTGCATTTCAAGGCAGGAGCAGGAGCATACAAAATATTGTACTGACCCCCACTGCAGCGTCGCTCCACGGTGCAGCTGCGGTACAGCGGCAGCTGCGTTCCAATCTTGGCCTTCTGGCACACGTACGGCGGCACGTTGAACGGCTGGCCTCCAACGTACTGACGACACACCACGGCCCGCACCTGAACACCTTGGCCACATGTTGCCGAGCACTGGAAAGAACACAGGGAAAGGACAAAAGCGTTTGAACAAACAAACATGGACAAAAGATGATGAATAGTAAAAAATAGTACTCAGCAGTATTTGCAGGTATTGGGGGTCAGGACGTGGATGGAGGGGGGGGGGGGGGTAGGGTAGGGGTCGAACTATTTGCTTCCAACATGTTTGTGAAGTGTACGGTGTTTCCCCGCGTATCGAATATTACCTTTTCTCCCATGGCTGCCTCCTTGCTGTCTCTTCTCCTCTCTTCCAAACCATTCTGCATCAGCAAAGTTGTCTTCCTCTTCCTTTCTTCTTTGAAGTGAATATTTACTACTTCAAAGTACAAGCAGGGTTCTAGCCACAGGGGGTAGGGGACAGGGGGGGGGGGGGCACAGCGCCCCCTACTCTGATGCCCTCCCCCATTCTGATAGCGCACCAGGGATAACCCCAGGGATATCACTATCAACACAACTGCACTACAAACAACTCACTGGTGACCACCTCTTGTTGATCCAAACGAGTCTACCTTCGGCGCACAGTACGTGATTGCACTGTCGTAGCCCGGAAGGCCTCTCATCCGTACACAGGCTGCTGTCGGCGACGCGTTTGCCGGTGCTTTTATCAAAGCAGCGTACGTCACGCCGCTGCTCTCCACCACCACACGGCCGACTACACGTATCCCAGCTGTAGCGACGCCATTCGTACCTGAGAACAATGTCAGCAACATGGTATGTATTATTAAATGTATTATTTACTTCGAGGTACGAAGACCACGAACCCGGCTCGAGACAAAAATTGATAACAAGAAAGATAACAAAGTTGCATGCAGGACGAAGATACTACTAGAAAACAGAAGTTGAGGGTTAGCACTCAACTTATTAAATAGAACAAACAACTATTGAGTCGGGGCTGACTATCCACTAGTTGCATGCGAACACCATTAACTGCTGGCATTTTACGTTGCTCCCGACCACTGGAATACAAAGTCTCCTACACAGCTAGACATGAGCAAACCACAGCTGACGCCATGTTGTGTTCGGCCTGCAAGCCACGCAGGGGTCCATCGCGGGACAAGACAAGGACCGATCTACTTACATCGAGCATGCACATTATAATACAGGTGAGACAGGGACAGTGCGGAGAGGGACAATGCTGTGAAAAACACTGTGCACTGCAGTGCCAACTGCTCAAAAATGTCCCATTGCGAACAGGCAGACCACTGACGTACGCAAACGTGCACCTCGCAAATACTTATCACTATTCTTTATTATCACGATGGCCACTCGCTCCAATAGGAGATGAGAGAATGTAGGGACATAAGGAGAAGCACCAATATGGGATACTTGGAGCTTACGCTGATGAGCTGGTACACTCTTGACTTGATTGACACGACTCGGTTGCGTTGCGCTTCTCTCCTCTCAGCCGATAGCGACGACACTGCCGAGAGTCCACCGCCCTGCCGTCTATGCGTCGATTGCAAGTGATGTAGACTACACGAGTGCCTGTTGAGAAAGATAAAAATGTTGTGCACGGAAAATATTACGGTTTCAAGACTTGAAGCATCGACACTCTACGTGCATCATTCCTGACAGCATGGGGCAAGGTTGAATAGGTGCCTCCAGAGAAGCTACCTCTTGACTGCGACCATTGTTGCTATGTTGCCCCCCCCCCCCCAACACAGGTTAACAACACAGCCCATGACATACCAGTGCCACACGTGGTGCTGCATGGCGAGTAGTTCTCACGCCAGTAGTAAACGTCTGTGCACGCGTTGGGCACGCCGACCGTGTAGCTGACCTCCACGCCGGGATCCACGCTGCTCCCCTCGCCGCTGCGTTTGAACGAGTAAACGGTCAGCGCCGTGTAGAGGCGACCCAGCACCGTAGCCACGTCGGGCGAGTCGTGAGGCCGGTGGTACGTCAAGACGGCATTCTTGCGCGGCGGAATGGCCACGTGGACAAACTTCTTCCGGCGGTAGTCGTCCTCGTTCATGAAATACGTGTCGCCGGAGCTGATGCCTGCACGACAAAGCATTGCAAAAACAGCATGGTTACCGTGAGTTTCAAAACTATAGACGCGCGATTTCAAAAAACTGTTAGGCCAGCATCTACACCACATAAAACCTGTGATCACTTTGTGGCTGAAATTTCGAAATTGGGCGTTTGCTATCCGATCGCTTAAAAAAATCTATATGAGAGTAATCGCGGGAAGGACCTGAGCAATATTCTGAAAAAATTCTCAAAAAGCTCCAGCCAAATTTAAAATATTTCAAAAAATACCATGCGTCTATATTTTTGAAATGGACTCTTAGTGCTGTAGGGTCATGTACGGTATTTTCGGGAGCATACACCGCACTGATGTGTAAGCCGCACCCAGATTATTAATTTTGTCACAACATACAGATATCTACCATCATAGTTTATCACCGTTAATTCGACCATCGTAGCACAAGGCTCTCATCGTAGTCTAAGACTTGTTTTGGGCGAACTACTGATTGAAGTGGCTTTTTTCACCCTCAACATGCACTGGATCTCAACAGTCATGCAGTCATGCAGGTACTCGTACCCATGTGCTGTCTTGCCTTCCATAGGGCTTGAACGTGTTACGCCACAGCCGGCCAGGAGTCAGGGACCCACCCACTTCTGGTAGAAATCACAACTGAGTGCAACACGAGGGGTCCACCCACACATCCTGTACTTCGGTATTGGCAGAGGGGATCCAAAAGTCGGTATATGTCGTTAGATTTACACTTCTGACGTCTGACGTCATCGCTTTCAAGCCCGATTGAACTTACTGAGCATGAACAGCTCCGAATAGTGCTTCTGCCGAATGATGACGTTGTCCGCGCTCACCGGAATCTTGACTAACTGGTGCAAGCCTGCAACACAGAGCACACACAGCGACGCGAGCGTATGACCAGCAGCCAATCTTTTAACAAGACCACAAGCTTTACGAGTCAGTTCCCGTGATGACGGCGGGCTACAAAATGGTGTCCTCGGTAATGTTCGCACATTGGCTTGATCATGAATGCATGCTTTACAACAGAACTATCAAATCATAGGCTACATGTCATGCTGCATCCCCTAAGGCCTGGTGTCAGTGCCGGATGAATGTACCCAGCATACACGATGTCCGCAACAATTTGCAGATAAGGTCATATAACTGCTACATCATTCATCACCCATGTTACATTTAGTCCACGCGATACAGATGGTATCGTGAATGCCAGGCTCTCTCCCTACATAAACATCTCCCGATCTCCTTATTTATCTCTCTCTCTCTCCCCCTCCCTCCCTCGCACCCTCGCATCCTCCCTCCCTCGCATCCTCCCTCCCTCCCTCCCTCTCTCTCTCTCTCACTCTCTCTCTCTCTCTCACTCACTCTCTCTCTCTCTCTCTCTCTCTCTCTCTCTCTCTCTCTCTCTCTCTCTCTCTCTCTCTCTCTCGCACCCTATTCACACAGCTACAGTCTTAGTATGTTCTGCCATTCAGCCTGACCTACCGCGTCTGTTTCTGGCAGTTGGCTCAACAGTCTTGTGATACACTTTGCAACAGCCTCCGCTGCCTCCACATGTGTAACAGGCGTCTCTCTGATAGCCAGAGTCAAGATTGCCATCACAGCCAAAGTCCTTGGAAACACAGACACGGAGAGGTAGGGATCGGTTTAACAGAATTAATAACGGATTCAACAACCAACAGATGGCCAAACTCCCTAGACTACAGGGGAACTAAGAGACTACGCTTACATGGTCCGACATCACACCCACCACCATAGCGATCTGGACTGACGAGCTCCAAAACATACTTAGATGCCTAGATACTGCCACCGAATCGGAAACCCCATAGGACATGGCATGAAGTTGTGATGTCGAATGTAACACAATAATAACATACCCTGTGAATGCTTCTGATGAGAAGTGCATTCATTAAACCGCGCACTCTGCATGCCTTTGAAAGAAAGGCATGTCGCAGCTGGGATTCCAGAAATACAGATTATCGCTCAGCTATGGCAGAGCCTCGTGCAACAGTCCATATCGATACAATGACTCACAGCACCATTCGCTGACATCTTTTCATCTTTTATTGAGAGTCTAGCCATATAGAACAATATTTTTTAATGATTAGACGAGAAGGTAGGAATGCCTGTGCATCTGGTGAAGTAAAATCAACAAACAAAAGCCAACAAACAAACAAACAAACACCTACCAGGGTACACGTCCCGTCCAGGCACTTGCCGTCGACGAAGCCACCGTCCACCGGGTGTTTACAGTCTGCGCCGTCCGGCAAGCTCACGCTGACGTCCAGCGGGCGGCTGCTCGGCTCGGCGGCGTTCAGACACAGCACGCGGCAAGACGAGTGGTCCGTCGAGTTCACCGGGATGAACGGCACCAGGTGCCCGGTTTCGGCCGTGCTGAGCCGGGTGCACACGTCCTCAGCGTCGCGCACCGGCTGAGCTATTATGCTGTTTGCGTTCTGAGTGCACGGCTAGTAGCATAGCAGTAAAGGGAAAAAGAAATGCAACAACCAGCATTACACCTTGCCAAAGTGCAAGTGTTTAACACTGGCACGCTAGACGTCACACAGTTATTGTACACCCGGACGAGTACTATATTCTCCGGAGTACAGTAGACGCCGCCCTAGAATATAAGCCGCCCTGGAATTTAAGCCGCACTGGAGTATAAGCCGCACCCCTCCCCATTTTGTGCCAAGAAATACAGACATCTATCCTATTCATCACCCATAATTTGATCATCGGAGTATACCGTATTTCCACAAATAGTAGGCTGGTCTACTATTTTTTCAACCTCGTCCTAACCCGGCCTTATAATCGAGGACGGTCTTGTATTCGAGGACGGTCTTTTATTCTTTCAACCCAGTTTGACCCCGGTCTTCTATTTCTCGCCACACAGTTTTACCCCTGTTCTTCCATTTTCTTCTACACAGTTTGAGCACGGTCGGACCGGTCTTCTATTTTTCCCCACAGTTTGAGCACGGTCTTCTATTTTTAACACAAAAACAAAGACTCATTTAGTAGGCCCGGTCTTCTAATCGGAGACGGTCTTTTATTTTTACAATCGCCCCCTGCCCCGGCCTTGTATACGAGGAAGGCGTTGTATACGAGGACGGCCTTTTATTTGCGGAAATACGGTAGGCCGCACCCCCCCCCCCCCCCAACTCCTCTTTGGGTGAATTTTGAGCGTTCAAAGTGCAGCTAATACTCCGGAAAACACCGTACATAGAGCGGCTGCACGTCTACCACACGGTCATTCAGTAGTACAGAGGAGCTATGTTGGTCCCAACTCCAGTCAATCCCTGCATCTATGTGTAACATATCAGCTAGGTATGTTGGTTCCACTGTCCACGCACCATGTACACGTTCTACACAATCACATTCACTTACCCGTCGGATGCATTTACGGATATCCACGCTACGACCTTCACAATCCGCTCCACCGTTAGCAGGCCTGGCAAGCGATTCAGTGCAGAACATAACTCCATGAGTACAGAGGTTAACATTGTACTTTTAACAACACTTTTTAAATTGGCATTTGAGCTGCTTTGCACTTCGTGGCATCACAAGCACGTGTCCACTATACTCCATACAACGTATACTGTGCTTTGTATGGAAATGACATCATCACAATCATTATGATGATGTCATGATGATGTCATATACATAGCCCTCACTGGCCCTCAGCCTGCCGGATGAAGGCCACGTCA
>NC_088643.1:8989392-8995392 GCF_964019385.1 Sycon ciliatum
ACACATGCATATAAACATATACACACATAAACACACACACACACATACACGCACACATACACACACACACACACACACACACACACACACACACACACACTTGCATGTACACCACGGAAGGTTGATGTAGATGAGTGGTTGGGCTAAATCCTGGCTGCCACACTGCATCCAATAGGGCTTGAAAGTGATGACGTCAAAACGGCCAGGGAGTAGTAAGTTGACATCAGATTTATATTTTTGGATCCACTAAAGTGTGACTTTGCTATTGCCCAAGTATGTGGGTGCATAGCAACCCACTCATGTCGCATGCAGGTGTGACTTTTATTTCGCCACCAGTTGTAACCCCGCCCCCAGTAGCCAAATCAGTCAGTTTCACTGGCTACATCACCATGCTGTGGGTAAGACCGCTTGAAATGTGCTTGGATCCATACAAAAACTGGATCCAAGTGGATCCAGTTTTCGAATTTTTGAAATTGTTGCTATGCTGTGACGTAGCACTTTCAAGCCCTATAGGAATTTAGGATAATATCAGGCATGCGAATAAACAAGAAAATCACTCATCGACATGAGTACATAATGAGTTCTACCCAACACACACGTCCTACTTGTGTTATAGTGCAACACCAAATCCGTAATAATGCTCCCCGCCGTTCAAACTCACACATGTCCCAGCTCATGAGCCATGACGACAGCGTTCTGTATACCGCGGTCGCGCACCACGGCAGCACTGGTCGTCGGGCTGCACAGGGACTGGATGTATGCACGGCCCAGCTCACCGCAACCGGCACGATTGTCAGCGGCACATAGGTCAAACCTGAACAGATGTGCGCACACACACGGAAATCATGTGACATGCAGCCTATTTAAACTGAGGCAAATCCGGCCCTGTGGCAAGCGTGCACATGACATCTCATTCTAATGTGCACGCATCACCAAACATCATCATGACATCATCATGACATCATCACCAAACATGTACACAAACGTGCACATAGACAGGCACATACAAGTTAGGACAAGCCGATAGACAGGCACGCACATGCACATACACATACATACGCACACATGTACAATCATGTACTTGTCTTTGCTCGCTACTAGAACTGGTGGGTCTCCGCGGGAGAGGGGAGAGAGATTCAAAAGGATTCTTGGAACACACGCACGCACGCACACACACACACACACACACACACACACAAAGACACACACAAACAGACAGACGGACAAAAAACAGACAAACAGACAGACACACACACCTTATCCCAAAGTCCCGACACACTCACCCGGTAAGCAGCATGGCGAAATCATGGTGTATGAAATTGCTATCCTGTACGGGATTAAGTCGCTGCTGAAATGTACCAAACTTGTCCAGAAGTGCGACGGAGTCATGACCAATCGGCATATTAGGCTAGAGATAATAACACAACACAATGCGAGAAGCACAGCAACACTTCGATATTGAATTTCCCACAAGTGCACTCCGCGCGCGCGCGCGCGCGCGCGCGTGTGTGTGTGTGTGTCCCATATGGTGCGGTGGTATGTGCAGTCGATTTCCAATCGAAAGGTTGCAGGTTCAAATCCCGACGATTATGGTCGCACACATCTTTCTTCTCTTTCTCATTCTTCTATCTCTTCTTTCATTCTCCTGGGTGGTAACCAACAGCCAGTGTATTCCAGAGTACGTGGTGTGTTGTGGTGTATGTGTGTGTGTCAAAAAAAGAATGAAAAATTGAAAAAAATGAAAATGAAAAATAGGGATTCACTGGCCAGAAAAAGCCACTTCAATCAGCTGTGTGGTGGATACCAGGCTAAACTTAGTGGCGGTCAAGGCGGGGAGGGGTATGGGGGCGGGGGAGGGTATGGGGTGGGGGGGGGGGGGTGTTGCCATGTCAACGCATGATCAGTGCGGGTTCCACCATCGGCGTTCACTCCCCTCGTGACTCACCTGGTGATCAGTAAGATAGATGATACGAGTCACGTGGAGGGTGATATCCAGCCCAGTGCTCTCCGGACTAAACACAGCCTGCATCTACAAACACCATTTTCAACAGCAACATTCACACATCCAAAACTCAGTCCGAGTCAGCGCTAAATTTCGACACACAGTGCAGCATGGTGACAAGGGAAAGGACCTGAGCACCCTGCTCACTATGTTGAGCTCATTGAGACAGGACGTGTCCAACACCTACTATCGCATAGATCGGAATTGACCATGGGCTGCCTGTTTACCTTTGCCTTCACGGTGGTGCGGTACGACAGGCTGTACCTGGTCACACGTGTCAGGTACTACATGCAATTAGTGCAATGTCGGTTTAAAAACAATGGTTGCCGGCCTGGATGAAACACAGGTAAAGGCATTGCTGCTCAGTCCACCCGGTCCACGGCCGACAGCTTACCAGATTCATGAGAGTGAGCAGGTAGGTTTTCAAGGCGTCCTGGTCCCGGTCATGCTGCTCATACATGTAGGTGTCGACGACCAGCGCCGTCTCGATGTACATCGGCCCGTACTGGCTGTACACGTTTTTGCGCTTCGGATTGAACTTGGACCTGACTTCGTCCATGGCCGCGTAGAACGGGATGTAGTTGTACTGCGCTTCCCTATAGCCTGCAGAAGAGCATTGGATACAGTCACCATACGTTAACACTATGTCCGCTCCTTACGAATTGGGTTTTTGAGCGTAGATTCAGGCCAGATTGGGTTGCCAGTTTTAGTAGAGCCCAGATTGAGCAGGAAAAGTCCAGATTGGGTTTTGAAAAACCAAGGTTGAGTTTGAAACAGTCTAGATTGGTTTTTAAAAAAGCCCAGACTGGGTTTAGAAAGCCTACATTGGGTTTTCTAGAATCCCAGAGTGGACCTTGAAAAAGCTCATAGCCCAATTGCTTCTGAACTCAACAGCACTCGGTGGGGGTGCGTTATGACTCACAAAATCTATGCCGGCGCCACTTACATGGTACCCAGAGAGCGCCTCACCACAACCACTCGCTTGTGTGCATTTCTCTGGTGCCGTCACTGAACCTGGGCAGTCATGTGATGTGTATCGCCACAGTATGCAACCCGTGGACCAAACCTGTTCCGAATTGTCCGCATAATTTAAAAAAAGAGAAGCTATCTACAGTAATGAAGTCACGTGACCAATATTTAAAGCCAACTTCATCCATCATAGTTTGAAGTATGTGTTTTGTATGGTATGCGGGAAATGAGTGCGTGTAACACCAGACCATATCAACAAACTCATGCACTACGTAAGCACACAACTACTTCCTGTGTGTACCTGTTGTGCACTGCACTCTGCCTATTACAGGCCATTGATCACTTTAGCAGGTTAAGGCACTGCCTCTGCAAAATAAAACTTCAAACAAACAAAAAACAAAAAACCTCACAACTGCCTTTCCTAGGTGTGTATATGTATATGGATAGCAACACTGACCTGCAGGATTCTTTCGTAGGCCGACGCCACAGTGTTTGCGATCCCCAGGCCCCGAGGTGTCAGAGTCGACTGAGCGCCGAACGACCATGTGCGTGTGCGAGTGCGCGTTAGCGCTGTGGTTGAGAAGGTACGGCGGTAACGGATGGATGAAGAAGGCGTCATCGGGGGAGAATATCGCACCCGTCTACAGTACAGATTGAATACGCATGCACAGTCCATGGCCATATGGTCCTAAAATGTAAACGCTTGTGCATAATACAGTCGTCCCTCTCTAATCCGGCGCCTTTTGCTACGGCATTTTCTGCTGGATTAACGAGGGTGCTGGATTAAGAAAGCCTGCCCTCTGACCCGGCCCTACCCAATTGCATGCATGTATCATACGTCAAAACGCAGGGTTTTTCCGTGTCGACCCCAGTATTGGTGCACGGCTTTATATTCTCAACTTTTCTCCAGGAATATACACAGTGATAAAGTACAACAGAGAACATGTTCACATGTATACGTACTCTTGCACACACACGCACAGTCGATTTATGACTGCCGGATTATGAAATCAAACTACGTGCAGTTTGAGCGATTCGTTTCAAAAAGTCACTGCCGGAGGCGGAATTCAAGTGCCGGATTAAGATGTAGGAATTGAACGAAAAAAATCGGTTTCGTCAGAAAGTGCGCCGGTTGGCAAGGGTTCCGGATAAACAAGTGCCGGATTAGAGAGGGAACGACTGTATATTCATTAGTTGAGGGAGTGGAAAAAGGTCTGAAGAAAAATTGACTGTCATCACCAGCTTGTACATGTAGTTGGACTTTTGCCTCCCCTCCCTAAATCAAACAAAGCAAATACAGTCGTGGTTTGAGGCACCAATACCCGGAGGCCAAGAACTCTAATGAACAAAAATGTAGTTTCACTACTTGCAGATACCCCATTCATGCAGGTAGACTACAACCAATTCCAGTCCCAGCATGCTCTTGTCACTTTTTTTATTAAAATGTGCTTCTGTAAATCAACAAAATGTGGCTGGCGAAAACTCTGGCCGATTTCAGAATAAATGTTTTGGCTGTCATTACACTGGCCCATGGCAGGGCTACCACTTGTTCTGATTATTCTTTCGTAAACACTCTAATTACGACAGATCGTTCGAACAAACCAACCGAACAGCTATTTCGCTATCTTAGTCGCATTTTGTTCAGAAAAGTGTCTTTAAATCTGTTGCTTCAGGCCCTTGAAATCCTACAAAGGTGTTTGCTTCTAATGGGGTGCTGCCCCCTTATCCTGAGGGACTCTGCCCTCGGCCCCTGGCCGGGGTCAACCCCTTCAGATTTCTACCAACAGAAGAATAGCAGCCCTGCGATTGAGATTTTCCTAAACGACGAATCAACTGCTTTGTTCCCTTTAAAATATGCAACCAGAGATATTTGTTAAACTTAATTCTCATATTGCATCTGGTTTACGCAAAAACACACGGAATCTGAATTATCCTCCAAATGGGACTTCTGCTTACCATTCCCTTGCACGTACTAAAGGCTACGAGCGAGTCATTAGCACCGGTGATGTGTCCACGATAGTAGCAGTGCGTGGGCGCCATGATGGGCTGCCGATGGGTGACATTGCCCTCGGCTCCCATCAGCTCGATGACGGAGTGGTCGCTGAACATTGCGCTGCTCTCCTGCACCGCGACGTGGTAGTCGTTGTCGAATGCCGCCACCTTAAAGTATGCCTCGTCGGCGTACGGGGATGTGGAGCGGCGACGGCGACGACGATGACCAGCTTCCCGTAAGTCAAACGTGATGTGCTCGCCCTACTGTCACCTCGCTCAGATGAGTACTCAGGCACGATGTCACGCGTGCCGTGATTCTCACGGCCAGGCGCATCAGCTGATCGCACCTGACAAGTCCTTGTAAGAGTTGCTGTTGCAGTGCTTCCTCGCTGGTTGGTAATTTGATTTCTTCATTCGGGGACGATTTATTTGAGCTAGGAGGACTCAACGGAGCTCTCTTTCTCACGACATTGCACTGGAAATCCTCCAGGGACATCCAGCCTAGACTGGTGCCGTCAGTGTCCTCAGGAAGCTTTTCTGACGCGGCTTCAAGAGATGCACTCCCATTCTCGAAATGCGCGCATGGCGGATGGTCGTCTTTTCCAATTTCACCAGACTTCAGTCGATCGATACTGCACAAATTTGTATGGTAAGTATGGTTGTTTTTTACACCGTTGGAAAGCTCTGGACCTCAGCTACCAGTGGAGCACCATTTTAGTTGTCTCCTAGCAACAAAACTCAAAGAAAATGCGATTTTACTGTAAGGGTCACATACGACCCTTACGCTTATGTGAGACCCATAAAGGGTTAAAAGATTTTACGGCTTTCTTCAGCACAAAGTCAAGGTGGGCTGACCATTTTAGGTGGTGCTGATAGATGATGCCGAGGTGGCGATGTTGCAGGACATTTCTAAGATGTGCATTTTTACGCTCTATGTGTGGGAGATAGCGAGGGGGGGGCGATTTCCGTTGTAGAAGGTGAAGACTACCATTTTTTACAGTGTTGATTAGGAGGTGCCAGCTCTCCAACCATCCAGC
>NC_088643.1:8995592-9035592 GCF_964019385.1 Sycon ciliatum
GAGTGAGTGAGAGTGAGTGAGAGTGAGAGTGAGTGAGAGTGAGAGAGAGAGGGGGGGGGGGGGGCAGTGGGGGTGGAGAACGAGGAGGGATCCCAGTGGACATGATAACAAACACAGCTACACCACTGATGCATTACCATCACCTGTCAAGCAACCAATACCATACTGTGGGCAAGTCCATGTAAAAAATTCTGTACGTAGGCCATAGCTCTAAGTTGGGCAAATTCAAATCCAGTCAGCATGACCGTCACTTGACAGCAGAATGAAGGCAGCCTACGGTGCGCCACGCCGAGGCCACATTGCTGGGATATCACAAAGTGCATACTCTTGCCACCAGATATAGCAAATCTGAGCACCACCTCAAACAATGATTACTATGACATTGGCAACAGGAACAACGACACACACAACGACAGAAGAACCAGCAGCAGCAGTAGCGACTGCGAAGACAATTTCCACGACAATAAAGACAACAACACCACAACCAGCAGCAGCAGCAACAGCAGCAGCAACAATCCAAACATAAACAGCAGCCACACGTCATAACGGCAAACTTCCTTGCGACCGACCTACATCGGGCCTGAACCGGGAGCAGAAGGTGTGATTCGGGAACTGAAACTGGCACTGCTGCTCCCGGCTATAGCGTTGCCCTGGCAACATGTAGTCATGGACAACAAGGCTATGGTGCTGCAGTGGACAATCTAGGATACACTGGGTCTCGTCAGTTCTGCATGTTAGCAACAAAAGCAACAAAATTGAACATGCACAAAAATGTCAGGTTTCAGGAGAAGAAACCTTGTTGTTGTTGTTGTTGTTGTTGTTGTTGTTGTTGTTGATTTTATTTTATTTCACAGTAACCAAACAAGCAGAGGAGCTCAATAACAAGGAAGCGAATGAAGATGCCAAGAAGCGCGAGGGGACTTAAAAGCAGAAAATATTCGATAATGGGGAATGGGTAAGTGGAATCTGGTCCGAGATGGACAATGAGAGCTCTGATACCGAGGGGCAACTAACTCCCAGCCAGGCATCGTCATAATCGTGTCGCCCTGGGCAACTGGAGACAAGGCGGTAACAACAGAGACGGACATGGTGTGTTTGGGCAGAATGCAAGTCACTGCAAGCAATTTGACAACATACGGACATGACTGATCACATGATCAGTGTGTGATGTCATCACCTACCCCAGAAAGCTGCGAAAGTAGGCCTTGCTGCAGTCGGAGAACTGCCAGAACTTCTTGGTGTTGGTGGCCGAGCCAACCATGACGTAGCCCTCGTCGGGCGAGCACACACTGCTATCGTGGTATGCGCCTAATCTGCACGGCGGAGTTAAAACGCCATTAGTGCGTGCACACACACACACACACACACACACACACACACACACACACGTACACACACATGCACACATGCATATAAACATATACACACATAAACACACACACACACATACACGCACACATACACACACACACACACACACACACACACACACACACACACACTTGCATGTACACCACGGAAGGTTGATGTAGATGAGTGGTTGGGCTAAATCCTGGCTGCCACACTGCATCCAATAGGGCTTGAAAGTGATGACGTCAAAACGGCCAGGGAGTAGTAAGTTGACATCAGATTTATATTTTTGGATCCACTAAAGTGTGACTTTGCTATTGCCCAAGTATGTGGGTGCATAGCAACCCACTCATGTCGCATGCAGGTGTGACTTTTATTTCGCCACCAGTTGTAACCCCGCCCCCAGTAGCCAAATCAGTCAGTTTCACTGGCTACATCACCATGCTGTGGGTAAGACCGCTTGAAATGTGCTTGGATCCATACAAAAACTGGATCCAAGTGGATCCAGTTTTCGAATTTTTGAAATTGTTGCTATGCTGTGACGTAGCACTTTCAAGCCCTATAGGAATTTAGGATAATATCAGGCATGCGAATAAACAAGAAAATCACTCATCGACATGAGTACATAATGAGTTCTACCCAACACACACGTCCTACTTGTGTTATAGTGCAACACCAAATCCGTAATAATGCTCCCCGCCGTTCAAACTCACACATGTCCCAGCTCATGAGCCATGACGACAGCGTTCTGTATACCGCGGTCGCGCACCACGGCAGCACTGGTCGTCGGGCTGCACAGGGACTGGATGTATGCACGGCCCAGCTCACCGCAACCGGCACGATTGTCAGCGGCACATAGGTCAAACCTGAACAGATGTGCGCACACACACGGAAATCATGTGACATGCAGCCTATTTAAACTGAGGCAAATCCGGCCCTGTGGCAAGCGTGCACATGACATCTCATTCTAATGTGCACGCATCACCAAACATCATCATGACATCATCATGACATCATCACCAAACATGTACACAAACGTGCACATAGACAGGCACATACAAGTTAGGACAAGCCGATAGACAGGCACGCACATGCACATACACATACATACGCACACATGTACAATCATGTACTTGTCTTTGCTCGCTACTAGAACTGGTGGGTCTCCGCGGGAGAGGGGAGAGAGATTCAAAAGGATTCTTGGAACACACGCACGCACGCACACACACACACACACACACACACACACAAAGACACACACAAACAGACAGACGGACAAAAAACAGACAAACAGACAGACACACACACCTTATCCCAAAGTCCCGACACACTCACCCGGTAAGCAGCATGGCGAAATCATGGTGTATGAAATTGCTATCCTGTACGGGATTAAGTCGCTGCTGAAATGTACCAAACTTGTCCAGAAGTGCGACGGAGTCATGACCAATCGGCATATTAGGCTAGAGATAATAACACAACACAATGCGAGAAGCACAGCAACACTTCGATATTGAATTTCCCACAAGTGCACTCCGCGCGCGCGCGCGCGCGCGCGCGTGTGTGTGTGTGTGTCCCATATGGTGCGGTGGTATGTGCAGTCGATTTCCAATCGAAAGGTTGCAGGTTCAAATCCCGACGATTATGGTCGCACACATCTTTCTTCTCTTTCTCATTCTTCTATCTCTTCTTTCATTCTCCTGGGTGGTAACCAACAGCCAGTGTATTCCAGAGTACGTGGTGTGTTGTGGTGTATGTGTGTGTGTCAAAAAAAGAATGAAAAATTGAAAAAAATGAAAATGAAAAATAGGGATTCACTGGCCAGAAAAAGCCACTTCAATCAGCTGTGTGGTGGATACCAGGCTAAACTTAGTGGCGGTCAAGGCGGGGAGGGGTATGGGGGCGGGGGAGGGTATGGGGTGGGGGGGGGGGGGTGTTGCCATGTCAACGCATGATCAGTGCGGGTTCCACCATCGGCGTTCACTCCCCTCGTGACTCACCTGGTGATCAGTAAGATAGATGATACGAGTCACGTGGAGGGTGATATCCAGCCCAGTGCTCTCCGGACTAAACACAGCCTGCATCTACAAACACCATTTTCAACAGCAACATTCACACATCCAAAACTCAGTCCGAGTCAGCGCTAAATTTCGACACACAGTGCAGCATGGTGACAAGGGAAAGGACCTGAGCACCCTGCTCACTATGTTGAGCTCATTGAGACAGGACGTGTCCAACACCTACTATCGCATAGATCGGAATTGACCATGGGCTGCCTGTTTACCTTTGCCTTCACGGTGGTGCGGTACGACAGGCTGTACCTGGTCACACGTGTCAGGTACTACATGCAATTAGTGCAATGTCGGTTTAAAACAATGGTTGCCGGCCTGGATGAAACACAGGTAAAGGCATTGCTGCTCAGTCCACCCGGTCCACGGCCGACAGCTTACCAGATTCATGAGAGTGAGCAGGTAGGTTTTCAAGGCGTCCTGGTCCCGGTCATGCTGCTCATACATGTAGGTGTCGACGACCAGCGCCGTCTCGATGTACATCGGCCCGTACTGGCTGTACACGTTTTTGCGCTTCGGATTGAACTTGGACCTGACTTCGTCCATGGCCGCGTAGAACGGGATGTAGTTGTACTGCGCTTCCCTATAGCCTGCAGAAGAGCATTGGATACAGTCACCATACGTTAACACTATGTCCGCTCCTTACGAATTGGGTTTTGAGCGTAGATTCAGGCCAGATTGGGTTGCCAGTTTTAGTAGAGCCCAGATTGAGCAGGAAAAGTCCAGATTGGGTTTGAAAAACCAAGGTTGAGTTTGAAACAGTCTAGATTGGTTTTTAAAAAGCCCAGACTGGGTTTAGAAAGCCTACATTGGGTTTTCTAGAATCCCAGAGTGGACCTTGAAAAAGCTCATAGCCCAATTGCTTCTGAACTCAACAGCACTCGGTGGGGGTGCGTTATGACTCACAAATCTATGCCGGCGCCACTTACATGGTACCCAGAGAGCGCCTCACCACAACCACTCGCTTGTGTGCATTTCTCTGGTGCCGTCACTGAACCTGGGCAGTCATGTGATGTGTATCGCCACAGTATGCAACCCGTGGACCAAACCTGTTCCGAATTGTCCGCATAATTTAAAAAAAGAGAAGCTATCTACAGTAATGAAGTCACGTGACCAATATTTAAAGCCAACTTCATCCATCATAGTTTGAAGTATGTGTTTTGTATGGTATGCGGGAAATGAGTGCGTGTAACACCAGACCATATCAACAAACTCATGCAACTACGTAAGCACACAACTACTTCCTGTGTGTACCTGTTGTGCACTGCACTCTGCCTATTACAGGCCATTGATCACTTTAGCAGGTTAAGGCACTGCCTCTGCAAAATAAAACTTCAAACAAACAAAAAACAAAAAACCTCACAACTGCCTTTCCTAGGTGTGTATATGTATATGGATAGCAACACTGACCTGCAGGATTCTTTCGTAGGCCGACGCCACAGTGTTTGCGATCCCCAGGCCCCGAGGTGTCAGAGTCGACTGAGCGCCGAACGACCATGTGCGTGTGCGAGTGCGCGTTAGCGCTGTGGTTGAGAAGGTACGGCGGTAACGGATGGATGAAGAAGGCGTCATCGGGGGAGAATATCGCACCCGTCTACAGTACAGATTGAATACGCATGCACAGTCCATGGCCATATGGTCCTAAAATGTAAACGCTTGTGCATAATACAGTCGTCCCTCTCTAATCCGGCGCCTTTTGCTACGGCATTTTCTGCTGGATTAACGAGGGTGCTGGATTAAGAAAGCCTGCCCTCTGACCCGGCCCTACCCAATTGCATGCATGTATCATACGTCAAAACGCAGGGTTTTTCCGTGTCGACCCCAGTATTTGGTGCACGGCTTTATATTCTCAACTTTTCTCCAGGAATATACACAGTGATAAAGTACAACAGAGAACATGTTCACATGTATACGTACTCTTGCACACACACGCACAGTCGATTTATGACTGCCGGATTATGAAATCAAACTACGTGCAGTTTGAGCGATTCGTTTCAAAAAGTCACTGCCGGAGGCGGAATTCAAGTGCCGGATTAAGATGTAGGAATTGAACGAAAAAAATCGGTTTCGTCAGAAAGTGCGCCGGTTGGCAAGGGTTCCGGATAAACAAGTGCCGGATTAGAGAGGGACGACTGTATATTCATTAGTTGAGGGAGTGGAAAAAGGTCTGAAGAAAAATTGACTGTCATCACCAGCTTGTACATGTAGTTGGACTTTTGCCTCCCCTCCCTAAATCAAACAAAGCAAATACAGTCGTGGTTTGAGGCACCAATACCCGGAGGCCAAGAACTCTAATGAACAAAAATGTAGTTTCACTACTTGCAGATACCCCATTCATGCAGGTAGACTACAACCAATTCCAGTCCCAGCATGCTCTTGTCACTTTTTTTATTAAAATGTGCTTCTGTAAATCAACAAAATGTGGCTGGCGAAAACTCTGGCCGATTTCAGAATAAATGTTTTGGCTGTCATTACACTGGCCCATGGCAGGGCTACCACTTGTTCTGATTATTCTTTCGTAAACACTCTAATTACGACAGATCGTTCGAACAAACCAACCGAACAGCTATTTCGCTATCTTAGTCGCATTTTGTTCAGAAAAGTGTCTTTTAAATCTGTTGCTTCAGGCCCTTGAAATCCTACAAAGGTGTTTGCTTCTAATGGGGTGCTGCCCCCTTATCCTGAGGGACTCTGCCCCTCGGCCCCTGGCCGGGGTCAACCCCTTCAGATTTCTACCAACAGAAGAATAGCAGCCCTGCGATTGAGATTTTCCTAAACGACGAATCAACTGCTTTGTTCCCTTTAAAATATGCAACCAGAGATATTTGTAAACTTAATTCTCATATTGCATCTGGTTTACCGCAAAAACACACGGAATCTGAATTATCCTCCAAATGGACTTCTGCTTACCATTCCCTTGCACGTACTAAAGGCTACGAGCGAGTCATTAGCACCGGTGATGTGTCCACGATAGTAGCAGTGCGTGGGCGCCATGATGGGCTGCCGATGGGTGACATTGCCCTCGGCTCCCATCAGCTCGATGACGGAGTGGTCGCTGAACATTGCGCTGCTCTCCTGCACCGCGACGTGGTAGTCGTTGTCGAATGCCGCCACCTTAAAGTATGCCTCGTCGGCGTACGGGGATGTGGAGCGGCGACGGCGACGACGATGACCAGCTTCCCGTAAGTCAAACGTGATGTGCTCGCCATCTACTGTCACCTCGCTCGGGTTGGTCGTATGGTACTCGTAGTCTGAGCCACAGAGTCGGGTAAACATCATGCATGAAAGAGACAGAGAGAGAACACAACTGAACATACATGTATGCCAATACCGGTGCACTTTAACACTCAACAGCTAGCGACACTTTTTCAGTGCCTCGTCAATCCAGTAGCTACATGGGACATCATCGCGGCATTACACTGTGGAATGATGAAGATTCGTGCAACTATGCACCAACAGACCTAGGCTCCTCTCAGTGTTTGGTTTCAAGCTCACTACAGCCCTGCGCGCATACACGTATGTATAATGAACAGTAAAGAAAAGTATACAAGGGAATACGTTATCTCCGGACAGCTATTTGACCTTGGTAGGTCTCATCAGCGGAGCTCAGAGTCAATGGCTGAACCTATCGCAATGAGATCCAGTGAACAAAGCATTTTTAAATTGGCTCAAAGCCAGAGTGCTCTGACGGCGAGAAACACAGCGAGCTTTGCGCGAGGGCAGATAACTTCCACGCTAGCAAGAAATAGTGCTCAAAGGGGAATCGAATACTAGAGCTGGAGATTCACAAAATCACAAATTCTCAATACCTTCTTCTTTGGATGTTCCAAAAAAGTTGTAAAGATGCTGGTCGGTCAGGAACTTGTGCAGGCCGTGACCCTGATGGGAGTAACAACAAACATGACAAGGAGACGAGCATAACTCCTGACTAGTTAGTTTTCATTTCCACAAAAAAAGCATGGTGAGCAATTGTAACACGGCCTATCATTCTGCGAGCTGCGTGTATTCTCCAGAACGGTAGAAATTCTAACAATAGAAGACATACACCTGCACATTCATAAAGCATTCACAACCCTCCATCATACCAAAACTGTCTTATAGCGGCTACATGATAATTATGGTAGCCACTTTGTGCTGTTTTCTTGCCTAGGAAGTTGGAACATAAGTATAGGACACGCCACTGGAAGTATTTAGTTCAGGCAGCAGAGGTAGACTAATGATCTTCTCATGTGGATAACATTGCTGCCATTGACTTTAATTTTCTATAAACATTTTAATATACCTTGGAGATTAAGACCATCAAGGACTGATATCTCTCCTTCCCCAACCTATAACCTAATCATTCTTTGATTAGTTTAGATGGAACAGGCACAGGCAGTTTAAGTCAGGACAAGAAATGTACCTCCCCCCCCCCCCCCCTCCCACCTCCCCACCCAGAGGACAGGAAATGTATGTATCATGGCGACTCCAGAACGACATCCCGGCTGATTGGCTGAATGCAGTCCACTAACGACGTACCGGAAAGCGTTCGTGTTCCGTCTCCAGTCCATGGCTCGGCGACACAACCGCACCAGCGAACAGCACAGAGAATACATGGACCCAGGAACACATCATTGCTATCAGCTGAAGGTTAGCAAGAGTGGGATGGAGAAACCGCCACCGGAGACGAAAGTTCTGCCAAAACAGCCACCGGAACGTTGAGGCAGGTAGCTTGGCCCAACTCCAAAGGCAATATGAATGAAAGAAGAGCTTGCTGTTTCTCTCACAACTGTTGGTGGTTGTAGAAGCTGCTCGTGTGAGATCCAAAAGTGAGTGTCCCACAGGACTATAATTATCATGCTGCTGTAACTATGAAGCACTGGACAGCAGCTAGGACAGGGTTGCCAGCCACTCAGCTGGCATCCCAGACTTCAATCTAGCTGCTGGCTGCCACCAATGCACCATGGCCTTCACTGGGTGACAATCACTGTCAGTTACTTGAACTAGGGGGACTGACAAGTGACAGCCTGTAAGGCTGTATTGCAGTGAATCGTGTGATACGCGGCGTCATCAGGGGGCACACAGGCATGGGACCGTTAGTGCCTAGTGGTCGTTACTACACACACAGACTCAGTGACTCTGCAGGCCCTCGACACTGCCACTGGGAAGTACACATGGTACAGGGGGCACCTGAGTGAGTTCAGCTTCCAGTTCCATCACCCGTCCACAACGGTCGCAGTACTACGAATCCATGAGCTTGATGATCCGTGATCGCTAAAGCCAAGCTGACTAGACCTGTTCCGAGCTCGGACAGCCAGAGCGGCAGAGGCCTAGCGCCACACGATGAGCAGCTCGGATTCAGACGACCGTATGCCAGTCAGCGTTGATTGACGGCATTCATGGCTAGGCTGGTGCTGCGAAACGGAACAAATGTCGTAATTATTTTAGATTTGCCCGGATTCCTTGGGCACAGCAAGCCAAGGAGGTAAACACCTACGCGCACCTTTATCATCACACCATGATGATGTCCATGGACTGATGTTATTACCGTACTGGGTTCGTAGGCTGAACTGGTTTTGCTCGGAAAGGGTAGCGCAGAGGTAGAACTCTGCACGCCGATGAGACAAACGCGTCTACACTAACTTACAGTCGTGTTACATCTCAGCACTCAGTGTTCGCACTGCGGCTTCTTGCAAGTATGAAAAGGTGATAATTATGCTTCCATCAAGACAAGTGTGCACAAAATGAAATGTCTATGGACTATTGCTTCCATTCACAAAGGTCTAACTCTAAGGTTAGTAAGGAACAGTGCAGCATGCAGTGCGTTAGTTTCCACAAATCCCGAGCAGAAAATCTGAGTCCAATGACATGCATGTTTCACCTAGAACCAGGCAAGATTCTTGCGTTCCCGAAGTCGCGAATAACGACACTCGAACGGACAGGCTGAATCATGAATGTTTGCGTGTTACAGCTCTGCTGTACTACTACTAGGATCAGGAGTCTAGGACTGAAGCTAGTGAGATGTTGATACCGGTAACCTACTGAGTCAGTCTGTATCTCACTTCTCAGGACTGAAGTTGTTGCTATTTGCGAGGTGGTTGACCATGTTGACTGTAGTCGTGTAGAACGATAATATGAAGCCAAAAAATTACCAGCCAGCAGGGCGATATCTTTCAACCAACGCTCACTCGCTCAGCATTTCAAGCTGTGGATGAGAAAGCAAGTTGCAAACTACCGTAGTAAACCTTGACCATTTTTGGGTCGTGTAACGCGTGTTTTTGCTTTTGCTCTTTCATGGTTTCACACTATTGGCGTTGTGAAATCCGTTCTCAAGTAAACCGTGACTGTCCGCCAGCAGTTCAGGTTCCCTGCTTGAGCGTCGTCTTCCGAGTGTACTTCCTTCTCCGCCTTCATCACCACACGACTCACAACTGACACAAGCAGACATCATCCAACTAAATCCAAGAAGGAGGCTAGGCTGTCAAGCTCACCAGTTACCTGGGTTTCGGATGCGTGGTTTCCATGGGAAGACGGAGCACAGAGCAGGGAGTAGTATTAATTTTTATTACTCCCTGGTACATAAATGCAGAGCTCCAAGTCTACATTTTAGTACTCCCTGGTTGCGTCACTCTTCAGTGTTTTTTTTTGCGTTGCGCAATGCATGCACAGCGCACCGATGCATGAGTTCAAGCAAAAATGGCACAAGCGACCGCATGGGCCATGGGATCGATCGATCATGCACTCGTGAGCGTGAAAAAGCAAAAGTTTGTGTTGGCAGCTTTTGCATTTTGTTTTGAGTTTCCCTGCATGTTGCTGAACTTCGAATAGAGAAGCAAGATGAACAGGATTGCCGCTGCTGGCGCTGCCGGCGTTGCTGGTCTTGTGGGACTTGGAATAGCTGGCTCAAGCTGCTTTTATTCAGGTACAATCCGTGTGTGGAGGTTACTGTCGCCCGGATTTCTCTCAATAGAAATTCATAATTTTTTTGCTCGCAGTTGAGGGTGGTCACCGTGCCATCATTTTCAGTCGTGTTGGAGGAACCAAGGAAAATGTATACGCCGAAGGACTCCACTTCAAGTACGTAGGCGTATGCTCACCTTCAGGTTCATTGTGTGTGTTGTCTGTCCGTACGGATAATGACCGGAGGTGACATAATCTCATCGTGATCGCTCTATCATAAATAAGTGTCCTGGTGAAAGATTGGCCCGTAGGAAGATCTTCCGAGATTTGGGGAATAAGCTGCACTAAGCATCCATTGAAATGAAGTAATGTTATTATACTCTCTGTTGAATTTGCCTATGTTTGGAGTTCATAATACCAATATCACCACTACCACCTCCACCACAGTCTTATGTTGCAATTCAAGAACTATATCTCTCCAAATGTTAGCCCCTGGGGGCTTCATCAGGGAAGCCCGGGGGGGGGGGGGGGGGGGGAGTATTGGTGTTCAATCTTATCAAATTGACGCACTTATCAAAGTATCTCTTCACTTCATGGATATTTTTGTTGGCTGGTCGATGTGGACATCAGTTGTTCAATGGAACCTCACCAAAGTGGGCATCCATGGGACTGGGCAAACATGTACTTGCACTCTTTTGTGAGGTATCCTGGCTATTGAAACCTGGTCTGATGTGATCTTTACCGACACGCATATCAATTATTGATGAAGACCCAGGGCGGTACCGGTGGATATCTGCACGAGCCTGCTCCTGCCATGAATGCGGATACTACATAAATGCAGACGCCTTTGTGATACTGGGTCTACCCGAGGACAAGCTCCATACTCTATTTGATCGCCTGCCAACCTTTGATCTCCTTATGAACTTCGCTAATAACGACTGCGGATATAACGACAATTCGCGAATAACGACAGAATTTCCATGCCCAGAGCAAAGTCCCATCTAACGGCAACACGTATAATGAGACTTCGGGTATAACGACACTTCGCGAATAACGACACTGTTCTGGTACCCCGCCAAGTGTCGTTATACGCACAGTTGACTGTGCATTCAGAACATTGCTGGGCGTGCCAGTGTTTGATATTGGTTAGGTTCTGCTCTATGTGAATGGAAGTGCAGCATGAAGACCTGAGTACTTGCATATTTTGGGCTTCACACGTCGCGAAGAAGATGTTTTGGTCTACATTCAGAATTTCACACGAAAAAAGCATACCACTTTTTAAAGTGGGAGCTGGAAAATTCAGATACCAAATCTGATAGTTTTCTGACAGACTGCTGCCATATTTGAGTGATGCCCATCAGATCATTATGCATTTTCTGTGCGTGCGCCGCATCATAACATGAAGATCCTCATCTCCGCGTAGAAATCTGAACCCCAAACTTTAGCATTATCGATGGAACCCTTTCAAATGGTGTCAATCTGCGCGGTATCGGGTTTGACCGAGTGCACATGTACTCTAGCGATGTGGCCAAGTAGAAGTGCAGCTAGGAATGTACACATTCACACAACTACAAGTAGTTGGAATTCAATTTTGGCTTCACAACAGGCGCTGCACATGTGTGTATCTAGGTCATTCGGCCCAAATATGCGCATGATGATGGTCAAAATTGTGTGTGTGTGTTGGGGAGGGGGGGCGGGTGCACATGCGCACACATTTCCATGCAAGCCACACACATCTAAATGTAAATTTACTACATTTCCAATTGTGATCTTGCTGTTGCTTTTCACTAGGTGGCCGTGGCTTCAGTGGCCCATCATCTACGACATCAGGGAGAGACCCAGAAAGATCTCCTCACCAACTGGTACAAAAGGTGGGTTTCCTGTGCTCAAGCGTTCTATGGCCACCCAGAATTAACTCGTTGTTTCGGGTCACCCGACCGCAAAATGGTTTTTTTTGATTGTGCATGCAAATGTATGTACATGACTAGGCTATGTACACACGCGACCCTAAAATAATAGCAGTGACTGAGTCCAGACGTCGATCTCAGAGTCAGAAGCAGCCAAATGACAGGCTGCAGCGCTTGGTGACGGCGTTGTATATTCTCCAATCCGCGATCGGTCCTGAAACAACATCAGCTCCGCCACTGTGTCGCTCATTGACAGAGGTTTTGGTGAGAGCTGCTCGTCAGACTCGTTTGCTAGCGAGGTCAAGATCTGGCCCTGGAGCTAGCTGGGGACCTAGATCTGAAGGCGCTGGATTGTCTAGATTTGATCGACTGGCTTGATGGACAAAAGCTATTCGATAATTATTATGTATGCACGTGGCCATATAGCGCGCATGGCACAACCAAAATAAAAAATATAATAAAATAGACCCGACCGACCGACCCTGGTACGGATGAGTGAAGTGACCCGAAACAACGAATTAATTCTAGGTGGCCTATTCTGTTTTGTTTTTTTGTGTAAACACCGCATGGCGACTCCTTGCGTTTTACCACCGTTTCCTGTGCAATTGCTGTGTTGAATCGGACCTTACGTAAAGGAACTCCAGGTACTGCTGTAGTGATTTGAACCATTGGTACTGTATGAATAGCATCAAGGCCCGTCCACATCCGCATGCTTGTTTCTAGCGAAACTCGCGCTGCCAACGCCTTTGGTGATTCTGTGAAAGGCGCGCGTGTGTGTGTGTGTGTGTGTGTGTGTGTGTGTGTGTGTGTGTGTGTGTGTGTTCGCGCACGCTCGCTCGCGTGGGCGTGTGTGCATGTTGGAGCTTGATGGTGCGCTCACTTGCTTTGTTCAATAGTTCAACGTGTAAGCATTGCTAAGCAACATTTCGCTTTGTTTTGCTTGTTTGCTGCTTACACAGATCTTCAGATGGTGAACATCTCCCTTCGTATCCTCTTCCGTCCCCAGCAGCACAACCTTCCAGACATGTTCAGATCGTATGGTACAGACTACGATGAGAGAGTTCTTCCCTCCGTTGCCAACGAGGTGAGAAGTGTTTACTACTTACGTGTGTTGTTTCTTTCCTGCTTCCTCCTATGGATTCAGATCCTGACCCATCGATCTTGTGGACATGGGCTTTACTTTGGGCATTGCCACTCCGACCCCCTCTCTTCCGGACCCGTCAGTCTTGTGGACATGCAGGGCTTTGCTTTGGGCACCCCCCCCCCCCCCCCCCCCCCCCCCCCACACACACTTGCTTTTCATGACATACGTTTGCGTAGATAGTCACTGATCTTGACCTAGCGCATACTGCAGTGTACCGGGTAGTTTCCTCGTCTATGTGCGCTATGTTTAAATTGTACTTCGTTTGTGTCACTGGCGAGCTGGTTATCCATCGCATTGCCCATAGCGTGCCAAATGCCCACAGGCTGCACGTTTCCCCTCGTAGTTGCTGCTGCTCCACAGTTCTTGCATAATGCGTCTAATGATGTTTGGTCTGCTGTGTGTGCGTGTGTGTGCGTGCCTGTTGTGCTCTAGGTTCTGAAGAGTGTCGTGGCTCAGTTCAATGCTTCGCAGTTGATCACCCAGAGAGCAAAGGTTAGTAGCTCAGCTGGCAGTAGTGGCAAAGTGGCAGCTAGTGTCCCATCGGCATCCGTCCATCATGAGTCTCTCTACACCTGGTTGCGTGTTAATCTCCCAGTGCTCTGGTGCCGCAATCTCTAACTCCGTGCTAGTTGCCTTGAGTGCATTTTTCTCGTTGTGGTGAATGCTCGTGGAAGAAATTGATCCGGGGAAACCAGAGAAACAGCTTGTTTGCACACACCGAATTTATTGCCAATTCCGTCGTCTTCGTTTTGCTGTGCCTTTCATTCAATCCAGGTCAGCGCTCTTGTTCGTCAGGGTCTCGTACAGCGCTCCAACGACTTCTTCATCGACGTTGTGGACGTCTCCATTGTACGTCCGTGTGCTGTGCCTGTGTTTCTCCTTGTTGGCGGGCGTGTGTACCTTGCGTTCCCTGCTTGCGTTGGGCATGTGATAGTGCTAGTTTTTTTCTCTGTGGCGTGTGGTCTCTGTACGAGAAGGGGGGCGGGGGGGGGGGGGGGGTAGAGAGAGGGGAAATCAGTAAGCGGGGGGGGGGGGGGGGGGGGGCGAGATCAGCAAGGCCTAATGCGGCGAATGCATTTTTGCGCGTGGGGAATACATGTATGCGTGTAAGGGGAAGTGTAGGTGTGTGTACAGCAGGAGGTTGGTCAGACCAGGTGTTGTGAGATGTGACTGATCCATCCACACGATAGGTATCATGTTGTTACACCACAACACTGTAAAAAGATCTGTTCCCAATAATTATAATGTACTTTCTGTAGGAGTCAAATTCATTAGAAGTCCTAGATTATAACCGATGGTAAACCTGGCATTGTTCTTGCCTCTGCTAGCTAGCAAAATTCTCTTCCTTCCCTGATAGCTGTGAGTGTGGTGTGATGTGTTTTTTTCTCAGACCGACTTGACCTTCAGTGGCGAATACACGGCTGCTGTTGAAGCCAAACAAGTTGGTGAGTGGGATTGAGCAATCGCATGATGAGCAGTCTGATACGTTCGTTTGACCAGTTTCTGGTGGTGTTGTTCGTCCTGCTTGCACTCAATCTGTGCGGATATAAAGTGCATGTAGCAGATTTTCGAGTTTGTTTAGATGCCTTCCGGTCCTTGTCTCACCGGTATACTCTAATTTCAGAAATTTTCGCTGCTCAATATTTTCGGTATGAGGGCAACAGGCCAGGTTAGGTGAACAGAAATTTTCGGTACAGAGAAGCAGTTCCCTATTGGATTACGTGTGTTAGTGTTTGTTCGGTGTATTGAAATTTTAGGTATGAAACAGACGCACCGAAAGTACCGAAAATAAAAGTACACCGAAAATTTGTGAAATTACAGTAATCTATTTATGCACACTTCAAAATTAGCCACACAAGTAAAACACTGTAAAACATGTCATTTTCGGTGATTTCGGTAGAGAAACCAGGCACCTAAATTTAAATTACACCTAAAAGGCACTAGAGTATGCACTGTATGTGAAGGGAATGCCGGTCACCTAATTCTACATTACACCTGAAACCTGGCAGGTCCCTGGCACCGAAATTTTAATGCACCTAAAATTACATGTTTTACAGTAATCAGTAGTGACAACATGTTACTAGTGGGTGAAGTTCAGATATCATTGGTATACATGGTATTTGTTTGTTCACTGTGCTGCCATGCCAATACAGCCCAGCAGGAGGCACAGCGCGCCACTTTCATCGTTGAAAAGGCTAAGCAGGGACCGGCAGCACAAGGTCGTACAGGCCGAGGGAGAAGCTGAGGCTGCCACTATGATATCCTCTTTTGCACGTTGCGTGTGCCTTGCTTGTTTTGCTCTTGTTCACTTCACTCATTTGCTATTCGAACACTGTGATTGGGTTGAGAGTCTTGTTTGTCAACTCTGCGAGAAAGGCTAGCACATGCTCTCTCTCTCTCTCTCTCTCTCTCTCTCTCTCTCTCTCTCTCTCTCTCTCTCTCTCTCTCTCTCTCTCTCTCTCTCTCTCTCTCTCTCTCACACTCACTCACTCACATACACACACCTCCCTCCCTCTCCATTACTGTTAGCGTATGAGCATTGTTTGCCTTGACTGAAGTTGTTCTGTGCACTTGGGTAAGGCCATGCGTGACAATCCCGGCTACCTGAAGCTCAGAAGAATCCGCGCTGCACAAGCAATCTCAAAATCTGTAAGTCCAACATTCGCCACTCTGTCATTGTTTTTGGGGGGGGGGGGGGGTCCACATCTCCCTTCCCTGTGTGAGAAAGTGGGTGTTATGATCACGGTGGACTCTTACATGATGAAAAGTTGAACTGCCATGCGTTTGAACTGTTTGTTGCTCAGCCCCTGTTCTCGCAAAGCATACAGCACTTGTGCAATTTACACTGCGCGCCATGTTTGCCTTGTCGTGTTGTAGACGAGGGTAGCCAGCAGTTGGGTGTTGCTACCCTCGTCCTAGGAAGGGTTTGATGCATGCTAACCGTGTACCTATGTACTGCCTCATCACATCTGTGTTCGTACAGATTTCCGAATCCCGCAACCGTGTATACCTCGACAGCGATGGCCTCCTCCTTGGCCTGACAGGCGGTGAAGAGATGTAAGTTTCTACTCCTATGTTCTAGCATTTACGTGCACAGTAAAACTTCCCAGATCTGGACGTCCCTAATCCGGGCACGTCCGTCTATTGGGCACCTTTCTGACCCATCTAGAGTCACAGAAAATGGCTTTTCAATGAAAAACTGCCCCGAAACAGTCATCTTGATTGGCATAAAAATCTTACTGCAGTAAACACTTGAGAGTTTTTGAGTTATGGGCAATTCCTAGTTACGGGCAGTGCTCTGTCCCAGCCTGCACGGATCTGGGCAGTTTTACTGTAGATCCTTCAGTGTAGGGAACCAGGGATCCGTGTACTATTATCATAGCTTCATGCTACGGTGCCTTATAGGCCATTCACACGACGTGCAAGAATTTCCATGCCCAGAGCAAAGTCCCTTCTACCTGTATACATATAATGAGACTTCGGGTATAAGGACACTTCGCGAATAAGGACACCTTTCTGATGCCCCGCCGAGTGTCGTTATAAGCGAAGCTGACTGTATTTGTGATTAGATAGATGCAATGGCTGCGGTGTATCTTAGAACCTGCATACCCTGCAATTAGTGGCAGAATATGTGTATAGGTTTAAAAAAAGAAAAAAGAAGAGCTGTTCAGGACAGTGACCAAGTAGGAACTGTACATGATTGTATAGCAAAACCGCTAAAGGATCACCTACTCCTTACAGAATGCACTGCAGTGGTCAATGATTCTTTGGCCAACGCATCTGCATTGTGTACTTGGCTCTCATCGCACGTTTTCTGTTGAAGTTTATGTAGGTTGACTTTGTTCTCATTGCCATGTCGTTTGACTTCTTGACGCACTGTGTTGTTTCCTTCTCTCCTCTTTCATCTGCAGGGCCGAGAAGGTGAAGTCATCTCGACGATGAGCGGCAAAACGTTTGTTTTTTAAATTCTTCCATGACGACTTCATCCTGCCTTGCTTGCCGTTCGGCTCGCTGTTTCAAGTTCTTTTCAGTTGAGGTTGTGTAGACGACAGTAGGAGAGTGATCGTGCTGGACTCTGTACTGTTGTCATGTACCGACATTTAGTTAACAGCTTACTTGGACCCTCGCGTTGTGTACCAACATTTAGTTAACAACTTGCCTGGACGTGCCATTGTTGTGTTGGCAGTGGTGTCCGCTCCTTTTCATGATCTGGCTCAGTTGCCTGCACGGCATAATTATAATGATGCTTGCACATGCATCCTAAACCGTGATATGCTCACCGTGGCCTGGCTTAATGTAGTGTGTGTGTGTGTGTGTGTGTGTGTGTGTGTGTGTGTGTGTGTGTGTGTGTGTGTGTGTTGGGATTCACTGGCCAAAAAAGCCACTTCATAGCTGTGTGGTGTAGACCTGGCTGAATAGTGGCGGTCAATTCTTCAGCCTTGCAAGCTGTTGAACGGTGCAATCCCAGCACTGCTATGGCTTCTGCTGTAGCATCGCTATCATCGCCTCTGGCGATGGGCGTCAAATGGTCCAAATGGTGTGTGTGTTGGGGGGGGGGGGGGGGGGACAAGGTGTAGCCAGCCTGAAACCGAAGGGGATAGTTCATTCCGCTTGTACAGGGGGGCCAGATCTGCATCGCTTCAAACACGGTGTTTGCTATACAAGTGCATAGCAGGTGTTCAGTGTGTTTCCATTCTGATTTACCAAGAGTACTGTACATACAGTAGAGTTGTGCGTCCGCGGTCCAAGAACGTTGTTTCCAAGGGGTTAGCCAGCTGCCTGGGACGTTCTTGTTTTTCAGAAACCTGGCTGCGTTCTTATTGAACATTCTCGGAAACAATTCGCCGTGCGCTACTCTACTGTATGTACTGGTGTTAATACAATTTGTGGGACGGGGAGAAAAGTGGCACGCATTTCATTAGCTTACTCAAGCCCTAGCCCTCCCCTCGGCTTGGGCCCTCTCACCTCGTATTCTCCATTGCCATTAGCATTGACCGCTGTTGATAGATCCTTGGAAATGACTTGTCTTGACTCGAGTTGACTCTGATCATCAAGACTAGAGTACATGAAAACCGGTTTTCATGTGCCATCATGCCATGATGTGGTGCACGTGAGCGTGATTTCGAGTAACCATGGTGATGGTGTTGCGCAACGACCTCAGCTCCCCGGATATCCCGGATATATCGTGCACGCGCACGATCGATCCATGATCCAGCGCTACATATGCATGCAGTCGCAAGATTTCGTAAAAATTCACGAAAGCGAAGCCGGTTCGATCGATGATGCATGATCAAAGCTAGCCGTGTGATCTGTGAACGAACAATACTGACCAGCGAGACGACCCAATTTGGTTGTATTCCTTGTGTCGGTTCATCTTCTTGTCTGGCACGACTACTGCGTGCTTGGGTGAGAGTAGCCATGTATCATTGTAGGGGAGCGCTGAGGCTTACTGCCACTGCGGCCTGCAGACTTGGCCAACCCAGTCAGACAAGGGCAACAGGCAGCTGTAATCTTGAGGTTGACCAGGGTAAGTATTTATGATGCTGTAGTAACAGGCTGCCGGCGCTATGATAGTGAAACGCTTACGCGACGGGCTGATTTGCGGTGTGGATTTCAGGTTTTGCTCGTGGACTGGGCCATCAACAAGCTCGATCCTTTCATATCTCAGGTAAAGTAATAGAAATAATGTAATAAATATGCTGTTTTTAATACTTTTTATATCCATAAGTCTGAGGGGCTGAAAAGACGCACACACACACACACACCACACACACACACACACACACACACACACACACACACACACACACACACACACACACACACACACACACACACACACACACACACGTTGACCTTGACCTTGACCATGAATGCTCGTATGCAAGTGCACATGATAGCAATGGCTGCTCTTCTGTCGTGAAATTTGGAGAAAATGGCGTTGCGCTTGAGATCACAGGAACAAATAGACGTTTGGAGACTGCAAGAAACGAGGCTATGGAATACGCTGAGGTGGATAATTGCCTGATTTTTCCTGATGTGACCAAGTGCTGACCACCACGCCTGGAATTCTTGCACAGTCCAGCGCCACTCCGATGGTGAGAGTTCGGTTGCAGCCACTTCTGCTGTTGCGCCGTTCCGCCGTCGCTTTCAAGGCTGTTCCCCAAATCTAGCGGGAAGCAGTGCTCCACACAACCGCTACTTCGGCCATTGGCCGCCATCCATTCGATCGCAAGTGGTCTCAATGGAAAAAAAAAGACCACTGATGTTGTAATCTAAGCCACCGTGCACTACGATGTCATATGTACAGTGCTGCCAAATAATTTTTGCCCAAAATCGGACACCCGGTACCCGTCACCGCCAAGGCGCTAGGCTAGCTAGGCTGGCCACATGGTGCGAGTTTTTCTCTTTTTCTCTTTGGCAATTTTTCCAGAGAGCGTGTGTGGGCAGGCGTGTGTTTACCGCCATATTGCCAGGTGTGTCTTTACCACCATATTTATGAGAATTCAAAATATCGCACAAAATACCATGAAAAATCGCTCCGTTGCCATGGTAACCGGTATGGCACCCCCCAAGTTGTCATGAATTTTGTAATGAATGCATGAGTGTGGTCACACATTGCACTGTACAGTGTACAATCATGTACCCAGGCATGTTACTCAACTCTCGAGTTTGCACTTCCACACTCCACAGCCGGCCAAGCGCTAGCCCTTTTTCATGTACATGTACATGACTACAGTACTACCGGTAGTACCGTAAAATCCCGCCAGAGCGCCCCGTCTCTCCCATCCGCCCCCCCCCCCCCCCCTGACTTCTTGTCAGGGACGTGATTGATTGTATCCTCGTATGACTCTGTCGCAGTCTGTGATGCCGTACTGCACTGCAGACGCGTGCTCGACCCCGTTGGAAATGTACGCAACAGTGCCCACCCTCCTGACCAGGGATCGCACAAACCCTGCGTTTTGTCGGGTCTGTTCGTCTCCTGGCTCTTGACCCTTGGTCGGTGTACGAGATGCACGAACAGTTTTCGTAGGGTGAGTACTTTTGCATGTAGCACTGAATGCGGCAAGTAGGACTCGCCCATCCGCCCCTCCCCACCTGAAGCGTCGAGGAGGTAGGGGCGCTCTGGCGGGATTTTACGGTACAGTGATTTGTGCCTTCAGTTGCGCTGAAAAGTGAAAATACAGGACTTCTGCATCGGAAAGTACTGATCCCTGATAATTTTGGCTGCTTTTCGGACGTTTCCTTTTTCGGACCGGTTTTCGGAAGAGCCTTCAAAAATCGGACACTGTCCGAAAATCGGACGGTTTGGCAGCACTGTATGTATCTTCCTCTGTTTCATGTTGGTGGTGCCCTAGATAGACTGGATATTGGTGCACCGTGTTGAGCTGAGAGACGTGTTCAGCTTTTACTGGCCACGTGCAAGCACCATATGCAGAAGAGTAGGAGTAATGACAGTGCAATGCACAATACTGAAATCAGCGATAGAGACAGAGACAGATGGACGGAGAGAAGGAGAGAGAGAGAGAGAGAGAAAGAGAGAGAGAGAGGGGGGGGGGGGTGAGGACTTCTGGCTGCACCCGTCTTAAAAAACACAACATTGATCACCAGGACTATTGTGCCCTCTTCCTGGCGTGGAGTTGTCCCGTGGATATCGTGTGCCTGCATTGGCTACCAGTGGAGTGCTGCTGTGTAGCCATTCTTTGGAGCACAGCCAAAGGCGTGTGTTTACATGTCCTCGGCCCGCTCCCTCTCTCTATCTCTAGCTCTATCTCTCTGATTTAGTTCCTCTTCCACTTCTGTCGTGCGTTTACAGTTCCCAGATTTGCCAAGAAGAACTTCTACGATATCCTCGGCATTGGCAAAACAGCGAGTCAGTCGGAAATCAAGAAGGCCTACTACAAACTAGCCAAGGAGCATCACCCTGATGCGAATCGCAGCAATCCGGATGCCTCCAAGAAGTTTGCGGAGATTGCCGAGGCGTACGAAGCTCTCGGCAACGAAGAGAAGCGCCGCGATTATGACAGCGGTGGTGGGGAGTATGGGAGTGGTGGTGGTGCCGGTGGTGCACAGTATCATCAGAACGCCCAGGACATCTTCCGCCGCTTCCACGAGCAGTTCGCCGGCGGTATGGGCGGCGGTGGTGTTGGCGGCATGGGAGGCTTCGAGTCCTCCGATCAGGTAAGCCAAAAACACGTATGTCTTTCGTGACTGGATGATAGCTTCGCAACTCTCCGTGCTCTTGACAAAGGCTCCTACCGCCATATTAGTGCTTGTAGCTGTTTTCAATACACAGCATCTGTTTAGTTAGGATTGCTCCTGGGATCTTGTAGTGATACCAAACTGATACTGTTTACTGCGACCCGGCTGTGAAACACAGATTTATATGGCCTGTGAAAGTATGCTACATTGTATACTAAAGTTTCACTGTACTTTGATGTATTCAGAGCCTGTCTTCATGCTGTGTGTGTGTTCCCATCTGGCTAGGTGCTGCAAATCCGCCTGTCGTTCCTCGACGCCGCCCTGGGCTGCAGCAAGAGCGTATCGATAAAGCACGACGAGATGTGCAGGCGCTGCAAGGGCCAGAGAGCCGAGCCCGGCACCAAGAACGTCAAGTGCACAACGTGCAAGGGCACGGGAGAGGTGCGTTATCCCCATTATCACTCCAGTTTGTGTACAGTGGTGTGGGTGTGTAGCCCATCGCTGTGTTGCTGTTTTTGTTGTTGCCTTGGGTAAGGGTGAGGGTGCAATGCTATTGCTATGCAACATGATTCCTGGATGATCTTGGCTTACTCGGTGTTTCTCTCCGTCCATCTCTAGGTGATGCACACAATCTCCTTCTTCCAGATGCGCGACACGTGCCACGCATGCAAGGGCTCTGGCAACATCTACCAGACGGCATGCACCAGCTGCCACGGCAAGGGCCGCACATCGCAGAGCAAGACACTCAAGGTGCCGATACCGGCCGGCGTGGAAGACGGCCAGACCGTACGCATGCAGGCACCGGACGGAAACGGCACAGTCCTCATCAACATCCAGGTAGGGGTCGCATATCTCCGTCGGCAAATATTGTGACCCAGTTTCTTTTCACCTCTAATCCCGTAAATCAAGCCATTTCGGTTGACCCCTTAGGTGTTCGAATTCCCAAGGTTTTATTATATCACCTCACGACGTATATCTTCTGGGTGTGGCGTTTTGTTCATCTCACTTCTAACTTGAAAGCCATGCAATCCACATTGAATTCCTTCCTGCCCCAGTGCTTACATTTATTTATCCATACTGCTGTTTTGGATTTTTTTAAAGGAAGTACAAAATTTTGCGAGTTGTGACTGATTCCGAGTTCTATAATATTATTGCTTTTTTGCCAAATCATGTGTGCTGCCCAGGTCGACCCCAGTACCGAGTTTGTCCGCGAAGGCTTTGACCTGCACTCGGATGCTGCAGTGCCTGTCTGCACAGTAAGTCGTGTGCGAGTGTGTGCTGTGGAGCTTCAATAGCATATCCCCAATGAACATAATATCAGTGCTTTGTAGCCGAGATTTTTTCTTCATCAACCACCACTCCATAACTGCGCTCCCCAGCCGCTTTTTAGCCGGGAGGCTGTGTATAAGTCACCACCCATTGAACTGGATTGCATTGAGACCCCAGCACAACCATAGCACCGAATTCACATCTGTACGGCAAGCGTGGAGTGCAGTGTTTCCACGCACTGTCGCGTGGCTCGCGTGTAGTCAGCGCAATACAGTCACCGCACCAGCAAATAGCCGCCATAGGTACTACATAGTCAAAATAGGCAAGATGACGGCTGTAAGGTTGCCAGTGGCACAAAGTCATCACACCACACATGTGCTAGCACAAAGTCACCGCGCCACAGATGTGCGAGCACAAAGTCACCGCGCCACAGATGTGCGAGCACAAAGTCACCGCGCCACAGATGTGCGAGCACAAAGTCACCGCGCCACAGATGTGCGAGCACAAAGTCACCACGCCACAGATGTGCTAGCACAAAGTCACCGCGCCACAGATGTGCGAGCACAAAGTCACCGCGCCACAGATGTGCGAGCACAAAGTCACCGCGCCACAGATGTGCGAGCACAAAGTCACCGCGCCACAGATGTGCGAGCACAAAGTCACCGCGCCACAGATGTGCGAGCACAAAGTCACCACGCCACAGATGTGCGAGCACAAAGTCACCACGCCACAGATGTGCGAGCACAAAGTCACCGCGCCACAGATGTGCGAGCACAAAGTCACCACGCCACAGATGTGCGAGCACAAAGTCACCACGCCACAGATGTGCGAGCACAAAGTCACCACGCCACAGATGTGCGAGCACAAAGTCACCACGCCACAGATGTGCGAGCACAAAGTCACCACGCCACAGATGTGCGAGCACAAAGTCACCGCGCCACAGATGTGCGAGCACAAAGTCACCACACCACAGATGTGCTAGCACAAAGTCACCACGCCACAGATGTGCGAGCACAAAGTCACCGCGCCACAGATGTGCGAGCACAAAGTCACCACGCCACAGATGTGCTAGCACAAAGTCACCACGCCACAGATGTGCTAGCACAAAGTCACCACGCCACAGATGTGCTAGCACAAAGTCACCACGCCACAGATGTGCTAGCACAAAGTCACCACGCCACAGATGTGCTAGCACAAAGTCACCACGCCACAAATGTGCTAGCACAAAGTCACCACGCCACAGATGTGCTAGCACAAAGTCACCACGCCACAGATGTGCTAGCACAAAGTCACCACGCCACAGATGTGCTAGCACAAAGTCACCACGCCACAGATGTGCTAGCACAAAGTCACCACGCCACAGATGTGCTAGCACAAAGTCACCACGCCACAGATGTGCTAGCACAAAGTCACCACGCCACAGATGTGCTAGCACAAAGTCACCGCGCCACAGATGTGCTAGCACAAAGTCACCACGCCACAGATGTGCTAGCACAAAGTCACCGCGCCACAGATGTGCTAGCACAAAGTCACCGCGCCACAGATGTGCAAGCACAAAGTCACCGCGCCACAGATGTGCTGGCACAAAGTCACCGCGCCACAGATGTGCAAGCACAAAGTCACCGCGCCACAGATGTGCTAGCACAAAGTCACCGCGCCACAGATGTGCTAGCACAAAGTCACCGCGCCACAGATGCGCTAGCACAAAGTCACCGCGCCAAACATGTGCTAGCACAAAGTCACCGCGCCACAGATGTGCTAGCACAAAGTCACCACGCCACAGATGTGCTAGCACAAAGTCACCGCGCCACAGATGTGCTAGCACAAAGTCACCGCGCCACAGATGTGCTAGCACAAAGTCACCGCGCCACAGATGTGCTAGCACAAAGTCACCGCGCCACAGATGTGCTAGCACAAAGTCACCGCGCCACAGATGTGCTAGCACAAAGTCACCGCGCCACACATGTGCGAGCACAAAGTCACCGCGCCACAGATGTGCGAGCACAAAGTCACCGCGCCACAGATGTGCGAGCTACGCCTCCACTCACTGGACAGTGTGTGTGTGTGTGTGTGCGTGTGCGTGTGCGTGTGTGTGTGTGTGTGTGTGTGTGTGTGTGTGTGTGTTGCGTTGTCCTGTGTCGCGTTGTCCTGTGTCGTCTTCTCTCAGGCAATTCTCGGTGGAACCGTGCGCGTGCAAGGTCTGCATGGTCCCATGAAGGTCAAGGTCAGTCTTATAAACTCAGTTTGTGTTTTGTATGCACCCTTGCTGGATCCCGGCGACGCGACTACATAATGATGTCATTATCGTGCCGTATTCCATGTGTGGTTGGTGCATATACCAGTAATTTATACAAAAGAAAAAGGACCGAGGAACTACAAGTTACACTATACTGTCCACTAACACCACCAGTTACTAAACAATCCGCTCATGCGATAACATTGCACGACACTGACCGACGATACTGACGGTACTCTCCATCTGAGTCTATATGCAAGTACATACCAGTAAATACTCAATCTGCGGACAGAACTGTTTCGTCCTTTGTGGGCTCATCAGCGCAGCACAGAGAAAATGAGGCCGAACCTGCTACCAATGAAAATTAATTTTTCCGAAGCCAGATTTCATCAGGCCTAAACGTGCATTGCCAGAGTGCTCAAACTGACAAAACGCAATCAGTCCACCATCATGATACAGTGTCGTTGGTATTAGGCTGGCTACGTGTGGGTGATTTTGAGCACTTGCACCTGATTTAGGGTTTCAGACTTTTCAATGTAGCGCTTTCACTACTGCTGTTTGTTGTCAATGTGGCCCACGCCAAGCTAACGGTCTTGGCAGTACTGGTGCAGTCGGACCTCGCTTATCCGGTCCTCTTTTATCCAGATCCCTCGCCATCCGGACGAAATCGCTGGCTACCAATTTCAGGGCTCACAGCATCACACAAAAGCGTGGGCGCCATTTTGGACAGGCCGCTGTCACACGAGCCAGCCAGCATGCCAGAATCGTGTACATGCGATCAGGCAGATATTTCTGAAAACTTGAAAGTGGGGTGCATTCAAAATGTTCATTTGTACCAATGCTTTTGCCTAGGCCTCTGAAACTCTAGGAACATACTCTCAATACACATTGTAAGGATTTGTCCGAGAGTTTTTTGTTTTAATCGATACGGTTTGGCGTACATATGGAGCCAAAGTATCAGTTGGTGCAGGCGTAATTCTGATTTGGATTATTGCACTAAAATTGAAAAGTCTCTCGGAGAAGTTCTTCTAATTTTCCTACTGAAAATTTTAAGCTATTGGCCATCAAAATCGGGCAAGAGACGGGTACAAACGAACATTTCAAAGGCAACCCTATCTGAGACTGCAGTGCAGCCGCGAGGAAGAACCGCGCGCGCGCGCTGCACTTGTTGTGAATGCGGAAACAACACTAGCAGCAAAGCAATTTTTTGAAATGTTTTTGATACTCGCCTGGCGCTTCATCGCTGTGTCCTCCAGGAGTTATCATGGTTATGGCAGACCGAAGAAATACATGGCCAGCACAACGGCGAAGCCATTGGACTTGTTCTCTTGCCACGAAACGGAGTGGCGAATCAAATAATTCACAACTCCACATCGTCACCACTGCGCTACACGGCTCTTCGCAGACAAGCCGTAAATTTACGTTTACACAACAGGACTTCACGGCGGAGAAACTAAAACTAGAACACGACGTGAGTCATTGCTCCATGCCGTCAAGGAATGCTAGTCGGTAATCCTTTCCCTCTCCCGTCACCCGCGCCTGTGCATCAGCGGCGTAGCTGCCCGGCTGTAGATGTTGAACTCTTTCGTCAACGACTGCAGGATTCTGCTCGGGGCTACTTTTCGCAGGACTCCGTGTGCGGACAGTCTGAATGAAGCCTTCGGCCGATAAGGCCAACACTGCTCGCGAAATAATCCACTTGGAAGGAAACAAGAACTACCGAAATGAAATAGAGATAGTGAGACAGTCTCCGGCCATCTCCTTCACCATTCACGACTCAGTCCTTTTCACAGCAACTAAGCTCAAGCAAGTCAAAATCTCCTTGCGCGACTGCGTTCTACGCCTGCGCTTAGCGGTCACGCGAGTTCGTTTCTATGGTGATCAGATCCAAGATGTCCTCCCACGTAATCGAGGTTTTGGCATGGTTGCTGTGAGCCCTGAATTTACAGCATAATTATGTCATGCATACATACAGTGTGTTCAATTATCCGGTTGCCTATCCGGATATATTTGTGGAAAACGGAGGTGTGCGGTTAAGCGAGGTCTGACTGTATGTGTATGTTGTACGACTTACTCAAGCACCGTCTGGTACACTCAGTCATGCCTGGGCTTTGATTCCGAGTCTGCTTCGTGACTGCTTGTTATTGCTTTTTCTGTACTTTCCCTGTAGATCCCAGGTGGCACGCAGTCTCACCATCGCCTGCGCCTGCCTGGCAAAGGTATTGCACGGCTGAACAACTACGGCACGGGTGATCACTACGTTCACGTCAAGATCCAGATTCCCACGTGAGTGCTGCCGTCACATTGTGCTGCTACTGGTCATCATCAACTAGAACCCATGCTTAGCATCCCCTGTTGTTGTTGGGGGTTGTGCTGGTGGTGGTGGTGGCGGCGGTGCTGGTGGTGGTGGCGGCACTGGTCCTCATCAACTAAAACCCCTGCTTGATGTCCCCTGGTGTTGTTGGTGCTGGTGTTGCAGCGGCAGTAGCAGGATCCCTAGGCCGTGCCCATAGTACTACTGTAGTACACTAAACCTCCCTGCTGCTTGTTGCACGAATATAGACACAACCCAGTACTAGTAATAACCTTATAATACTACATGTACACTCAAGCTCTCTGTTTGTTGCACAAAGCGGATGGTCTGTGGGTCATGTGCTGTATTATAGCCGTTATACTATATTGACTGTACTGCCGTATTTCCGTTTGATAAGCTCATAGAACAACTACAGTTGCGCTCACTGAAATCTGACCCGAAGTGAAAAACTGGCGCCCTGGACAAGTTCCGATCACATCACTGTACAGTATTTGTGCATGCGCACGTCCAGCCGCATTCAAACCACCGCCAGGGCGTCAAGGGCCATGCAAGTTTAGGGCGCCACATATGCAATGTGGGCCAGATTTCACCAAGCACACCAGTACTTGACTGGCGGCTGCTGACGGTAACAGATGCGCAGCGGATTGTTTTGTGCCTCTTAGCCCCATTTCAGTCTTGCTCATCACTTTCTGTATCTCTAAATCTAACTTTCTGTATCTCTGAATCCGTCTGTCTCTCTCTCTGTCTCTCTCTCTCTGTCTCTCTCTCTCTCTCTCTGTCTCTCTCTCTCTCTGTCTCTCTCTCTCTCTCTCTCTCTCTCTCTCTCTCTCTCTCTCTCTCTCTCTCTCTCTCTCTCTCTCTCTCTCTCTCTCTCTCTCTCTCTCTCTCTCTCTCTCTGGCCCTGCAGAAAGCTCACCACAGCTCAGCGCCTACTCATTGAAGAGTTTGATGGAACAACCAAAGAAGTGCCGAAACAACAGGCTCAACAACAACAGACACAGCAGCAGCAACAACAGACTCAACAAGAAGAGAAGCAACAGCAGCAACAACAGACTCAACAAGAAGAGAAGCAACAGCAGCCGTGCGTTTGTCTTCCTCCTATTCTTGTGTTCTTACTGGTGCTCTTTTTTGTGTTTGCAGGCGACAATTGATTTTATAAAGAATTACATGTACTGCACCCAAGCTCGGTAGTGGCTCGTGGTTTGAAGACCGGGTGTAGAAAATCTAGCACTTTTTCATGTTTGCATGAGACGATTGATTCTGGAAAGAAAACCTGCATGTAGTGGTTTGCCGTTTGAAGAGCGAGCGTAGAAAATTCTACATCCACCGCAATATTATATATTCTGTTCTGTTCTGTTGGCTTGATCCTTGCAGAGAGGAGGAGGAGAAGACCAAAGAGGATCCCATCAAATCCACTGCTTGATATAACAACACCAAATGCGCTTCACAAGTTGCTTTTTCAGACCTTTGTATTGCTCTGCAACTCTGCAACTACTTCAAGTATTATTATTTATCACGCTCTTTCCGAGTTCCTGTTGCGTTTCTGCAACTGTACGTCTGTGAACCAACTATTTGCAACAAACGTACCCTCTCTCTCTCTCTCTCTCTCTCTCTCTCTCTCTCTCTCTCTCTCTCTCTCTCTCTCTCTCTCTCTTCTCTCTCTCTCTCTCTCTCTCTCTCTCTCTCTCTCTCTCTCTCTCTCTCTCCCACTTCTGCTAGTGGCAGTTTGAGGGCTGGTGTTGACTTGCTAGCTACAGAGCTGTGCTCTTCTGCCATACTGCTAGTGCTGTGATCTTTTGCCATACTGCTGACTTGCTAGCTGCTCTTCCGCCGTGCAAATACTGCTGCCGTGTGATGGTGCCAATCAGTCTTCCTTAGTTTCAGAAGAAAATATCCCAGCGGTAACGTTCGTCTAACAATGCACACCATACGACTGGATGATGAGTTGAGTTCCTTGATAACTGCGAATGGCAGTCGGGTAAAAGTGCTGGCATAACAGCACTGGATATGCTTGAGTTCTATAAATATAGGCAGAATAAAAAATAAAAGCCATATAGCACGGGATTCACAGCAGCAGCTATTATTATAAAACGAGTAAAAAATAAGATCCTGGAATTCTTTGCGATAACTAACATCAAATTTTAATTCTTTAACTGCACTAGGAGAACATAGTACCGGGGATAAATCTTGAAATCCAACTGATGCAACATTGTTAGTCGTCTAGTCAGTACATGGGGGTTAGATCTGGCACTTGCCATAAGAGGCGCGCATTGAATTTAGCAAGCGGAGAAATCGTACAGCTTCACCGTCTTGTCGTAGGAGCCGGAGACGATGCGCCGGTCGTTGAACTGCAGGCACGTCACGCCGTCCGTGTGGCAGTGCAGCGTCAGTAAGCGCTGCCCTTTGCCGATGGACCAAACCTGCATTGGTACAGCAGCATGCACACGACAGTTTGAGTAAAAAGAACAATAGGATTCAGGAGGAGACTCTCTCGCACCTCTTGATACAGTAGAGTCGCGCGCCCAAGAACGTCTTTTCCAAGGGGTTAGTTAGCCTGGGACGTTCTTCTTTTTCAGCAATCTGGCTGCGTTCTTATGGCACGTTCTTAGAAACAATCCGTACTGGATCGTATGCATCCCACAAGCTGTCAGAAAATCCACACAGCCGTTTTTAGCTTTAGGTTGTGGCGTTCTTCAGCGCGACTCTACTGTAGTAGAGTAAACCTGTGACTAACGACCACCCCTTGTGGCCAGAGAAAGCGGTCTTTAGTGGCAGATGGTCCTTCGGTAGAAATCTAGGAAATTTGTTCCAGCAAGCCATGCAAAAAGGTCAAAAGCTGCACCCTTGATTTCATGTACTCCTGAAAATACCCCGCTAACTCGACACCACGGCAGTGAAGTCGAGATTCAACGCTGCAGCGGAAAGAAAGAAGTGAAGCTCATAGCCAGGAAGATACGGTAATAAAGAATGTGAGTATGTGCGGGCGTGTAGCACTCACCTTCAATGTTTTGTCATCGGCTGCGCTGACAATCTTCCAACTATCTGCCTGCAAGTCACTGTTTAGCAACAGAGAAGAAACACACGCGCGTGCACAGAAGTCGATTTCAGTGAGATCCCGACTAGTATAATCAATGTGGTGTACAGTAGGGAGTACAGTCAACTTTGCGTATAACGACACTCGGCGGGGCATCAGAAAAGTGCCCTTATCGGCGAAGTGTCCTTGGATTGGATTTATTCATAGTGGTGACTATAACAGACAATTACCTAATAACAATAGACCCACTCGAGGGAAAGATGTAAAAAGATAAGAATAATTCATATAATAGACTATGGGATAGGTGATCATGTCCGCGATAGAACGAATGGTTGAGGCAACAGAAGATCCTTATACCTGAAGTCTCATTATAAGTATTACAGTTAGATGGGACTTTGCTCTGGGCACGGACATTTTGTCGTGATTCGCGAATTGTCGTTATATCCGCAGTCGTTGTTAGCGAAGTTGACTGTAGTAAAGTTCCGGGATTTTACTACTCCCTGGCGTATAGTGTACGTTGGTCACATGTATATGTCAGGGAAGTCCTCAGCACAGGCTGCACAACACTGTGAGAATGAGACAGTCATACAGCACATCTGCATGTACATGGTAACAGTTATGGGAAGGCATTGCACACCTACCGAACAACACCACGATGACCTTCCGAGCGAATCCAGTCCAGGGTTTGTATACACTGCACGGCAAAAAAGGCAAGGCAAACGCACCCGCACAAATCAGATTTATTTCATTTACACGTCAGGGGCGTCGGACACGGTACGGTCACTACGGTATTGACCACAGTAAATGCACTGATCTGGGCTCCAAATTTCCAAAAACTTTCAGCTCAGCCACCTCTTCCCCACAGGTAAATTGTACTTCAGGTGGCTGACCGTACCACACTAAAATACTTTCCGACGCCCCTGTACGTGGCAGAGACTTTCTCGAGTGAGTGGTAGGGTGCAGAACATACAAAATGTTTAACAACAAAACAACCCGCAAGTAACGGCACTATCTTCAGACTTAGGGGCCTTCCGTAAATACCGATATTTATTTAGAAACGAAAACTAGTCGTTTCTCTTCAACCCCTGGGGCTGCCCAGCACTCGGTCCCGAGCATGCCAGATAAGGGGACTACCGTATTCTCCAGAGCATAAGCCACACTGGAGCATAAGCTGCACCCAGATTTTTGTCACGAAATGCCTACCCCATTAATTTGACCATTGAAGAAGAAGCCGCACCAACTTTTTTGGGTGAATTAGTGGTGTTTAAAGTGTGGCTTGTACTCCGGAAAATATGGTAATTGTGCACTGAAGCAATGCCAATGTGATTTAGTACACTTACCTGTCCGGTTTCGATGCTCCAGAACTTGATGGCGCAGTCCACCGAGCCACTGATGATCTTCTCGCTGTCAAACTGCAGGCAAGTGACGGCATCTTGGTGGCCCACTAGCGTCATCAGACACTCACCGTCATGCAGCCGCCACACCTGTCCAGTGCACAGCACACACACAACACACACACACAACCACGGGGGACTCGGATGGTGAGCCAAGGAAAAAATTGTAACATGGAAAAATCTGGTTCAGTTGGTGGACTCGATCGCATAACTTGTGCCCACATTTTTCAATGTTTCAATCATGTGGGAATGGGTGTGTCCGCCCAACTACTCTCTACACACAATCATGAAGTGAAAATTAATCAAAATCTTGTCTGCACTAGAACAGGCGACTGGAACAGCAGGTCTGCATGCAAACACCTACAGGGATGAATTTATCCTGTATCGCATCGCAGTTTGCGATGCAAAATCGATCTACTGCTACTCAAAAGTCACCGTGACTCGCAGAAAACTGCGATACATACAGACTATCCATGCCTAGCCTGTGCTGTCAAGTAACATGCAGTGTATGTGGTGCAGGCACTCTCAATCTGCGTGCACATGTATGATTCAGTCGCTTTTTCCAAATGGGCTTTCAGGCATCACTCTCAAGAAGGACAATGTGGTAAACACCCGACCTTCAAAGAAAAATGCTAATCAAAATCAAAGACTGCTACACAATTGTGATTTGTATCACAGAAACTGCTATGCAAAAATATGACAATAAATTCATCCCTGACCTAGATAGATAAGAAGAGGTGTTTCACGCACATATGCGAAAGGAGAGAAAGTACTCTCTTCCTGGTGTGTTCGTGACCTGCTGTTGGTGACTAAACTACACCGCGCAACTGGTCCGCACGGCAAACTTTGTTCATCAAACTGCAAAGGAATTTAAAGTTCTGAGGGAGGGAGAGAGAGAGAGCTTTTCAAGTAGACAGATATTTTGGGTCTCTCGGGCGACCGAATTTCCTACGCTTCGTCAGTAAATGCCCACCACAGTACATACCTTGATGGTGTTATCAGCTGCTCCGGACACGATGCGCTCCTCGTCGTACTGCAGGCAGATAACCGCGCCAGCGTGGCCGTGCAACGTGTTCAAGCACTGACCGCTCTTCAAGTCCCAGACCTTCAGTGACATGTCGTACGACCCACTCACCACCTTGGTGTCATCCACCTGCAGGTGCACGGGACAGTGGGCACAGGTCAGTTGCAACATACTGTAAGTCAGCAGATATTCGGCGCATATTTATTTTCGGCTATTTTCGGCCTGGAACATGTTTGGCCGGAAATTTGTTGCGCCCGAAATTTTGTTTTGCAAGTTTCAGCGCGACAGTGTATACAGGCGGCAGCAGTACAGGCCGAAATGGGTTTTACGAGGCCGAAATTTGAATGGGCTGAAAAATCGTAGACTTACATTATCCATGGAACGTCCCAGTGACAATCACATTGACCAGGGTAATGCCATGTGTAAAACTGTAAACTAGCATTATTTACTACATGTCGGTATGGTATTGACTAGGACAGGTCACAACTCACAGCACGCACGCACGCACATACACACACACGCACATGCAGCACGTACCTTGAGGCAGCGCACGGTGTGCAGGTGACCGATCATCGTGACGCGGCAAGCAGCGCTGCTCCAGCAGCCGCTGGCATCCATGGACAGATCCCACACCTGAACGGAGACAACAGTCACAGGCATGACGAAGAAGAAGATGACAATGCTGCTCATCACTCCAGCAACAGTAGCAACAAGAGCAAGGTGAATGAGGCGCGGGATTAATCATAGCGTATTTCTCTGGATAAAAGTCACACCTGCTTACACTTCTGTGATGTTGTAAATGCGTTGAAAAGGTCTCCGTTGCACGTCCTGAAATCTCGTCACGACTTCGACTCCTTGCCTGTTTTCCTGCTAGCTGTTGCTGCATGCCATTGATTTAGTCTAATTGATTCTGTATTAGGTAACTTCTCTTACCTGTTGGTCTTTGGCCACGAGTGTCGTCTGAGTAATTATGAACATTGCGTGCGTTTGCTAGTAGAGTTCACGATTTGCTAGAGTTACTTACGTGCTTTGTTACTATTCTCCCTGAGTGAAGTTCCGCTGCTGAGTAATCCTACGATGTGTCACTATCTGACAGGGTTTACTCTCACCCATATCGGGTGCAAGCACCCACTGACAGGTGAAACCCTTCGGCTTCCCATACGTCTCTTTCCTCTTTCCTTTCGGATTAATTATTGTAGTTTGAATTTCTATTAATATTTTGTTTATTTATTTTGTGGGTGCGTGCACGAGCCGCTGCCATGTTTCTGCAGTCGTGTATACCGTCATACGCGTATACGGTCATCTCACGCGTGCACGATATCTGGCTTGCCTTATTTGTTGCGTGTTTGGTACGCTGAGTTCGCTTGGGTCGCCGTGTGTGCACCGGTACTGGCACGTTTTGCTGATGACAGCGTTTTGAGTGGTTTTGTTCCTTGGTTGTTTCCTTTGGTGTTTTTCGTTGTTCTCTCAGAGTCGCAATAGCTCTCTTACCCGTATGGTATACCCGTTATGCATAATAATTCTATCATTACTGTAATGTTTATCTATCTAAACTCGTAATGCCCGTGGTGGTTGAGACTGAGAGTGCTTGTGTGCGGTACGCCTGGAAGTCTTGAGTGAGGTATCGTTGAGATACAACGCATACATAAAATTTGGCGACCACGCCAGGATAGTACTGCACTGGAGCGAGGAGCAGGGCCGATGTATTCGGCTGGGAGTGTGGAGGCAACGTTCATTGCGAACGGTAAGGCCTATGGTTATACTGGAGAGAGTCTGCGGAGTTACGTGGAGAGCAGGCGGGTCGAGCATGCCGAGCAGATCCAGAAGAGTGAAGAGCGCAAGGCTCGAATGGAAGAGAGAGACAGTACCAGGCAGCAAACAGAGTTGCTGGACAAGATAACGAAGTTAGAGGCGAAAGTCGAGTTAGCGGCTCAACAAGATGACACAGCGAGCAGTGTGTCTGCGGAGAGCGCTCAGGGGCTGAGAGCCAAACCGATAAAAATTCCGAAATATGATGCAAAGCAGACGGTGGAAAGCTACTTGGAGCTATTTGAAGACGTGGCCAACCAAAATCGGTACGAAGTTGAGGAGCTACTGATACGCCTACGAGTGGCCCTGGCGGGGAGTAAGCTGGAAAGTGCCTGCTATGGTTGTGAAACCTTTGCCGATGCCAAGCGTGAGCTGTTGACGGCATTTGGCAAGACGGCGGACAAAGCCTGGCAAGCCCTCATCGCTAACACCCAGAAGGCAGATGAGAGCTTTTACCAATTTGTCGTGCGAGTAAGTCGGGACACTGAGAAGTGGCGAAAGCTCGCAATGCCAAAGTCTGAGGACAGTCATCGCGGTGGACGCGATGAGAGTGGGCTATTTGCAGCCATGGTACGGCAAGTGATATTGGAGGCGATAGGTCCAGATATGAAAGCATTCATGATCGAAAAAAGGTGCTACGAGAAGGACCTGAAGGCATTCACTGAGGACGGCATGGCCTACCAAACCGCCCATGGCCGTAAGTCACTGAAGGTGAAGTCACCAGAGACGCATTACATCACACCTCAACATAGTGCCCAGTGCTTGGGAGTTTCCGTCGAAGGTGCTGAGAAGGAGCTTGCTACGCTTGCGCCGGTGGAACGCAGATGGTTTGTAGCCAGGGAGAGGCTGTGTTACAATTGTCTGAGAGTGGGCCATCAGGTCAAGGAATGCCAGTCTAAGACAAGGTGCAAATGCGGCTCCAAACACCACCCGCTGCTGCACTGGCCATCCGAAACTAAGCCGCCTAGGGGCACGGACAGCGAGGGTATCAGAACGTATAGCTGTACAACGTCCGCCGGTGTACACCTCATGACTGGAGTGGCAGAGGTGTGTGGATCAAAACGAGCTCGTGTCAGGGTATTCATTGACCCAGGATCGCAGGCTTCGTTTATTTCTGCCTCCCTAGCGTCAGCAATTCGACCATCCTGCCTGAGCACAGACGAAGTCAAGGTCACTGCGTTTGGAACGGAGCCAGTAGTACGGCAACTGGAGCGTCTAGAGGTAGTCTTGACGGGAACCTCGCGGGCAATCACGATCCGAGCATGGAAGAACGACGACATGAGGATGAAGTTCCCCCCAGTTGCAAAGTCCACAATCCAGCAATGGCAAGCCAGTGGAATTGAGCTCAGTGACCAGCCTAGTGAAGGTATACCCAATGAGGTACACTTGTTAATCGGTGCGGATCATTGCAATGAAATTCTCAAGGAGAAGAAGGTGGTCAATGGAGAAACCGCATGGAGCACAGAGATCGGCTGGGTCTTGTGCGGACCTACGAAGAGTTCCGTCCCAGCAGCTACGGTGAGTGTTGGCTGCATTGAGCTTGACCGGCTTTGGCGGATGGAAGAAGTTCCAGAGCGGTCAGCTACAGCGCTACCAGACTTTCTGCTGGAGAGAGAGGGTCCCAGCTACCAAGTTGGCCTTCTGTGGAAGGCAGAGAAGCGCCCACCGGACAACCTTAACCAAACTATGGCAGCCGCGCAAGCATTAGTACAACAGCTACAGCGTAAGGGCAAGCGTCAAGAGTACGACCGCGTGCTCCTTGAAGAGTATGCGCAGCTGGACGCCATCGAGAAGGAGGAGCATCCAGAGGAGCCAGGCTATTACATGCCACACCATGCAGTATTTCGCAGCGACGCTACCACAACCAAGACGAGAGTCGTCTTCAACGCATCAGCGTCGAGATCAGGAGAGCAGTCGCTAAATGACCTGGTGGATCCAGGACCATCCCTTCTGCCAGATTTGGTGGGGCTCTTGCTCCGTTTCCGTGAGTACCCAGTTGCTTTTCAGGCTGATATACGGAAAGCATTCTTTATGATAGGAATGCGGCCGGAGGACAGGCCATACCTCCGGTTTGTCTGGCCGGAGATAGGGCAGGAGCAGATGTGCATTTGGCGCTTGAAGAAGCTGCCTTTTGGGGTGAATTGCTCACCTTTTATTCTGAGTGCTGTTCTGCGCTATCATTTAGATCATGCTTTAGGCTCTGCTTCTGCTGAGGAATGTGCCATTATTAAGCTTCTCTTGCGCAGCTTTTATGTTGATGATTGCGTATCTAGTGTGCCTTGCTCTGCTGATGCTGAAAAGCTGCAGGAATACAGCATGCATATGTTGCAGGGAGCAGGCATGGAGTTGCGGAAATGGCGGGGAAACACGCTTCCATCAGACCCAGAGGCAGGTAGCAAGGCGCTAGGCATCGTGTGGGCGACCGAAGAAGATGTCATCTCAGTTGCTGATCTGGGTAATGTCGATGCCCCAAGTAAGTTTGGCTGGTCCCGTCGTGCGTTGCTGCGCTGCGTCGCTGCAGTGTATGATCCTCTTGGTTGGGCATCACCCGCTATTTTGCCTGGCAAGTTCCTGTTGCAAGAGTGTTGGAAGTTGGGTGGAGGATGGGATGACCCCCTACCAAGCAGTTTGTCCGTGCGTTGTGCCGAATGGTGGGGAGGGCTGGCAGATATCTCTGCAGTTCGCATTCCCAGGTGGCTCGGTTGCCCAGTTGGGAAGCCTGTCTTCTTGCATATGTTTGCAGATGCATCTGAGAAGGGCTATGGCTGTTGTTTGTACGTGGTGACTGGTGTTGTTTCCTCTTTGTTGTTCGCGAAAGCAAAGGTGGCACCTGTGGCTCGGCCTACTCTCGCTCGTCTGGAGTTGCAAGCGGTGTGCCTTGCCGCGAAGGTGCTGTCATTCGTTGTCAGTGAGCTGAGGATTCCGATCGAGCGGATTGTTGGCTGGACCGACAGTCTGACTACTTGGCATTGGATCTCGAAGCCGTCATATCAGTGGAAGACGTATGTCGCTAATCGGGTAGCAGCTGTGCAAGAGGTGTCGCGGAAGTTGCACGTAGAATGGCGTCACTGTCCCGGTGTGAGCAACCCAGCAGATCTTGTGTCCCGCGGTGTTCCGGTGAGTGGCCTTCAGACAGTGATATGGTTGCATGGCCCGCCTTGGTTAAGCGAGGAGTCTGAGTGGCCACAGTCGATTTCGTCTCACAGCACGCAAGAGTCCGTCATTGAAGCACGCGTAGCGGCAGTTAATACAGTCAGGCAGTCAGTTGTTTGGCCATGGGAGAATCTTTCGAAGTGGCAACGGGCTCGTGGAGTTGTCGTGCGGATGCTCCAGTGGAAGGAGCCGGCAACCCGCGCTGAGCTGTTCCCCAAAGCAGAAGCTTTCTTGTACCGGTCCATCCAACAAGAGTGTTTCGCGGAGGAAATCGCTATGCTGAAAGAAGGCAATTCCTTGCCTCCTAGTTCTCGCTTGTACAAGTTGTCACCCTTCCTCGATGACGCTGGGTTGCTGCGGGTCGGCGGCAGGCTGCAGGAAAGTGAGCTAGGATATGACGCTAAGCACCCTATCATCCTAGCGAAACATCGTCTGACCGAGCTCTTGCTGGAGATGGTGCATAAGCAACGATTGCACCAAGGTGTCGAGAGCGTCCTTGCCTTTCTTCAACGCAAGTTTTGGATTCTGTCTGGGCGTCGCCTGCTGAGAAGTGTTACCGAGAGATGCTTTGCTTGCCGTTGGTTCAAGGCCAAAGCAGCAGCCGAGGTGGTGGCGCCCTTACCAGCAGACCGTGTTGAACATCAACAGCCGTTCGGCCTTACAGGCATAGACTACGCCGGTCCTCTTTACGTCCAAACGGGAGAGCGGTCCGCAAAGCGATGGGTCGTGCTCTTTGTATGTGGTACCACTAGAGCAGTTCATCTGGACATGGTGGATAGTCTGTCAACAGAAGCGTTCCTTCTTGTCTATCGCAGATTCGTCGCGCGGCGTGGGAAGCCTTGCAGAATTCGTTCGGACAACGCTACGACGTTCAAGGCTGCCGCGGAGAAGATAGAGGTAGTGTGGAGCTTCAACCCACCCGCAGCACCCTGGTTTGGCGGGTTTTATGAGCGCCTGGTCGCTTGCGTGAAGACACCTCTGAAGAAGGTGTTGGGCAAAGCGCTTCTGAAACCTGAGGAGCTGGCCACAGTCCTGGCGGAGATCGAGGCAGTGGTGAATTCGCGCCCGCTTACGTCCGTATCAACGGACATCGGTGATGACATGGCCTTGACCCCAGCCATGATGATGGGAGATGTCTTTGCACCAGGGGCTCCCGAGGTAGAAGACGGCCTTACAGCTGCACAATTATCGGCCCGGTTCAGTTACATCATCAATGTCAAGGAGCACCTGAGGAAGCGGTGGCGGGAACAGTACTTGGTCGGCCTCAGCAGCTACCAGTCCGCCCAGGCCCGTCCGATCAAGGCTGGCGAGGTTGTCCTGGTTGTTGACGACAAGAAGAAGCGGCACCTTTGGCGCCTCGGTAGAGTGATAGAGCTGTTCGCTGGTCGAGATGGCAAGAGCCGAGTAGCACGGGTGAAGATTGGTAACAGCACCATGCTCCGGGCAATTCCCCGTCTGGTTCCGTTGGAAGTGGCTAGTGAGCCCGAGCAAGTGGCTAGTGAACCGGGGGTGCCAATCGAGCAGCTGGCAAATACTCCCGCGGATGAACAGAGTGATCCCGTCTCAATCCCAGCAAGTCCAGATGTGGGGCAACCGGCTGAGCCACGAGAGTCACCTTGTTTGAGGAGGTCTAGGCGGGCCGTCAGGATCCCAGCTCGTCTTGACTTGTAGTGTGCGAAGACCTTTGGTGGGGAGGATGTTGTAAATGCGTTGAAAAGGTCTCCGTTGCACGTCCTGAAATCTCGTCATGACTTCGACTCCTTGCCTGTTTTCCTGCTAGCTGTTGCTGCATGCCATTGATTTAGTCTAATTGATTCTGTATTAGGTAACTTCTCTTACCTGTTGGTCTTTGGCCACGAGTGTCGTCTGAGTAATTATGAACATTGCGTGCGTTTGCTAGTAGAGTTCACGATTTGCTAGAGTTACTTACGTGCTTTGTTACTATTCTCCCTGAGTGAAGTTCCGCTGCTGAGTAATCCTACGATGTGTCACTATCTGACAGGGTTTACTCTCACCCATATTGGGTGCAAGCACCCACTGACAGGTGAAACCCTTCGGCTTCCCATACGTCTCTTTCCTCTTTCCTTTCGGATTAATTATTGTAGTTTGAATTTCTATTTGTTTATTTATTTTGTGGGTGCGTGCACGAGCCGCTGCCATGTTTCTGCAGTCGTGTATACCGTCATACGGTCATCTCACGCGTGCACGATATCTGGCTT